>NW_027555958.1:127840408-128275408 GCF_003287225.1 Phascolarctos cinereus
ACTCCAATATCAGTTTTAATTTTGGTCTTTTGCCTTTTTTTTTTTTAAATAAAGATTGAGTGAAACATGGGCAGCTACATGACCTCCTGGGCAGTGAGTACTATATGTCTGCTTTTTTTACCCAATTGATTAGACAACCAATGACAAAAGCAGCTTTTTTTCAGGTGGTTTTAT
The DNA here is from genome assembly GCF_003287225.1 of Phascolarctos cinereus. NCBI lineage: Eukaryota > Metazoa > Chordata > Mammalia > Diprotodontia > Phascolarctidae > Phascolarctos > Phascolarctos cinereus. The sequence goes on from NW_027555958.1 coordinate 127,840,583, forward strand.
TGCCTTCCTGAAAATCCTCTTCCTGATTTATTAACACAATTTAGAGTATTATCTATTATTTCTGCTTCACTCATCCAAGAGATCACAGGCACCTCCTTGTCACCACTCTTCCATCTCATTTTCCCTATTTGTTACTAGAGTATGAAGAATTATCCTTTTTTATTTTAAGAATTTGTGCTGTGGGGTTTTAGATAGGGTCTGTTCAATGGTCCATAAATAATTGTCCTCTTCCTCTTCCATCACCGCGATTCTCATCATGAGGTGAAGCAACAACCAACTCTTTATTACGCCACACTTTTCCCAAGCTCTTCTTAATCTTTGACTTTTTAACAGAATTCCAGGCACAAACAATATTTTTTAAAAATGGACTTTGTATATTGTAACAAGGTGGCAAGTACTGTATAGCACTTCTTTCATGGAGAAACTTTGTCATGAACTCTCTAATTTACTATTTTTGGTTCTTGTTGACAGCCTAGTTCCTAGGTGAGATCAATGAGGTAACACTGGGTGACTGAAAGACGGTGAAGCTGTTCCTTGACATTATCTTGCCCTCTTCATTCCACTTGCCATCTACAGCTCTGCTTGGTTTTAATTCTTCAGAATAAGATGTCCTCATAGCAGGTATCATGATATATCCAGATATTAGAGATAGATGTATTATGGACAAGGCAAATGGAACACCTCTGTCTGGAAGAGGAGGTTGCTTGTTATGGCTGCAATGTACAATGTGTGAATGGGAGTAATGCATTAAATGACTGGGAAGATAGGAAGGGACCAGGTTTTGAACAGTTTTAAATGCTAAACATAGGAGCTGACATTTATTCTAGAAATAATAGGGAGCCACTGCAATTTATTGAACAGGAAGGTGACATAGTTTTATACCTTAGGGAAATCACTTTGCTAGTTGTATGGTTTGTGTGTATGTGTGCGTGCATATGTGTGTGTGTGTGTGTGTGTGTGTGTGTGTGTGTTTGGTGGGATGGATTGCAGGGGAGAGAGATTTGAGGGAGGGGATCCAAGCAGAGCTCCATTGCAATAGTGTAGCCAAGAGGTGATGAGGTCCTGGCCTAGAGTGCTGGCAAGATGAGTAGGGAGAAAGGGATGTATGTAATAAACCAGACGGTTTTCCCATCATTTGGATAGTTATTAGGATGCTTTTTAGAAAAATTAATTAACAACCACTACTATAGAGATAGTTGAATGATGAGATGGGAGGTGTTAATAGAATTTTGAATAATTGCAAAGGTTTAGGAAAGAATGTGAAGTGGATTTTTCTTGGATTCTTCTTGAGATCCTCTTAAAGACAACAGCTGTTTCTATTTTATTAGGGGTTCTGGCAAGAAGTTTCAAATTGCAAATTAAAGGCAACTATGAAAGCTAGAATCATCCTCTAAGAAAAGGCAATACTAATAGCTGTAATTTATGTAGTGCTTTAAGGTTTGCAAAGTGTTTTACAAATATTAATCCATTTTATCCTTAAAACAGTCCTGGACTATAGATAATATTATTATCTGGATTTTAAAGATGAGGAAACTGAGGCAGTAGAGGTTAAAAAGGACTTGCCCAGGGTCACACAACTATTAGTGTCTGAGGCTGGATTTGAACTCAGGTCTTCCATAATCCAGGTCCAGCTTTTAATGCCACTTAGCTATAAATTCAAACAAACAAAAATCCTCACTAAGGAAGTCCCAAAGATTGAGTCACCAATTTGGAAAACAGTCATAACAAATATGAAGTTTTCAACAACAATTTGCCATGAAAATTTAGCCAAAGAGCTGCCATTGAGAATAAGAGAGGAGTGAAGAACTTTCTTTCAACAAGAAGGAAAGAACTTTTCATTGTTTTGTTTCTATCAGTACAATATAATTATAAAGTACATGCCAATTGCAGGGTAGTCTCCGTAGCAGAAAAGAAGGAGAAAGGGCTGATGGAAATCCTCTCTACTTTGAAGAGCAAAGAAAGGATAAGAGCAGGCTAAATGGAATTATAATAGCACATAACAGAGAATGTTTAACTTATGTTTTGCTTCTGTTTTCTCTGTCAAGGAAAATTCATCAGAGAAGGAGAGACCATAAAAAGGTTAAAAGGGAGTCAAAAACTAAGGAAAAAAAAAGGAGAGGGTGAACAAGAAACTAGTTGACCTCAACCTATTAGTTAAAGTTGCCAAGTGTGGATGAACCACAGCTCAGATTACTGGAAAAAGTGGTTCTCATGATTTCTGGGATGTTGTTGGTAATCTGTGAAAGATGTTAGAGTGAAGGAAGTATGCAAGAGTTAAGATGTGCAATTGTCCCAATTTTCAAAATTAAGGAAGGAGGTAGAATTTTCGAACTATTGGGTAGTGAAGGCTATTCCTGGCAAAATTTTAGAATACATTATTAAAGACATGGTTTGTGAGCATTTGGAATAGTAAGTAATGATCACTAACAGCCAGCATGTCTTGTATTGAGAACAGGTCATGCTATACTAACCACTTTTGAGGTTAAAAGTTAGCTGTTGATTATTATCAATATGAGTATGATAATTAGAATAATATGCCACTGAGTAATTTTTTTTTGCTAAGAAAAAGATACACCATGGAAGAGGCTGAAACAGCTTTACTGTCATTTAAGATACTTATACCCAAGTGTTTAGAAATGCATTTGTTTTTCAATTTTATATTTCTTCCTCAATTTTACTATTAACTCTTCTATGTAACTGTGCAAATAAGGTCAATAAAAACTTATGTGATAATAAACTACATTCAACTGTACGTTATCTTATATTCATTAAGATCAGGATCACAGAATTATAGTATTTAAAGATCATTTAATTCAACCCCCTAATTTTACAAATGAAGAAAGTGAGGTCCAGAGAGGGGAAAAGATTTCCCAAGGCGGTGGTAAGTATCTGGCAGAGGCCAAATTCAAATCTATGCCCTCTGATTCCAAATCCAGTGTTCTTTCCACTGCTGTGACTTTCAGATTCTAATATGTTTGAATTTTCCCACCTCTGGAGACATATGGAATTTAACAAAAGCATAATAGGAGCTTTCAAGGAAGTATGGTCCTTGGAGGCAAAATAAACCTAGTTCTTCAATACCATGAACATCTCATTGAAGTCAGCCAAGTTGGCACTCTTCTCTGATTAAAAAGGATACTGATTTTAATTCCAAGGAGAGGTTGTAATTGGCAGAAAGAATCAAAGAGTGACCAAAACCATTTGTTATTTGTATTTGTTTACACAATTAACATAATTACAAAGCCAGTAGCTACAAACTGATCATAGAAATCAGACAAGCAATTTTGCATGTTTTTTGCTTTGGGTCTTATACATGAAAAGAAGCAACATATGGATTTAATGGCCCTTTGGGTAATTCTAAAAATAGAATTTTAGAATTCTAAATATTTTTAGTGAAACATGGTATTTCAAAACTATAATTATCTTCTCTCTATGCAATAGCCTTGATGCTTGGCATAGCACCACTTACAATACATTTAGGGAGGTAGGAGGAGGGGGAGAGAACAGAGATGTGGACTTGTGATCTGATCTCATCTGTACAGAACTCTAAATGAGGAAATTCCCTACCAATGCAGAGTAGCAAAAGTTCTTCAATTTTTAGTCTTAAAGAATTGTTTAGGGCACCTAAGGATTAAGTGAATTGTCCATGGTTGCACAGCCAATATATGTTAGGTTACATTTGATCTTAGGTCCTCCTGAGTCCAAGACTGGACTTCTCTCTATTGCAACACTTTCTTCTCCATTCCTGGCATATTATTGGGTAATGATAATACCTTTCCTAAGGTAACTTCCTTAAAATAACCCCTAAATGAATTTCATTATAATCTGTGAAGTTTTTCTTAATTGAGCAGCAAAAATGATAAGTCTTGACCAACTTGTTTAATGATTCACTTCACTTTTTATATTCTTTCATTATTCATTCATTTGGTATTCATTATAGTAACAGTGACCATAATGATTTCCATTAAGAATCACAATGAATGTCATATATTCTTTCTTAAGAACTGTTTTAATATAATGCTCACGTTCATCACAATAAATCCTCTTAGTAGTAATGTGTTTTACTATGCAATCCCAAATTTCTTTGAATTTTGGTCACTAATTAATGTCCATTTGCTATATAAAGCATTATTTATTGCATCATCCAGAAAAGTAAAATTCCATCTTACTACCATTGAATAGTCCAAAGACATTCAGATAGCCATGAGCCTTCCTACTTGTTCTAAGAAATATCATTTTAATTAAAAGAATTACATACAATTTTTTAAGCATGATTGGAACTCCCCATTATGTTTCTTACATGCTCTGTCCTTTAAAATGTCTGTCTTCAAGCAGTCATGGAAATAAATGCAAAAATCCAAATTTAGATCCCTATAGTAGCCCTACTACAATAACATGTGAGTAAAAATTTTGATGCTTACATGGTAAGAGATTAGGGGTTTTCAGATGAAAAGTGACTAACTATTTTGAGGTAAAGTATATTTTCCATTCCTTGATTTCATCTACACATTGAAGATTACTTTTCTCCTGCCCACTGAGTGACACCTATCTTTCTATTTTACTCTTGTACATCTGAATAATCAGACTTTCCTGTGAGAGGCAGTATGGCAGAGTGGCTATAGGTCACTTGGAGTCACTGGATCATGGGATTATAGATTCAGAGCTGAAAAGGACCTCAGAAACCACTTAGCCCAATTCCTTCATTTTAAAGATAAATAAACTGAGGCCAATTTAGAGAGAGGTTAATTGAGGGAAATGGCTCCACTTCACAACAGTAATCAGTGTCAGAGGTGGGATTTGAACTTAGATCCTCTGACTCCAGAGCCACTGCCCTTTCCCTGTACTACATGGGTTCAAATCCAACCATAGACACTTAATGGCAGTGTGACTCAGTGTAAGTCAATAAACCTCTCTAAGTCTCAGTTTCCTCATCAGTAAAATAGGAATTACAATAATAATAATAATAATACCTAATGCACAGGTTCTTGCGAGGATCCAGTGCAATAATTCATCTGACACACTTTGCAAACTGCAAAGCACCTATAAACATGAGTTATAATTATTTGACCAATAGTTCCAGCATTCTCTGGGTGTCTCTAAGAAGCAGGTAAAGAAGTGTGACACGGATAGGCCTGCCTACTCTCCAAGATTTTCACAGAGGCTCCTAGAATCTATCCTGGAATCTTGGCAACTGAACCAAGTAGTATTTTTTCCCCAAGGGATACTAGGGAGCACCTATGAATAAACTTAACTGTGTTACTATGTGGCTGGTCCCATTAGTAAGCCTGGCATCCAAGATATGACTTTGCTTACATTATGGAACTGAGAACCCATGCTACTGTCCCCATATCATTTCTGTCACTGTCAAAGTCTTACAAAGGGCACCTCAATAAAAGTCTTGGAATTAAATCCAGCATTGATGGGGCGTGTGAGTTTTCTTAACATTATGTATTTTCCTCCTTGAATTTATTAGAAGCCTGAAATAGTGAATTCTGAGCCAATCACCTAGATCTCTAGGCCAGAAGCCCTTCAAAGCCTTTTTAGGTAGAAGTGATTTCTATACATGCTAGACCATTTTTGGCAGACTTTATCAGAAGGAAGATGAGGGAAACTCAGGACCAAATTTTCATCTGAGTCATTTGATTTCATCTGCCTCTGCTATCTCACTTTTTCACTTATCCTCCTAAAAATATAGTTGTGAAAATACTGTGTCTGTTGGAAAATGTGTGCTGCCAAAACAGTGTCATGTCAAGAGAATAAGCTCATGGGATGCCTAACACTGGAAAAGAAAAATATAGGCTGGCAAATGCCCTACCGTGCATCACAATAGACTTAAAAAATGCCCCTGGCTGCAAATGCTTCCCTGGCACAGTCTATTGGGGCCTAAAACAGCACCAAATTAAACATTTAAATTAAAAGCCACAGCTGACCAAACATTATCATATCCATTTATTTTGTTATCTTGAAAGGCAGCTGTTTTCCAAAATCACCACTCAAATTCAAACAAACTAGGTCTAGTCAACCAATTTATTAATTTCAGTGGCAAACATTTTGAATTTGTTTTTGAAAACTTTAGCAATGCATTAATCTGTTAAAAACAAACATACAATGTTTTTTTTAGTGACTTCAGAGACATTTCAGGGTAGTGCAAAGAACAATCAACAAAGAACAATAAGGCAGGAAGCCTGAATTACAATCCTAGTCCTACTATGGACTGCTTGTGTAATGCCACGTAGACTTTAGGTACCCACACTGGGCTGCAGTTTCCTCATCTGTAAAATAGGAGGGTTGGACTAGATGATCTCTAAGGTTTCTTCCCGTGCTACAATTCTATGATTCCATGAAAATGGTTAAGCCTCATGAATTTCTTTGTTAATTTTAGGTCCCTTAGAAACAAATTTTCACCCCCAAATAAGTGCCACTTGGGCTCATGGAATTTGGTGATCTCAACAGGAATCTCAGGCTAACCTAGTCCATCTCCCTGACTGTGAACAGAGATGACCTTAAGACCATAAAGCAAAACAACTAAACAAACCACCCCTCAAATGTCAACCCTTTAAAATCTTTGGAGGCGTCTCCTAGACTTCTCCTGCTGAATACTTTATTCTAATTTCTCATGAATGTTAAAGCAAGAGAATCTTAACTAAATTGTCCCTTATCAAAAGGAGAAAAACAGCTGCTTACATAACACAGAGGATCCCTGAATATTATGAAGACAAAAATTAGACCTTTGAAAAGTCATTTTGCATTTCCCTGGGCCTCAGTTTCCTCCTTTGTAAAATGTGGGATTTGAACTAAACCAGAGGTTTTAAACTTGGAGTCCGTGAACATGTTTAAAAATATTTTTGATAACCACATTCCAAGACAAGTAGTTTTCTTTATAATTTTACATATTTTATGAATTTAAAAACATTATTCTGAGAAGCTGTCCACAAATTCCTCCAGATTTCCCAAGGGGTCCATAACACCAAAAAAATTATTAATAATCCCTAAACTAGATGATCATTAACGATCTTTTCAGTTATAATGTTATATGTTTCTAAGTTCCCCTTGAGGCATCTATTTTGAGGTCATATAAATATAACCCAGTTCCTTTAACTGAAGATCTACCTGCTTTACTTTGGTTGATTTCTGTATTTTCTCAGTACAGATATGTATCATGTCAAAATTTCTGGAATGGTAACATTTCTACTAGTGAAATTTTTTGTGTCATGTAGATCTAGTCTATTTCATACTTCAAGTCCTTTAGCTAAAGTTTCTGTTCACTTTTGTTGAAAACTCTTTATGTTTTGGGGATAATGGTAGGAACATGGGACAAGCATTTATTAAATACTATGTGCCAGGATCAACACTAGCATTTCGTGTGTGTGTGTGTGTGTGTGTGTGTCTTTCTACATATATCTAATGTATCTCCCCTTTGGCTCTCCAACCCTGAGAGGTAGGTGCTATTCCTGTTTTACAGTTCAGGAAACTGAGGTACACAGAGATTAAGTTATTTCCCCTAAGTAACACAGCTAATGAGTTAGTGAGTGTCTGAGGTCAGATCTGAACTCAGGTGTTCCTGACTCTCGACCCAGAGTGTCCCTATCCACCTAGCCACCCAACTGCCTGCACAAGCTTGCCAGAGACAAATACATTAATTAAATTATCCTCATTCTAAGCATGTCTGCTTAGATAGAAATCCAGAAAAGGATAGAGTTTTCTCTATGCCTCTGAAAATCTCTCTGACATAAACCATTTCCACTCACAACTTAAGGTAATCCCAAATAAAAGATAATACTACATAATAATATAAAATATAATTATAGATCCCAAATGAAAGTTTAGTTAACAGTTTTGATTCATCAAACAGAATAATAGTCTACTTAACATGTCAGCACATCCTGGGCCATTCAATCTGGTCAAGGATGAAAATAGGTAATAACCTTAATGAGGTTCAACTTTAAGTCTGGTGACCATCATGATCCATTTTCCAGAAGTCTAGAGTTTCTCATTAAACTTTGACCCAGTTTCCTCTCAGAAAGTGGTCAGATCTTCGGTAAGATTTCAGTGTAGGGCATTGTTTTGGAATTGATAGTTAATGAAAGAGTTTCTCTCATTCAGGTGTGGCTGAGGACTTCAGACTCAAGGACTATCCCAATATTATTTTGTACTATGTAACCTACATTGAGAATAAGGGTGAGGGTGAGGCGCAGGATGCTTTTACAGTTGTTATTCATTAATTTGGCTTTTTTATGATTATATTCTAAGTCAGGAGCATATAATGTTCTGTCTGGAAGGGACTTAAAAAACAATCCAGTTTAAGCTGGTCATTTTCAAAAATGAGGATGGAAGTAATCTGCCTAAGGTGACCCAAGTTTCCTGATTTCCAGACTACTGTTCTTTTCAGGCCTGTGAAGCCTCATTTCTACTTTGTTTCCTTAAACTCCATTCTTTTATAAGTTTGCAAATTAACTGTGCTTTAAATTGTCAGCCTGCTTTTGGCTTTCCACTAAGTAGTTAGAAAAAATGCAGGTATTGTTAATTGGTGTTCACCTCCATTTTACAGTGCTATTATTACCTCATACTAGTAATAACACAATTTTTTTTAACTCTGTCTACATTCTTTCCCTATATCACATCTTGCATATGCTAATACATTAACTTTTCTTTGATCATGTCATTCCCCTCCTCATTAACTTTCAGTAACTCCCTATTACAATGGAGTTATTGTTTTAAAAAATCCCTTAGTCTTTTATTCTTATTCATTCATTAAATATACATTAATTATACTTAATGTGTACAGATCACTGAGTTTATCATTGGAATTGATACAGAATTTTGATGATAATAATAATAATAACAACAATAGTAATAGTAATATCTGGCATTTTTATAGTTCTTTTAAGGTTTGCAACATATTATTCAATCATCTCAATTTTACCCTTACTACAAACCTGGGAGGTAGAGGCTATAATTATCCTAATTTTACAGATGAGGAAACTAAGACAGAGAGAGATTGTTAATGACTTATCCAGGGTCACCCAACTAGTGAATGTGTGAGGCCCAATTTGAACTCAGGTCTTCTTGGCTCTAGGTTCCACACTCTAGCCATCGTACCATCTACCTGCCTCACACACACACATTAATTAACCCTGGTCTTTATTACTATATCCCTTTATCTTTTTCTCTCTATACCGAGAATAGATTGAATGCATCATAAGGTAAGCAACTGGTTATAACTTTTATTAACCACTAAATATTCAGCTTTCAGGGAAAGAAGCATACTTGTGCATACTCAAATTCAATAAACTTAAGTCTGTTAAACCTTAAAGGGAGCTATACGGCATTAAACAGTGCTCATAAATATATGTGGCTACTAACTCATCCTATCCTGTGCCATAGTCCTCTTTCCTTCAGTTGTAACATGACCTTTCCCTCTTTGTATTTGCATAACTAGTTAGTGAAAACACATACTTGCTTTTGGATATTAGAATCCTCCCACATGGGAGATCCTTCAACCTTATCCTTCATTATTGCATTTGCCAAGGGGCCTTATCATTCTCAATCTGTCCCTATGGGGCAGATGCACATATGGATTTAATTCCTTGCTCAGTTTCCTAAAACTTCCTAAAGACAAAGAGTGTATACTGTTTATATACTTTTTAATACTGCTTTTCATATACTTCCATTAGAAATCCTTTGTATAACTCACGGTAACAATGTTCTTCATCTCATTCCAACAACACTCTCTGCCCTCATGGATGTAACAATTTATTAGAAATATAAAATACAAACACAGGTAACTATAATATCACATAAAAACTTATCATGAAGTCACAAAATGAAGCATTATTTGAGACTGAGGTTATACATAAAAGTATAGCACCCTCAGTTTGTGACTTTTTCCAGTAACCTTCAGTAGCCTTGGAGCAGAGAAATCAACTAATGAGAATTAGGGATGAATAACTTAGGGATGAATAACACAGGTTGAGAATAGAGGGTCAATGTGGAAGGATTCATTGTAAATGAAATGCTAAAGTGGCTCACCATAGGATCAATACAGTATGGAAACAAATGAAGCTGAGTGTCAGAGTGGGGAAGAAGTACCGGGAGAACAGGGATGAGTCATGGTACCAGTTGAAAAGTAGGTTTAGTATGAGACACTGGAATAGATTAGAAATAAAGTTAGGAGATGATACTTAGAGAGAAGAATTAGCAAGGTCCAGGTCTTGGAATTGGAAGAATCTTAGGACATGGTCAAGTCTAATGTGTGGCCATGCTGGTACATGTCAGTCAGTCAATTATCATGCATTTATCATTAATAATAGCATGACACTGATAAAGTGCTTACTATGCACACTGTGCCTGGTTAAAGCTGCATGAAGAAGAATGTTGGAGTTGAAGATGTTAAGGAAATATGTGGTTAAATTGTTGGAGGAGTCACCAACATGAACATTTCCATTTATGAGAATTAAGTCAGGTGATGTGTTGGAGAAGAGTATTAATTAGGTTTTTAGTAATATTAGCAGGGTTTCAAATGCATTATTTCATTTGAGACTCACAGCAATCCTATGATACAGAGACTATTACCCCTCCCATTTTACAAATGAGGAAATTGAGGCTTTGAAGTTAAGTGACTTGGCCAAAGGTCACACAACTAGTAAGTATCTGAGACATAATTCAGACTCTAGTTTTCCTGACCTGAAATCTGGAGCCCCACATACCACAAACCTTGCTGCCTCTGTAGTCATGGAGAAGCTTGAGAGAGAAAACTTGAGGATGGGGAGAGAGAATATAAACAAATGACAATAGAAAAATAATCTGAAAGGAATACTAAGGAGAAAGATGTATGTCAGTCTATCCTCCTTAGGTGGTGAAGGAACCTCTATTAAAAAGGATTACAGTAAACGTGGTCTTCTCAGGGGCAGCCAGGTTTCAGACAAAGTGAGAAAGTAGAAAAAATGTTGGTTGGAAAGTTTGAGGATGTAAGAGAGTTTGTTGAGAATAAAATGGACCAGATTAGGTTATTGTGGTAGGGTGGGGAGGCTCATCACTAATTAAATTATTTATTAAGGACTACAGGATTGTAATCCACAATGGTGGAGGGAATATTGATGACCTATTCTTGAGGCAGTGTGGTATAAAGAAAAGAACATTGAACTTAAAGTCATAAGACCTGCATTTAAACCCTGGCTGTGGAATTTTTTACCTGTGTGACCTTGGGTAAACCACTTAACCTTTCTTGTTCTCAGTTTCCACACCAGCAAAAAGAGCGGGTTGAACTAGAGGTCTTCTAAGGTTCCCTTCTGGATCAAGCTCTATGATCTTATAATCCCATAAGTATACCGAAGAAAGTTCAATATTGTACATATTAAAGTCAAATACCTAACTGAAGAAAATGTTACCATATAGAACTGAAGGGTAGTTAAACAATGTATGAGAAAATCAGCCAGGTGGCAGAGTGGATAGAATGCCAGGCCTGGAGTCTGGAAGACTCATAATCATGAGTTCAAATCCAGCCTCAAAAACTTACTAGCTGTGTGACCCTGAACAAGTCATTCAACCCCATTTGCCTCAGTTTCTGATGTGTAAAATGAGCTGGAGAAGGAAATGTCAAACAATTCCAGTATTTTCGCCAAGAAAACCCCAAGCAAGGTCACTAAAAGACAGATGTGACTGAAATGACTCAGCAAATAAAATCACATTTAGCCTCCTGCTGTCCTCATCCCCAGATGACCACAGTTAAGAGGCAATGTTGTACAAGGTAGTCCAGTATGGTGGAATGGAGTGTAGTGGAAAAAGCATTAGGTTTTGTTTGTTTGTTTTTTTAGTTAGGCAATGGGGTTAAGTGACTTGCCCAGGGTCACACAGCTAGTAAGTGTTATGTGTCCAAGGCCAGATTTGAACTCAGGTCCTCCTGAATCCAGGGCCGGTGCTCTATCCACTGCACTACCTAGCTGCCCCTAAAAAGCATTAGTTTTAGACATAGAAGACCTAATTTCGATTCCATCCCTCCCTACCCCTAATCTTCCACCTGTGGGACACTGGATAAGTCACTTAACCTCTGGAGCTTCAGTCATCTCATGTATGAAATGGGGATCATAATATTTGCATGATCTATTTCATAAGGTAATTGTCAGGAAACCACTTTTTAAACTTTAAAATGTCAAATAAACATGAGTTATTTTTATTCTTGATCCTTAAATATACTCGTTTCTTTAGCCATGGAGGGAAGCAGTGCTATGTATAATTTAGTATAGCATAGCATCCCACAGTCTATAATTATATTTGGTTTTAGGGGCACTTGAATAAATATTTGATCAATTGATTTTGAGACTTACCTTTAAATAAAGGTGCTTCTGAGATTCTAGGGATTTACACCACTTCAAACAAAATATGTACAAAGACAAATGTAATTGAGAAGTTCTGCTTGAAATAGAGTTAGAAAGCTGTCTAGCTTCCTCATCCTTCCCTCCTGCTCAGTTTCTCTTCTTTCAAGGTAGGTAAAGTAGTAGATAGAGTTCTGAGCCTGGCATCAGGAAGACTGAGTTCAAATCCTCCCTCAGGTACATACCAGCTATGTCTCTGGGCAAATCACTTAACCCCTCAGCCTCAGTTTCCTCATCGGTAAAATGCATATGGTAATATTATAGCCATCACAACAATTTGATGAAGATCAAATTAGCTAATGTATAAAGTGCTTTGCAAATCTTAAAGTTCTTTATAAGTGTCATATTATTATTATTATTATTATTATTATTTTATTATTATTAATCTTCCTATTACAGGAATTAGTGCAACTGCTTTTCAAATACTGCTGTTTTTTAAAGTCATTTCAGTTGTATCCTACTCTCTGTGACGCCATTTGGGATTTTCTGGGCAGATATACTGGAGTGGGTTGCCATTTCCCTCTCCAGTTCATTTTACAGATGAGGAACTGAAGCAAACAGGGTTAAGAGACTTAGCCAGGGTCACATAGCTAATAAATGTGTCAGGCCAGATTTGAACTCATAAAGATGAGTCTTTCTGATTCCAAGCCCAGAACCCTATCCTTTCAAATATGTTTCCACTTAAACTGAAGGTCCAGTTTTGAAGCTTTAATTGCCTCCTTCGTGAATGGCTGTGTGTGTTTGGATTAATAAAGAAAGATTTTAGTTAAAGGTCTTAGTGGTTATGAAGAGTCTCCTTCTGGGCTGCAAGCTACATGATGGGTAAAGGCAACAGAATAAATGAACAAGTCAACAGAGGCATTACAGACCAAAGCAGTGCCCCTGGTAAGTACTTCAAAGTTCACCTTGAATAATGTGCAAAGATTACAGGTGATTTTGAGAACTGACTATTCACAGATTTTAAAAGGATATTAGCTTTATGATTTTTATTTATTTTCTGGCCCTGCCTCATCTTGTCCAAGTTAAAACATTATACTGCCTCATTCTGTGAAGGTGACAGAACAGGATAGAAGGACAGATCTATTTTCTGAATCTTATCCTATGGGGACAAAGCTTAATCCTATAGTTTAATAGGATAATAGGAGACGTCAGGCACTGTTGAGTCAAACTTTCTATCCCTCCAACCCCCACCCCCGACCTAGTATTATGATATTTTAATAGTTGCAGAATCCAAGGACAAAGATGAGTAAGCATCTTGTCCAAGTGAATGTGTCAGAAGTTATTTGCATATAGGACCCTCACTGCAGATTAGGTATTCTTTTCAATGTACCATTTCTCAAAATGTGGTCAGTACCTCCATGCATGTCCCCAAGATCCTTTCAGGATATACAAGGCCAAAACTATTTAAAAAATAATAATATGTTATTTGTCCTTTCCAAAAACCTATCTATGTGAGGCCATATTTTCTTCATATGCTTCAGCCAAAACAATATATTACAACAGATTAAATGCAGAAGCAGATATTAGAATCCAGCTATCTTCTATTAAGCCAGACATTACAGAGATTTGCAAAAATTATATAAAATGATGCCATTCTCACTTTTTTATTTTGGAAAATAATAGTTATTTTCTTGAACACATGTTATTTATTTTAACATGTAAGAGATTTATAACTTTAAAATGAATTAATAAATAACAATTTTAAAATTTATCATTAAAATAACACTGTAAATACTTCAGTTCCCCCTCCCCCACTCTAGATTTATGATCTATGATCATATAAATATTTTCTAAATAACTCATGTATCTTTCAGAAATAGCTTTTTTTTAAAAAAACTTAAAAACATATAAACCATTTAAACAAAAACTCTGGGGGCCACAATAATCTTTTTTTTGCCTTAATATGTTTTGTTTTTTCCAATTACATGTAAAGATAGTTTTCAACGTTCACTTTCATAAGATTTTGAGTTCCAAATTTTTTTATCCTTCACTTCTCCCCCCTCCCTAAGACGGCATGCAATGTGATGTAGACTATACATGTACAATCACATTAAACATATTTCCACATTAGTCATCTTATTAAAGAAGAATCAGAACAAAAGGTAAAACACCACCAGAAAGGGGAAAAAGAGAGAAAATAGTGTGCTTTGATCTGCATTCAGATTCCACAGTTCTTTCTCTGGATGTAGATAGCATATTCCATTTTGAATCTTGTGAAATTGTCTTAGATCACTGTGTTGCTGAGAAGAGCTAAATCTATAAGAGTTGATGATTGCACAGTGTTGTTGTTACCATATACATTGTTCTCCTGGTTCTTCTCACTTCACTCAGCATAAGTTCATGTAAGTCTTTCCAGGTTTTTCTGAAATCAGGCTCCTCATCATTTCTTATAGAACAATAGTATTTCGTTACATTCACGTACCACAACTTGTTCAGCCATTGCACAATTGATAGGTATCCCCTCAATTCCCAATTCTTTGCCACCACAAAAAAGAGCTGCTATAAATATTTTTGTACATGTGGGACCTTTTCCCTCTTTTATGATCTCTTTGGGATACAGATCTAATAGTGGTTTTGCTGGATCAAAGGGTATGCACAGCTTTATAGCCCTTTGGGCATAATTGCTCTCAGAATAGTTGGATCAATTCACAACTCCACCAACAGTGCATTAGTGTTCCAATTTCCCCACATCTTCTCCAACACTTATCATTTTCTTTTTTTTTTTGTCATATTAGCCAATCTGACAAGTGAGCCTCAATAATTTTTAAGGGTGTAAAAGGGTACTGAGACCTAAATGTTTGAGAACTGTTGTACTAGACCATAATCCCAGAACAGTTTTAGTGAGTCCTTTTTCTCTAACTTTTATTTACCGGATATGAAGTTAATGAGTTTGGTACAACAGAACAATATGAGTCTCTAAAGTCTGAACAAACATTTAATCCTCCCTTCAGTCTTCTATTCCCAACTAGAGGGTTGAATGGACAGAGCTGTCACATTGTTCACAGGATCACAGATTTAGAGCCCAAGGGATTTTATGCCATTTAGTCCAACCTCCTTATTTTATAGTCAAGTAAACTGAGAACCAGTGAGGTTACACAGCTAGTAACTAGTGAGAAAACTGGGATTTGAACCCAGGGCCAAATACCATACCTTTTCTACTGTTCCATATGTAAACTTGGTTTAGTGGTTTTGATCAAGAGTAGAAGTGTAAAGAATGGACATGCAGGTATTTTAAAAATCTTTTCTTTGCCTGCATTTGTTTTTGAAAGTTAAGGTAAAACAAAGCATTCTCACTTCTGAGTTTAAAATTATTTGATGTAAGCAAAGCAACTCTCTCCTCTCATTTTTCTATGATGATGAGTAAAATAAGCCTAAGGCAATGGATGGCTTAGGGGATTTTCAGGAACTGCAAAGCTTTTTGCCTTGAGGTGATTTCCAGTTTCATTTCATTATATAGGATTTACTGCTAGTGCTTTAAGGCCAATGATCATTTCAAATCCATGCCCAATCAATACTGGAAGAAAAGGTAACAGACATATCAACATTTGGTATGGTGGGCTGGGAAAGAATTGAACAAATGGTGAAGAGGAAGTTGATACCCCACAAGATTTGAGAAAGCCTAGTTGCCCTTGGGAAAAAAAAATCAAGTTACCTGACCTGGATGAACAACATCCCAGATTACTGAAATAGTGGTGCTTTAAAAGTTCTTGCTGAACAAGTGCCCAATGAAACAACTTCCCCTTCAGATACCTGTTACCGAGTTCTTAAAGGACTTTAAGGATTCCAAGAGCTAAACACTATCTTTTTCTTGTCTATCTTGCTATTCTTTTTAAAGTCTCATTAGAATAACTACTATAGGTGCTGTAGAATGGGTAAATGAAGTAAATGCTCCCCTGAAGTTGGCTTTCTTGATGTTTTTATAGTCTCCCCAAGTGAGTTACATTTACATACACACAGATATATAGATACATATGTGTATGTAGAGTCATTACTTATCTGGGTAGGTGTCCTTTCCCTTCAGTAGAATGTAACCTCCTTTAAAGCAGGATACTATTATATCTACAATGTCTAGCATTCCGCTTGGGACATAGTAGAAATTTAATAAATGCTTACTGAATGAATGAAAAATATATTTTTTAAAAAATTAAATATATACATAACAATTTTCCCTACAAGTTCTAAAACCAATCAATCAGAATGGAGAGTAGGGTTAGGTACACTCAAGAGGCAACTGTTTCTTTAATTTGCTTTGAAGGAGTTGGAACAAATGTGTGTGGGAATTCATGTTAGGGTAGATTTGAAGACAGAGGACCTGGATTAAAATTCTGGTTCTGCCACCTACTTATTACTTGTGTGACCTTGCACAAGTGACTTCACCTATGTGGTCCTCAATTTTGTCATATACAAACTGAGGGGATTTGACTAGATAATATAACTTCTATTCTAGCTCCTGGAGTTTTGATCATCAATTAACAAAGTAGAGAAGGCAATGAAGTACAGAGCAAAGGACACCTGTTCTAGAGCCTGAGGACCTGAGTTTAAATTATACTTCTGTCACTTATTAATAGTATGAACATTAGCAAGTCATTCATTTTCCCTAGGCAGCAGTTTCAGTAATAATAATAATAATAACAATAGTGTTAATTTTAAGTTTGCAATGAGCTTTATGGTTATAATCTCATTTGGTTTATAAAATGATGAGGATGAAATAGCTGGCTTCTGAAGTCCTGTCCTGCTCTACCTATATGATCTATGATTCTATAAATGTATTCCAAATAAGCCATGTATCTTTCAAACATAGATTTTAAAGAAACTTCTTTGTAAATAATGAGACAAAAAGCAGAGTATAATTGCTCAAAAGAGGAATGAATGTTTTCTCTTACATATCTGAGGAATGTGAATGTGAACAGAACAACTGGAAATTTTAATAGTACTTTTATATATATGTATGTATATATATACATATATAGTAACAAAAGGGGAAGATCCATCTGAAAGGACTTTGTGCATGTGTAATTAATGTAATAGGTATACATGTATGAATACACAAACATGCATGCAAGCATATGAATCTATATGCATATATACAATGTGTATATGTACTGCATATGTGCATGTATATTTATATACTTACATATACATACATACTGACTTTCCTCACAAAATACCAATGATCTAGATTGAAAAAGGCAGAGTCCTATGAAAGCTATAGTCAGTCATCTCAGGGAGATGCTACAGAGCAGGATGTTCCTCTTCTTAATAGAAGAGGTGTCATGGGGCTACACAATTCTGGCAAGAATACGCAGTGCACATGGAGGGACCATTTGTTTGGAAATAGCTGTAAATATATTCATCTGAGTAAAACAATCATCTGTGTCTATTCATGCATGCTATCTGCTCTCACTGCTGTCATTCCTGTCGATCTGAAGTTGAGAGGTAATGGCCCCATGATTCAAGGAAACTGCTGAAGTGTGTACTCAGGCTTCAGTTTGAGAGATGGGTTCATTTATCATCATAATAAGCTATTACCATTGATAGGTCACAACTCATTGAAGAGACAGTCAGTCTAATTGGCTCAGTTCCGTTAGTTTGCGATGTGCCTCAAGCAGATAAGCACTGCTTTGCAGGTAATATTCAATCACCCAACAAACTACTTATTTAATAATTCATCACATTTCAAATTGGGATGCTATCATACATGTTCCCCTTTAAGGCACTAAATGCCCTTAACCCTTTGCAAGCCTCAGTTCGTTGAGTGAAAAAGAACTCGAAAAAGAAGTTCATTATGAAGGTCCTTGGTCTTAAAGAACTTCTGAATGTCCACAACCACTTAGGAAAATCTTACGAAATTCATTCTTTATATTTGTATTCCCCTTCTGGCTGAAGACGAGTTCCTAGAGTCTCCTGGAAGGACTGAATGGACATGAACTGGTGGAATGATTTAAGCTGTGTCAGTCATAGCCAAGGATGTTGAACTGATGCAAAATTAGAGTTTTACTGATATCAGGCATAATTTATCAGTCATATAGGTGATCATACTTAAAGAATGTAATTTTTTCTAGAATATGTAAGTAGAAAAGTATGTAGTTATGAACACTGTACTTACTACAAACATTTATGATACAGTTTTTTTTTTTCTGGAGGCAAGGATGCCTCCAGACATGGGATTTCATCAGTGTGGGCAATTCCTATTGTGGAAATTTCCTCTATCAAACGAAATTCATCAACTTATCTGCAACTTTCAGTACTGGAGAGTGTCTAAGACACTTACAGCATAAATGACTTGCCATATTGGTAATGTAGCCAAAATGTGTCAGAGGCAAGACTAGAATCCAATTTTTTTTGGCTTTGAAGCAAGCTTTATAGCTATCATGTCACACTACCATACAGTGTACTATACCTAAGAAAAAAATAAAGTGCTCCCCTAGTTACAACTACAAATTTTAATTGTCTGATGATAATATTGTGAGCACTGATAATCTGGCTTTTGATTTGATTAATGTATGGAACTTCTGGTGAGGAAAGTCCCTCCATCAACAGAAATTGTGTTCCACTCCACAAATTGTAATTTCAGAGAATTGCCTGGGGTCATTGAGAGGTGATAGAGTTCCTCAACTGGTATGTGTCAAAGGCAAGATGGCCAAATTTTCTAACTCTGAAGCCAACTTTCTATTCATTATAGCCAACTACCTCTCAAATAATTTATCTCTCGGTTAATCTTAATTTGGTACTTGGATGCTTGAGTTAGTATGACTTATCTTGAAAATCCATCTTCAAGAATTTTTTAAAATCACCATATATTTATGAGTTGGGTATCCATGAATAAATAAATGGTAGCTAGAAATGTTAGTTGAGGATCTAATTAATGAGAAGTTATTAAATAAGTATTAAACTTATTAAATATTAATAAATTAAATTTATTATGTGCCATACAGTATGCTAGGCACTATAAAATATAAAGACAAAAAAATGAAATGATACTTGTTTTCAGGGAGTTTACATTTTATCACAAAGAAGATGGATTCAGTTGCCCAAAATGGGCAGCATAGATAGACTGAATCTATGTCATTAGAGGAATATCCATATGGATCATGGATAAATTTTAGTCTTTGTGTGAAATATATTAAACTGTTTGATTCAGTGAAAGGAACTCAGTTTGAATCTTGACTGTGATACTATCAAAGAACCTTAAGCATTTCTGGATCACACTACCTAATTTAAGAAGTTAGGGGGTTGGACTAAAAGTTCTCTAAGGTCTCATTCAGCTCTAAATCTATGATATGAACCTATGATTTCAAGATTTCCTCTTTCTAAGTTTAAGTTTCCTCACCTATAAAATGAGAACATGGACTAGATGACCTATAAGTTCCCATACAACTCTAAGACTATGATTCTATGCTCTCATGATTTCAAGACTTTCCTTATTTGGTTTCAATTTCCTCATTTGTAAATTGAGGATGTTAAATTAGATGATATATTAAAAACTAAAAAGTCAGTTTAGGGGTGAGGAAAAAGGTTTCCTATCTGTTTTATGGCATTCCTACTGATCATGTGGTGTGATTAGACATTGCTATACAAACTTTTCCCAAATTAACTTCAAAATCTTTAATTTGGATCATTTTTCCAAAGACGCATTGTCATACTGTGTGGGTATTATTTGTGCATATATATTTTAAAATAATATTTTATTCTTTCCTCAATTGATTATTAAACAATTTTTAACATTCATTTAAAAAAAATTTGAGTTCCAAATTCTCTCTCTCTTTCCCCTACTTCCTACTTGAGATGGTTAGCAATCTGATATATGTTATACATATGTAATCATGTAAACCATTTTCATATTAGTCATTTTGTGCAAGAAGACTCAAATAAAAAGGAAGAAGGAAAGATAGAAAGAAAGAAAGAAAGAAAGAAAGAAAGAAAGAAAGAAAGAAAGAAAGAAAGAAAGAAAGAAAGAAAGAAAGAAAGAAAGGGGAAAATGGTATGCTTCAGTCTATATTCAGACAACATCAGTTCTTTCTCTCGAGGCAGGTGGCATTTTTCTTCATGAGTCCTCAGCGATCATTTGGATCATTTTATTGCTAAGAATAACTAAGTCATTCACAATTCTTCATCATATAATATTGTTATTACTGTATACAATGTTCTCCTGGTTTTGCTCACTTCACTTTGTATTAGTTCATGTAAGTCTTCCAATGTTTTTCTGAAAATATCTTGTTTGTCATTTCTTATAGGAAAATAATATTCCATTTTTTTTGGACTTCCGGAAGCCAAGATGGTAAAGTAAGCAGTAAACTAATACAACTCTCCCATACTCACCTCCAAACAACCATAAAATACAGCCCCCAAACAAATCCTGTAATGGCAGAAGAGGCAAAAAGATGGAGTGAAACCATCTTTTAGCTCAAGAAACTTAGAAGATCAGCAAGAAAGGTCCATCTCACTCAGGTGAAAGGAGATAGCAGTCCAGGATGGGAAGCATCTCAGCAAGCCAGCAGCAAGCTCTACCTCCACAAACTAGAGGAGATCATGAGCCCCAGCGTAGCGGAGCAGGCAAACGTCAACACCATGACTCCCCACGTACTTTAACACAGTCAGGGGAAGTGGCAGAATCCAGCTCCAAAAACCACTATGTGCTTCGTGGGGGGGGGGTGGAGACATCCTGTGGCAACTGGACCTCCACGTGCTTCAGCACAGCTGGGGGCAGACAGGCAACCTCCAGAAATCTGACCTCACATGCTTCAGTGTAGCCACTGGGAAATACAGAAACACTCCACTGGGCCCCAGCACACACTAGACACTGCCAGCAGCTGGCATGGTGCAGAATAGAGCAGTGAAGAAAAACAGAGAAAGAAAAGTCAGGCTAAGTGAGTCTTAGAGGTTAATGCTCAAGACTAGTTTATTTCAGGAGTTTTCTCATTATATACTCATAGAAAAACAACTTTGGATTGTGAGAAATGATTTACAAGTTCTGCAAGCCCCATCAATAACATACACAAACTAAGCAGCTAAAGATCATCTTTTTCTCAAGGGAAAGTAGTTACATTGCATTGTGTTCCTGCCCAGTTCTTAGTATTGTCTACCCCAAGTCAGCCATCTGGCTTCAGAGCTGGTAGGGTAAAAATCATATCTACAAATAATTCAGTTGTGAGTAAGGACTTGGAACCAATGAACTGTAACAAGCAGGAAGTGGGGTAAAAGTCATGGAAGCGTTTATCCTGAGGCAAGCCTCTGTATGTACTGACCCCTTAAGTCACTAAGGACTTAGAGATTTTCCATAAGGACCCAGCTCCTGACATCACACCAGCACTAGGACCCCAGCTCAGTACCAGGGAAGCTTCCAGATCCCTATAGTCTCCAGCAGCGCCAGCCAACCCCGACCCCATGTCCTCAGTGAGGCACCAGACATGATCTCCCATGAGCCTCAGGGCAACATCAGTGCAGCACCAAGTGAACAATCAGGGCCTGCAGCCACTAGCACAAAGAGCCCGAGACAATGCCCCAGCCACACTGGGAGCAGAGCTCCAATTTAAAAGACAGGAGAAAGGCCCACCCTCTGGTACTGCCCCCCACCCTCACTGAACCACAGAGTGGTTTCTGGAGCTGGATTCTGCCAGTCCCCCTGTCTGTGTTAAGGCACGTGTGGGGTCATGGTGTTGTCATTTGCCTGCTCCATTACACTGATCTCCAGTTTGCTGAGGTGGGGCTTGCTGAGATGCTTCCCATCCTAGACCGCTCTCTCCTTTCATCTCATTGAGATAAACCTTTCTTGCTGATCTTCCAAGTTTCTTGAGCTAAAAGATGGTTTCACACTGCCACCCCCTCCAAAAAAAAAAAAGATGAGCAGAAAACAACAAAAAAAGAATCTCACCATAGAAAGCTATTGTGGTGACAGGGAAGACCAAGACCAACTCAGAAGAGGACAACAATGTCAAAATAACTAGTTCGGTTCTGGTCTCAAGCCCAGAAAGAACTCATGGAGGAGCTTAAAAATCATAGAAGAAAAATTGGGAAAAGCAAGGAGAATGATGCAGGAGAATTATAAAGAGTCAGAAGTCTGGAAAACTTTAAAAAGTAAAATTGCCAAATGGAAAAGGAGATACAAAAATCCACTGACGAAAACAACTACTTACAAAGTACAATTGGCCAAATGGAAAAGAAAGTGCAGAAGCTAGTTGAGGGAAACAACACTTTAAAAGTTAGAATTGGGCAAGTAGAAGCTAATGACTCTATGAGACATCATGAATCAATCAAACAAATTCAAAAGAATGGAAAAATGGGAGAAAATATAAAATACCTCATGAGAAAAACAACTGACCTGGAAAACAGATCCAGGAGAGACAATATCAGAATCACTGGACAACCTAAAAGCCATAATCAAAAGGAAGACTTGGACAGCATCTTTCAAGAAATTATCAAGGAAAACTATCCTGATGTCCTGGAACCTAGAAGGCAAAATAGGCATTGAAAGAACCCGCCGATCACCTCAGGAAAAAGATCCAAAAATAAAAACCGCAAAGAACATTATAGCCAAATTTCAGAAGTATCAGGTCAAGGAAAAAAAATACTACAAATGGTCAGAAAGAAAGAGTTCAAATATCGAGGAGTCACACAATCAGGATCACACAGGACCCGGCAGCTGCAACATTAAAGGATGACAGGTCATAGAAAATGTTATTCTGGAGGGCAAAGGAGCTAGGACTAAAACCAAGAATCACTTATCCACCAAAATTAAGCATAATACATCAAGGGGAAAAAAAATGGTCATTCAATGAAAAAGCAGGATCTCAAGTCTTCACAAGGAGAAGACCAGAACTAAACCAAAAATTTGACCTCCAATATAAGACCCAAGAGAAGCATAAAGAGGTGAATAGGGAAAAGAAAACATGAAGGATTCAATAGGACTAAACTGTTTATATCCCTACAGAGGAAGATGATACTTGAACTCTTAAAACTGTATCACTAACAGTACAGATAGAAGGAATATACATAAACAAAAAATACCAGTATATAAAGTGAATTTGAGGGAATGACATAAAAATTAAGGGATGAGAAAAAAAGAGTACGAAGGTTGGAAAAGGGAGAGAGAGAATGGGGCAAATTATCTCACACGAAGAGGTGAGAAAGGCCTTTTACAGTGGAAGATGGGCAATGGGCATTGCTTGAACCTTACTCTCATCAGTAGTGGGTCAAAGAGGGAATAATATACACACTCAGTTGAATATAAAAATCTATCTTACCAGAGAGGGAAGTAGGAAGGGAGAAGATTAAGTAAGGGGGAAACTGACATAAGGGAGGGCAGATCAAGAGAAGTGGTAGACAGAAGAAAAACACTGGTGAAGTGGCAAAAGGTGAAAGGAGAGAGAGGACCAGCAGGCAGAAGAATAGGATGGAGGGAAATACACAGGTAGTAATCATAACTATGAATGTAAATGGGATTAATTCTCCCATAAAACAGATATCAAAGTAGATCAAAAACCAGAATCCTACATTATGTTGCTTACAAGAAACACACTTGAAGCACACAGACACACACAGAGTAAAATTAAAGGGCTTGAGCAAAATCTATTATGCTTCAGTTGAAGTAAAAAAAAAAGCAGGGATAACAATCCTCATCTTAGACAAAGTGAAAGCAAAAAATAGACTTAATTAAAAGAGATAAGAAGGAAACTACATCTTGCTAAAAGGTACCATAGACAATGAAACAACCGAATTAGAAGAACAAGGAATAACCTACCTTTCAGATCTACGGGGAGGAAAAGAATTCATGACCAAACAAGAGATAGAAAGCATTACAAAATGAAGAATAGATAATTTTCATCATATTAAATAAAAAAGCTTTTGTACTAACAAAACAAATGTAACCAAGGAAAGCAGAAGGCTGGGAAACAATCTCTACAGCAAGTATTTCTAATGAAGGCTCTATTTCTCAAATATACGAAGAACTAAGTCAAATTTATGAGAATACAAGCCATTCCCCAAATGATAAATGGTCAAAGGATGTGAACAGGCAGTTTTCAGATGAAGAAATCAAAGATATCTATAGGCATATGATGAAGTGCTCTAAATCACTTTTGATTAGAGACATGCAAAATAAAAAAAAAAAAACCTCTGAAATACCACCTCGCACCAACCAATTGGCTAATATGAGAGAAAAGGAAAACGACAAAGGTTGGAGTGGGAAAATTGGGATGCTAGGTGGAGGTGTGAACTGATACAACCAATCTGGAGAGCAATTTGTAACTATGCCCAAATGGTGACCAAACTGTGCATACCCTTTGATTCAGCAATACCACTACTAGGTCTGTACTTCAAAGAGGTAATTAAAAAGGGAAAGGGCCCTACATGTACAAAAATATTTATAGCAGCTCTTTTTGTAGTGGCAAAATATTAGAAATTGAGAGGATATACATCAATTGAGGAATGACTGAACAAGCTGCGCTATAGCTTGAATGTAATGGAATACTATTGTGCAATAGGAAATGATGAACAGGCAGATTTCAGAAAAACCTGGAAAGATTTGTACAAACTGATGCAAAATGAAAGGAGCAGAACCAGAAGAACATTATACACAGTATCAGCAATGTTATATGATGATCCAGTGTGAATGACTAAGCTGTTCTCAGCAACACAATGATCTAAGACAAGTACAAAGGGCTCACAAATTCTATCCATATTCAGATGAAGACCTGGTGGACTCAGAATGCAGATCAAGGCATATTTTTTCACTTTCTTTATTCTTTCCTATGGTTTTATTTCCTTTTGATATGTTTCTTCCTCCATATCTATGACAAATATATAATTATGTTTTACATGATAGCGCATGTATAAGCAACATTAAATAGCCTCCCATTTTCAAAAGAAGAGAGGGCAGGGAGGGAGGGAGAAAAATTTGGAACTCAAAATCTTGCAAAAATGAATGCTAACCATTTTCTTGATATGTAATTGGGGAAAAATAAAATACTATTTAAAAAATAAAAAAGATAAAATTCCATTAAGACCAATGTACCACACCTTCTTCAGCCATTCCCAAATTGATGGACATCCCCTCAATTTCCAATTCATAGCCGCTACAAAAAGAGTTGCTATAAATATTTTCGGACAAATCGATTCTTTTCCCTTTTAAAAACCTCTTTAGAATACAGACCTAGAAGTGGTATTGATGGATCAAAGGGTTTGCACAGTTTTAAAGCCCTTTAGGCATTGTTTCAAATTGCTCTCCAGAATGGTTAGATCAGTTCACAGATCCACCAACAATGTCATGCATATATATTTTTAAATGTTGCTAGTAATTCATAAGATTTTTGAATTTATCTGTCTGTCTGTCTATCTATATCTGTCTGTCTGTCTATCTATCTATCTATCTATCTATCTATCTATCTATCTATCTATCTATCTATCTATCGATTTATTTACCTACCTACCTACCTACCTATTTATCTAGCTAGCTAGCTATCCATCTCACTACCATTATCAATAAATATATACATTTTTTAAAATTTCAAAGTTTGGCCTATTATCCATCTTAACTCTGGACTATCTTCTAGTTGATTGTTGCTTATAGGATACAAAATATTTTAAAGATTTTCCTGAATAAAATCTAATTAAGGTTGTATTCTTCTTAGAATTGCCCAAATTGTACCTAATGAATCTATATTAAAATAGGATTTGTGGACTGTTCTTATCATTACTCTGTCCCACTAACAACAGTATGGGTTAACTTTCATATCCAGATGGAGCACCAAAAATCTTTGATTTTAACATCTGTTTGTTATTTCAATGTTAATAATAAAGCAATTGTCTACCATTATAACTAATATTACCATCGACATAATACTAATGTGAGGTTCTGGCTTGTTTGAGTGGAAAGTTAAGTGGAAATGAGGCTTTTTTAGGAATTAAGTGAGTAGAGTTCTACATGCCAGATTTTATAATCTAAGTTATTTTTAATAAAAATAAAGTCAAAGGAACTTAAGTCATCTAAAGAAAAAAATTCAAAGGCTTACTGTGAAGAATAAAAAAGAACTGCTTTCTATTCCTAAGAAATATTCACTTCATGACAGATGATCTATTTCTTATTAATTCATAGCATTGAACATCCTTGAGCACCAGCTTCATCTTTATAAAACTTGCACAAGCAAGAGTTCTATTCTCTTTCTAGAAAATGAACACTTTAAGGAAGTATTACAATTCTACTTTCTTTTTTCTCTGAAACAAACACATTTCCAACACTGACTTATTTACTTAAAACTCCTAAGAAAAAATGATCAGCAGAAAATAAACAGCAGAGTATTTGGAAAATCAAGATTGTTTATTGAATTTTTTTCAGGTCTTCTCTGAAAGTTTGCTTTGTGGGAGTGTGGGCTGTATCTGTTATTGAAAGCCTCCAGTAGTTTTGGTTTTAATGACAAAAATACCACTAAAATCATTTTAATATCACATAATTGTTGTTCTTTGAAAATTATATCTATTTTGTTGCAAAATTTATTGCAGGAAAACTCAGAGACTCAGATTTTTCTTGCCTTGTCCTGGGAATGGAATATGTTAGCTCTTTAACAAAATCTATGAAGTTAATTACTACCTAGTATATATCACATAGACTTATTCTTTGAAGCACTGCTGAAATTACATCTGTAGCTGGAAAGAGTGTCAGTGCCCATTGTCCCATTGATTTTATAAGTTCGTTTCCAAGGTAACTGGACCATAAACTATCCTGCTGGGATATTTTGTTTGGATTTTTTTTTCTCAGACAAATGAAGAACAAGAATGACATTCTGGCATATAATTGTTTCTGATTTTCGTGCCCACTGAAATACTTTACAAATAGTGTGTAAACCTTTTTCCGATTATGTGAAGGCACCATTTGAAACGTATTATTTAAAATGCTTTGTCTCATCATACTATGTATTCCCTCTTTGATCCTTTTTTTCCCAAATATTGCTTTAATGGAATAGAAACTTTTTATATTAAGAGACTATGTGAGTAAATTCAGGGAAAAAAAAGAGAAGGATGATAGAGAATATTTGGGTTAAGAACAATGCAGTGAAAAACAGAAGAGATTTTGCCATTCCACTGGCCACTTGGACAAAAAGAGGAAACAGAGGAGTAGTTCAGGAAACCTCTCATAAGCTGCTCACTGGCTGTCCCTCTTGCTTGGAGTCTTCTCCCTTCTCATCTTTACCTTATAGGCTTCTCCGGCTTTCTTTAAGTCCAATCTAAACATCTGTCTTCTTCAAAAAGCCTTTCCCAATGCCTCTCAATGCCAATGCCTTCCCTCAGTTGAATATTTCCTATTTATTCTTAACATGGCTTTTTTTTTTGCTGTGCATTGTTATTTGCTTATTGTCTCCCCCAACAAACTGTGAGTTCCTTGAGGGCAGGGACTGTCTTTTGCTTCTTTTTGTATCTCCAGTACTCAGCACAGTGCCTGACACATAGCAAGTAATTAATAAATTCTTTTGACCAACTGACTAGCCTGGCATACAAGGATAGTATCTTGATAGGGGATTTCAATTATTCTGCTGAAATTCTCTCTCTGTTAAAAGCATCTAACAATTTCTTGACTTATTTTAATAAAAATTTCATACTCCGAAAGATGAACAAACTAGAAAGGGAAATCCTATTCTGAATTATATCTTCACTTATAAGGAGGAACTAACTGGTTACCAGGGAGTAAATTATGAGAACTTTAAGGGGTTTGGTGGGGAGAGCATATTCCCTCTTATAGTCAATGATAAAGAAGATGAAGAAATCCTGGCATGGTCCAACATGCCATTTAAATTTTGGTACAACATATTCCAAAGGATTCAGAAAAAAGATAGGTAGGATTGCATGACCTAAAATGTTATGGGGGAATCAGCACAAGACAGTTGGGAAATATTCAAGAAAGACATTCTAAAGACATAAAAAGAAAAAAAATCTGATGAGGAGCAAAGAGACTAGTTTGAAGAATCTAATGTGGGTGTGCAGGGACCTCACCTATCAAGCTAAAGTTATAAAAACATATATTGAGAATGCAAAGCAAAGGAAGACAACGGCAGATGAATAAAACATTATGGCATGGTTCTGTAACAAATGTATTAAGAGTACTAAACTTTAAAATGAACTGAATCTGGTGCAGAAGCTAGAGCAACAAAATGTTTTTTTTTTTAAGTAATATTTGGGAAAAGCAGAAGATCAAAGAAGGAATACATGGAAGGAGCAAAGACAACTGATGACAAGCAAACAGAGTTGCTAAATTCTTAACTTTGCTTTTGTTTTCTTGGCCAAGAGAATGATGATCGGACTAAAAAATAAACAAATAAACATGGCAAACAGAGCATTGATACTTAAGACAAGTAGAAAAATAGTTAAGAGACAATCTATCAGAGGTAGGTATGCTGGATCCAGCTCATACTGGCTCGTAAGAACTGAGTAATTTTTTCAGTTAAATTTTCAGGTTAAATTTTCATTGCAAATATTTATGTCTTAGAAATTGGTAAATGTTGCAAATCAGGGCTTAAAATATTGTTTTGTTCATTTCTAGACAAGAAAATGATGGACAAGAGGTTAATGATGCAATTAAACTTAAAAATATATTCTGCACTTTTGGAGAGACAGTTGCTAAACACTTACCTACATACCTTTGCCCTAATTGCCTCTGACAAATTCACTTGGTTCACATAAAGAATATCCTAGGGTATGAAAATACAATATAAGTGGCTTATAATGCTTGCTGCAGTTAGAGAGAGATTCTCTAGCCATGCGATTCCTAGCCCATAACCAGGAAGGTTCTTCCTAATCAGTGTTCTCCTATGTGGTTAAAGCTATCACTATTCTTGAGCTATCCCAAACCATAAATATAGGGACACAATGAAATAGCCACATATATGGGTCAACCGTACTTTTACAGAGACAAAGGACAAAGATTAGTATGAAGGAAATAGCTTCGCTTACAACATGAAACCACATTGTTTTCCCCAACAGAATGTAAACTACACAAGGACAGGGACTTTTTTTTTTTTTGGTCTTACATTTAGCACAGTGCTTGGCACACAGTTGTCACTTAATAAATGTTTGTTGAATGGTTGGTTGGAAGGCTCTTTATTCTTGGACATAATAGCAAAAAGCGCTGCAAAGTAATTTGTTCAGAATCATTTGTGTTATTAACAGAAGTTCTTGTTGATATTTCATACTATTGGTTTTAGTTTAATATATTGTGAAGACTCCCCCAGTCAAGGTGGAGGAACCCATTTCTGGGTTCACCAAAAGAAGACCAAAAATAGAGCTTTCTCCCCACCAAAATCTTGTTTATTTGATTTGACTCCTGATTTTCCAAAGTTTCAATTTAATAATTTAGGCCAAATACACTTGACTTTGGAAAATGAGTTTGAAACATGAGGCAGAAAGATTTAATAGAAAACAGCCCTGGACTTCGAATCAGTCTTAATCACCCCATATATCCAAATAGTTGTTATTCTTATTGTTTTTTTTCCTCCATGATACTTCTTCAATCTGTCCTCCTCATTACCTCTTCTCTGTACTATTGCAATAGCATTCTAAACCCCACCAAAAGTTTCAGCCATTACCATGATACAATTTTTGCTTGGATTTAAAATAAGCAAGGCAAGCAGAATATACATAGTGACCATTCTCTTGGCAAGGGATTCTTGTATCATGAATCCACCCTACTTCCCCTCCCCCTTCTTTTGGTAGTCTAGTGAAGTTCATAGAAGCCTTCTCAATATTTTAAATGCGTAAAATAAAATACATAGAAAACCAATGATAATAAAATCTAGGTATCAAAATCTTAAAAAAAAAGTTCACAGATCCCAAATTAAGAGCCCTTGCTTGGAGCATATAATTTATAGGTATAGGGATAGAGATTGGGACAAGACCTGTGATTTCATTGGTCCAGGAAACTCTGGGTGTGTGACTCCCTCTATCAATGAAGTTTGGCATATGATAGAGAGCTGCCCATGGCACTGAGAAGTTAAGAGACTTGCCCAAGACTACACAATCATTATGTGTAAATGAGGAGCATTGAAGGCAGTCTTCAAGGCTTTGCACCTAACCATTATACCATGCTGCCTCTTTTCTTTACAATTTATAACAAAATCTAATGTGGTCCCAAGGGACACACCAAATATGCTTTGGGATTCATGCAATCACAAAAGTTTGAAAAGCTATATGAAAATTTGTCTAGGAAAAGAAAAGTAAGGTAATACAGAGTTAGCCTGAAAGAATCATCTCCACACCCCTAATCATATTTCTGGGATTACCCTCTACTAAATTTAGGAGAGGCAACATTGTACAGTGAATAGAGAACCAGCCTTGCAGGGAGGAAGACTTGGGCTAAAACTGTACCCTCCTACCCTCAACAATAGCACACAGCCCACTACTTGGGTGAGCCTGGGCAAATTACTTATCCCCTTAATGCCTCAGATAGTTCTCCAAGACTATAAATCCCAGAGCATATGATGATCTGGTTGGCATTTGGAATAGGAATTGGGAAAACCCTAGGGTCTCTTCCTATCTAGTCTTTGATTTTGCTCCCAATGTAACTTTTGGCTTATGTGGATATGGATCTAGACTTGGAAGAAATCTTAGAGGCCAGCTAGTCCAAACCACTCATTTAACACCTGATAAGGTCATATAGGCAGGACTTGAACCCAGGTTCTTTGATGCCGGTGCTTTTTCTACTGTACAATGCTGAGAGTCACTCTTCTTACTATTACCATCTCGAATACCTAAAACTGATGGTTGGATTCATATTTTTTTTAATATAACAATAACAAACACTGAGTATGATGACAAAGATAGCATGTTGAATCACTTTCTCCCAAGTGTGTTAGTAACTCATTGAAAGTAACTTGTGTCAGATATATTATTTCAGACCATTGGGGTCATTTTGTTGTTCAGTCATTTCAGTCATGCCCAACTCTTTGTAACCCCATCTGGGGTTTTCTTGACAGAAATACTGGAGTGGTTTGCCATTTCCTTCTCTAGCTTATTTCACATATGAAAAAACTGAGGCAAACAGAATTAAGGGACTCTCCCAAGGTCACACAACTAGTAAGTGTCTGAAGCCAGATTTGAATTCTAGAAGATGAGTCTTCCTGACTCCAGGCCTGGCACTTTACCCACTATACCACCAGTTACACTCAGTTATACTATTAGCAGCACATTATTTTAGCCCTGCAATTCAATACAATTTCTCAATAACTATAGACTGGAATAACTGACAAGCTTTCTTGTTCCTCCATACCTCTACCCTGATGGATTTCCTACCTTCCAAAAGAAAGCCCCCAGAAACATCTGAGGATTATATTTACAGTGAGTTTTGGGAGTGAAAGTGTTCCTAATGCAGCACTCCATGGGAATGAATGCATAATAAATTCTTATTGACAAAATGAAATTGGAAATGAAACAGAAACTTGAAGTTACATCAAATATGCAGCTCTGATATTGTCAGACAGATTTCAATAACATAACTAAAGGACAGAATGCATAGAGGATGCAACTCTTAGCTAAGGAAGGTCATGCCAAATATTAAAATAAACAATATAAAAATTAAGATACTCTAATTCATTTACTTCTTCATTTCAGTGCCTACTAATTTTATAATTTCTGTTTTTATAATTAACTCAAAGAATAACTTGCAAGATTTGCTCGCATTTAAGATACATTTAGGAACATAATTAAAATACCATATTAGCAAACAGATGTGAATTACTTTTTGTTATAAGTTTTATGCTTATAAATCATTACATAGAATTATCTAGAAACTAGTGACCATCATCTGACTTGTAAAACATCACTGTTCTCTAATACTGCTTACTCTTAGGCAGTTCTCAGTGCTGACAGACTCAAGAGTGTCCCATTTCACAGCATTCTTATCATATGAAGAAATATTTGGATGTAGGTGTTAAAGAGAATGATAGAAAACACATGCAATCTTATTATAACAAAGTATGTAAGCACGTCCACCTTATGCTAAAAGTAGCCTTGCAATCCAGGTCCTGAAACATGTTTGAAAACAGGGGCATACAAATATTGAAAGAAGGTTGACAGTCTTCGTAGTTAGACTCTCTTTAGACAAAGGAATGAAGCATTTCAACAGAAAGAAAGGTTAGGATAGTGATGGCATACCCACTGACTGAAATGCAGGGCTGTCTATAAACTTCCCTCTGAGCAGATGACACAGTCGTTCCGTCCGCCATACATTAGCACCCTCTGGCCCAAGCTGGCAGCTGTTCTAACTTGAACACTTAACAGTCATTGCTGAAGAGAGACTAACTTCATCTAGCCTCAACTACTAAGGAAATGACTTTATTGAATTTACAAACAAGGACCCACATTATTCCATTTCCTTGGCAAGACACTAAATCACCCAAGCTAAGCATGCCATCATGACTGTAATTTAGGTGATGTGACATGACAGTTAAGATGTACTGCAGTAATTTGCAAATGCTTGCAGTATTATTGTAGTATCAAAAATTTATATGGTTCAGTTATTAAGGCAAATTGTTTCATTCATACAGAGCTGCCTGACAGTAAGCTACAAACGGTCTCCACATTATGTTTAAAAATGTCTTCCATATTCAAACAATTTGCACACCCTGTTACCAGTGTTTTGTTCACTGAATGGAAATTGGAGCACAGACAAGCCTTGGTTTTTGATGTGAAAATTATCTGTGTCAGAATATGAACTGGCTCATTGTGGGTGGTAACTAGAAACAGGTCACCCAGGACAAAGGAAGTTATCTTTGGGAACCTAAAACCATGAACAGTATATACAGATTCTTTGGATGTGATCCTGCCAAATGTCTCACATGCTCACTTTCCTTCTGTTGGATTGGTTTTCAGCCAATAGAAAGAAGCAGATATGCTTAAAGAAGCAATATGAGAAAATATTGCCAAGCATGTTTCTATTATAAGCTACATTTAAATACATTTTGCCACCATCAGAAAACTAAACTATCTGGAACCTATCAACTTCTGACCTAAAAATGGTACCTCCAAGTTATGGTGATTATTTTCAGCTAAGTTTTATTCAGTTGTTTGCCCTGGTTGAAAACAAGGGTGTGTGTGTGTGTGTGTGTGTGTGTGTGTGTGTGTGTGTGTGTGTGAGAGAGAGAGAGAGAGAGAGAGAGAGAGAGAGAGAGAGAGAGAGAGAGAGAGTAAAAACAAAAGGCTGAAGTGATTTCCAGATGTCAAATGCACTTCAGATAATATTTTAATTAGGTTTCATGATAGTGACTAAATGTTTACTAAATATACCTGAGTGTATACACACACACACACACACACACACACACACACACACCTATATTTTAGTAAGATATTCAGAGATTGGTTTAAAAAAGTGTTGTGACATTATTCAATATATTGAAATAGCTATTTCCCATTCTATGAGCAGCATGTGAATGCCTTCTCAGAATTTGTTTATTATTTGAGACTTAGTACCAGACAAACATATGGCATTCAAAATAGAGACACCTTTAAGTGAAATTTGATTTTGGTTGTATCAAATAAGATTTCTCCTCCAACAACAGTATATTAACTTAGTTGGAAAGTAAGTACAAATCATAATAAAGTCATAATGGAGTTTTCTCTAACTAATATGGTTCTGGGGTGAGCAGGTTCTAGAATCTGGATTTATAATTTGCGGACAAGACATGAATGAATGAATAAAATAATTCAAAAGCATTTAGGTCTTACCCTGTACTAAGCCCTGAGACACAAATACAAAAGTGAAGACAGACCTTGTCCTCAAGAAGCTTACATTTTAATAGAGGGACACCACTTATATAGGTGGGTAGTGGCCAAGGTGGAGAACTTTGATTTGGAAAGGTATAGGACTAGTAAATGGAACCATAATGGAGTAGACTGATACACTCTTTTTAGTAGTAATGGATGTATTGTTTTGATTATGATTCCAGAAATGGAAGAGAAGGCAGAGCAGACGCAAGGCTGGAGTTAGCCCAGACATAGTGGGACATATAAGGCACTTATCATTTAGGACACAGACCCAAGGGCAAGAATTCTAGATCTGAAGGGGTTATCTTCCAGGCATGGTCTTTGCTAACTTTCATGAAGCAAGCAACTGTTTGCAATCTTTGAAATGAATAGACCAAATTGTTTTTCCAAGGGATTCTTGGAAAAAGAAATAAACACAAATATCTAAACACTAAAGCCCCTATGTGTGGAGTTAATACACTCCAGAAATAGCTTGAGTCTCTGAGCCAGTTATATTTATTTATCTGTATGTTTTTATATGTGTGTGAATGGGCTTAAATCCAACACAATATATGTGTATTTATTTATTCCTCCCCAAAGCCTTAGCAAAGGATTTTTTACCTAAGTCAAACGTTAAAACAGACAGAGAAGGTAGTTCACCAGAAAAGACTTCTGATTAAGATTTGTAGAAAGTAGAACAAGTATATTTCTTTTCATTTTCTCAGGAAAACTGAAATCATGAAATAAATAACTAATGAGTAACCCACATCACTGTCTGCCAGGGCTCCAAAGTCAGTTAAAAGAAGTCAATTTCTTTCTGTAGGGAGAAAGGGGAGAGCAACATTTTGATGGCAGCAATGGGAAGGAGACATATTCCAACAGAGAATAGGCATGAAGGGGTGGCCCCTCATTATTTCCTAGTCAACACACAGGCTGGTAGTCTGGACATGCAAGAAGCTACATATTCTTATCCAAGGCCCAAAGTCACTCAGGGCTCAAACTTAGAGTTTTTGACAAAGAGCTAATGTGGCACAGAAAGGAGACTTCTCTATCATCTGTGTGGCAAGACACTAGGGGTAGTCTGGAACTTTGAAATCACAGTATTTTCTGAGTTGCTTAATAAGTAATGAAGGCAGGGACCAAGGAAACTTAACTCTAACTCTGTCACAATCAAGCAAGTGGCTGGAAGGCCCAAGGTATAGGTAATACCTCATCTACAAGTCAGTTCAACCCCAGTGTACAGAAATCCTGAGGAGCTGGGGCCATACTGGTCAAATGGATTTCACAGGTTCACAATTCCCAGAAGCTATCATCAGTTACTCTAGGGAGTCATTCATTTACTCAATTCATTCATTCAAATATATTTTCTGATGGTCAATTTCATGTAGGCTATTATGGTAGGCACTCTAAAGTCAACTTATCTTATTTATACCTCTTTCTTAGTTCTCTACATAAATACCTCGATTTCTAAATCAATCTTGCTCAACAAATCATAATTTTACCCTTTGACAAATTTGTAAGTACTCTTCCCCCTTGGTCAAGGTTGTAAACAACTCATCCATACCTTTTAACCTATGGAATTTTTGACCATGCCTTTCCACAAATCCTCAATGATATATTAGTAGCCTTCTTCTCAGTCTTTAAATATTTCATGGATACCAGCATAGTATCTTGGGTATATCTCTGCTATCACCCATTCTTCCTCCATAACTGGCTCATTTCCTTTCCCATACATTTAGGTCATAAAGGCTATCTTAAATTACAGTCAAATAAATAACAGTTTACATATTTCTTCAAGAAAACTTTTATATATGTTGTACATGTTCATTTGATATTTAATTTATGTAGTATTTGATGTTATAAATCATATATTTCTTCATATAAGAAAATTTATATATCTCATTATGTGATGCATTTATATATATTTTTAAATAAGAAGTATAAGAAAAAAAAAGTCCCTTAATCAAATACACCAAAACAAAAAAGAACTTACTTTGTTGCCTAAATATGGTCCAGGTGCAGTCCAGTAATAGATTCGTGGTAGTTCTCTTTTTGCATCCACGGTATTGATGCTGAGTTGCTGGGATTGACCAGAGTTGTCCTGATGAGGTAAAACCCTCAGTAGACCAGCTACATCAGTAAGATACCAGCCATCCATATCATTTATCTTAAAAGGAAGGCACAAATAACGTTAAATTAGATGGTATAGCAAATAGAGCTCTAGGCTTGGTGGAAGAAAGATGTACGTTCAAATCCTGCCTCAGATACTTACTAGTTGTGTGATCCTAGGCAAGTCATTTAACCTAGCTCAGCTTCATTTCCCTCTTTGATAAAATGAGAGGGATGGAACTAATGACCTCTAAGGTCCCTTCTGGCTCTAAAAGCTATGATCCTTGGAGGTTTGATCTGGAGATTGATATCCACCAAGTCTTTACTTTGCAATTGCCTTTGGAATAAAGTTTTGGGAAGCCATAAAGATATATTTAAGAAAATAAAAAAAAAAAGTTAACAAAAACATAAAGCTTATTTATTTGAAAATCAACTTTATAATCTTAGAGAAAAGTTCCAGCTAGAAGCCATATCTATCTGTAGGGAGCTGAATACTTGAGTATTCTTTGGTCTTGAAGTTTTAGGATATTCTTTTCTAATTTTCTTCCTAAAGATTGGGATATCAGGGCTCCCAGCCAGTGTTCTCTTCTTGGGTCCCCATCCTTGTAATCCAAATCAGACAGTTTAGGCCTGGGATACTAGACTGGATTGGAAAGGGATAGGAGGCAAGGAAGGTAGGTCCACTGTAACTCCAATAGAAATACACATCTATAGAGGATGTAGCATTGCCTCCTTCAACTTAATTCAAGGACACAAATATTATTTTAACAGAATCAGGCTGTCTGTCTGTCTTTTAAATTAAGGCCATGACAGCAGATATGACAGCTTTCTAAGCATACAGCTGATAGGAAATACCTATGGGAAAAACCGACTATCCTGGGAGATATCCTGAGTAGTGCTTACAACCTTACCCTTATTCTTGTCTCAACTCTAACTTGTCTTTTCTGAATTTACTTGGGATTCATTCTCTGCAGCTATACCTTCTGTCATCCTCCTCCCACTATCCCAATAACTGGTCTTTACTCTACTGGCTTCATTTGTACCTTAGTTTACAACTGAACCCTACCTAATTCATCCTTGTCCAAATTTCCACTTAGATCTTTTAGGACTGGAACAGAGATGAACTGACCCGAGAGCTCTGCCATAAAAATCCAACCATTCCTGGCCTCTAATCCAGATACATTTCTAACATATACACGCCAATATTTTATAGCCTCACTCACTGCCCATCTGACAGCAAGGCCTACAAACCTACCTCTTCTTGGGCAAATGGTAAGGCAGAACCATGTGAGCAGCTTAGTACACTAAATTCTAATTCCATTTATTAAAGCACAGTGATTCACCCAAGGCTACAATGTAAACAATCTTATCAAAGTTAAATAATTGGATTCTAAATCTAACATTTTCCCTTTATCCAACACTATTTTTATTGCTTTTAGGGGAAAATATTTTAATTGAGGTTGTAGGAGTAAAAAAAAAAAGATGCAGAGGAATAGAGGGGGAGATAAAGTGAAAGTGATTGAAAACCTAGGATTTCTTTTCCTTTCATCTTTCAAGTTTAAAGTTTTCAGGCCCTTTGGTTCCAGGAAAGGAAGATCAGGAAGCTTTTGGGATAACAGGTCATCATGGTTACATCTTCTGATATTGGATCAGCAGCACAGCAGAAGTACAGGAGAAGGACAACTGAGAAGTAGCTAGGCAGCACAGAGGAGTGAGTGTTGATTAGGGTGTTCTGGAAGGGATAGTGTCAAACTGTAAATGGGATGATTCATTTTGGAGTGGCGAGCTGTGGCCTCTCTGAAGCCCATTAAAGCCAGCATTTATGAACTCAGTGAAATAAAGTAGAGTCAGTCATGTGCTATTTTATAATGAAATGTGAAGGCTATAAACCCACAGAAAGAGTGATTATGATGGACATCCCAGAGTTCCATGTTGATAGGGAGGTTAAAGCATCAGAAAATGAAAGAGAATCAGTAATCAAAGGCAGCTTCTTCTCAGGAAAAAGAAAAAGATAATTATCTAAGAAACAAGGTAATTTGTTTAAATGTGAACTTGCAAGTAGAAAACTTCCCACTGGCATAAATAGGTTTAAAATGTAGAGAGTGTCAAGGCATCTAAGAATCACAAACTTTTCTTAGAAAGCCAGGGGAAAGAAATAAGTAACCAACTGACAATAGAGGCAGACCTGGCTGTCATTATTAACACCAAATTATCCTATTACTATTGATATGATAATAATGACATGAAATGGCTTTGGTGTAGCTAACTTCAGAATCATGAAGGCTGGTGTGCAAATTCTGCCTCTGAGATGTACTGGTTGTATGTATGACCTTGGTCAAATCACTTAAGCTCTCAGCACCCCAGGAAACTGCCTAAGGCTGTAAATTGCCAGTTTGCATCAGTGGAATTTCTTTACTAAGAGGTCACTATATCAATAAAATAATAGGTTGAATAAAAAAAAACCTATATATTTCCAAACCCAGCACAGAATTGAGGCTGAATACTGCCTCGAACGATTATCTGTGACTGTGGACACGTCATATAGTCAGACTTTAGAACAAGAAGGGAACTTAAAGATCATGTAAGCTGCTCCCCTCATTTTACAGGCCAAAAAAACTGGGGCTTATAGAAATTAAGTTAGATATACTAAGATAACATAAATATAAAGGGGTAATGTTCAGATTTGTTACCACTTCTAAGTTGACACTTAACAACAACAATAACAAAAACAATAATAACTAGCAATGATATAGAACTTTATATTTTGCAAAGTACTTTAAAAATATCATCTCATTTGATCCTCACAATAACCTTAGAGGGCAAATGCTACTTTTACTCCCATTTTAAAAATGAGGAAACTGAGGCAGAGAAAGGTTTAGTGACTGATCCAGGGTCACAGAGTTACTAAGTATCTGAAGTGAGATTTGAACTCTGGTCTTTCTGACTCCAAGTCCAGTGCTCTAGCCACTGAAACAGGTAACTGCCTCTTTGATTCTGAATTGCGAATTATATATATATATATATATATATATATATATATATATATATGTGTGTGTGTGTGTGTGTGTGTGTGTGTGGTGTGTGTGTGTGTGTGTGTGTATGTGTGTGTGTATGTGTGTGTGTATGTATGGAAAATATTTTTAAAAATTTGTCAACTAGCAATCATTAATTCTAGGGAATTAAAATCTAGGGAATACAAATAAACTTGAAATAATCCCTGACTTAAAGGATCTTAGATTTTACTACTAATACTGCCCTATTTCACAAGATTGTTTTTAGGACCAAATGAAATAAAGGAAGTAAAGAAAATTTTTGAAAATCTCACAGTGCTATGAGATATTTATAAAGTGCTTAGCACAGAGCTTGGCATGCACTAGGTGCTATAGAAATTACAGTTATTATTGTAATTATCATTATTAATAATGCTGTTGTTACATTTCTGATGTATGGATTCTATCTCATTACATCATAGAACACTGTGATCTTGAAAGAATTAAAATTTCAAGTTATCTTAAAGGCAATATAAAGATGAAGAGTGGGTATAAGTAAGCCGTAAGCATAATGTGTAAGCATTACATATACTTATGGTAAATATAATATAGTTATGCTTATAATAAATAGAATTATTATAAAATAATAGTCCATTATTAGTAACTGTTTCTAATAAGGGACTGTATTGAGAAATAGGGTAAAGACATTATCAAGAATGCAGATGACCAGAAAAGGAGGTGAGGCATACAGCAAGAATGATAGATAAGAGACAGTTTGAATGTTACATTAGTGTCTCCAAAATATTAAAAGAACTAGGGGAAGGCCTATGGTGTAATAGGTCAATCCTCTATAAAGGATTTTTGGAAAGACAATGATAAGAAATAGGATGAGAGAACCTGGTAAATATTCGACTTTTTTTAAGCACAGAGAGTGTCCATATTGGTGGTGGCGGTATTACCTCCATCATAGAATACAGTAGGAATGGTATCACATGGAATTATTATTCTGATCATGACTATTATGATGATCACTACCAATTAGCATCCATGTATCATTCTGAGGATTGCAAAGTATTTTACACACATTATCTCACTTTATCCTCATAACAACTCTGTGAAATGAGTGTTATCATCACCCCAAGTTTACAAATGAGGAAACTGAGGGTCAGAGTGGTTAAGTGACTTCTCCAGAGTCACAAAGCTATTAAGTGAGGTACTCAGGTCTTGAGTCCAGCTCTCTACTTATTCACTATCCTGTGTTGCTTCTATTATATCTTACTTTGATGGATACATAAAATCATGTTCCCATCAAAGAACAGAACTATAAATTATTCCTAAGGTAAAGGTTAGAAAATAAGGTACAAAGACCTAGCTGTTATTCAGAGCTGACATCTAAATTGTTCCCTTTGCATTGTTTATTATATGCCAGAAACTTAAGAAATATTATCACTTCTCTTCTATAATTGTAGGGAAGTCAGCTACTTTGTTACTGGAAGGGAAATAGCACAGAAGTCATCAACTCTGCCCAGTTCCCTTTAGTTTTGCTACTGAGGTGATCCGATTTGACTACGCTTGGTATCATGGGAGTAAACAAAGGATTGAAAGAGATTTTCTCAAAGTCAACCAGTCAACTGGCTTCAGAGAGTAGCTGCTTAGGCATAGTCAAAGAAGCTCAAAAGACAAATAGAGCCTACATTTGGAGGCTTCCTGCTCTCTGGCCAGTAAGCTATTGTTTTAAAGTCTGAATCACAGAAGAACTGAAGAAGTTCAATTTGCAGAAAACTCCTCCTATATGGGAAAGCCACATAGTCGTAGGAATTCAGTGAAACACCAGTAGGTGGCAGCAAAGAGAAGCAGAGGACCCACGGGTGGCAGCCTAGCTGTGGAGGACCAGGCATGACAGAGATGCAGAGAAGCAACAGTTCTGCAGCCTACCGCCAAAAGATATTACCTGACCAGCCAGAAAGCTCAACAGGTCTATAGGAGAAGTAGCCAGCAGCAATGAGAGTGGCAAGTTCTCTTTGGTACAGTGTTCTAAGAATATGAGTGTCCCTAGTAGCACTGTGGAAATTTTGGGGAAAGTGAACTCCTGTGCCTACAGAGTAAACTTTCCATGTCATTTTATTATTTGTTGCATTAAATAGTTTTTGCTTTGAACTAGTATTCAAATCACCTAGCTGGTACTTGTGAGCTATGTTTTTAGGTTCAAATTGACACAAAATTTGCCTTGGACATGATAGGTTTTCAGAGGCCCATGTCAGAAGAGACCCCTGGGGCTACACCATAATTTATAGTACTGTATCACTTTAAAAGACACATGTATGTTAGCATAAGAGAGTCTCATTATTTTTTTTTTAATAATGGCTAAATAGCATAGACAACAATGTCTGGCTTCTAAATTTAGTGTAATATACCCTAAGCTAAATACCAAATACACATTCAAATTTTAACTGAGAAGGAATTGTTAGCAAACATTATGTAAAGAAAGTTTTTCTTATCAAGAACACTGAAATTAGCAGTGAATTACAGAACAGAATGT
Source organism: Phascolarctos cinereus (assembly GCF_003287225.1). Lineage (NCBI taxonomy): Eukaryota > Metazoa > Chordata > Mammalia > Diprotodontia > Phascolarctidae > Phascolarctos > Phascolarctos cinereus. The sequence goes on from NW_027555958.1 coordinate 127,882,312, forward strand.
TCTATATAGCTAGCTAATGCTCTCTCAATTGAACCATGTTGCCTTTGGGTCGAACAGACTTCAATTCTGCTAATGCTTCAGCTGACATCAATCACATCACTCCCTGAGGGCTTCATGCCAGCTTGTTCCAAGAGATTCCATTCTCTCCAGAACCAAGTGCTAGGATATTTGTCACATTGTTTGTGAAATAGACTCAAAAGGTTCCAATCAAAGATTCACAAATAGCATCAACTACCATTTGAAAGAAAATCCAATTTCTTCTTCTTCCAGAAGAAGATACATGTAGAGAAAATTGCTTGAAGATTTTTACAAAAGAACAATAACCTAATGGAGAAGCTGCTACTTACGTTGCTATAGGTCCAGCGGGAGCTTTGACATCTATCTGACACTCCTGAGCAGAAACATTCCTCACAGCCCTTGTGATTATTCTCTTGTAAATTGAAGAAGCCCACTTTGCAGCGACTGCAGTCTCTGCCTTCGACATTTTCCTGTAAACACAGGTGTGTGTTACCAAGTCTTTTATAGGTCTATTCACAAGGAGAAATATATTTACTGTTCCTTTTTTTCCCAACTAACTCTACTATATCTGCAGCATATTCTCATTTTGATCTTTCCAACAACGTATATGGGAAAGTGCTTTGAGCTACCTACTTTAAAGTATTGTACGGAAAAATAATTGGAACCTTGTTACATTCTGGATTTGCATCTACTGTAGGAAATCCCAATTTGGGTCTCTCACATCATCAAAATATGGACTAAAACATTTAGCAAACTCTTTAGACAATTAATAACACATGGCCTGACAGACATACAATTAATCATCGAACAACCTTCATTAAGTTCTAATTGGTATTGGGCTTGGAAACACTGAATAAAGAACACTACATAAACCCAGATGTAGCTTCTCAGTGTTCTCTTTCTCTCTCTGTCTCTGTCTCTCTCTGTCTCTGTCTCTCTGTCTCTGTCTGTCTGTCTGTCTGTCTCTCTCTCTCTCTCTCTCTCTCTCTCTCTCTCTCTTCTCTCTGTCTCTCTCTCTCTTTCTCTGTCTTTATTTCTCTCTCTGTCTCTGTCTCTCTCTCTCTCTTTCTCTCTCTCTCTTTCTCTCTCTTTATTTCTCTCTCTGTCTCTCTGTCTCTCTCTCTCTTTCTCTCTCTTTATTTCTCTCTCTGTCTCTGTCTCTGTCTCTGTCTCTCTCTCTCTCTCTCTCTCTCTCTCTCTCTCTCTCTCTCTCTCTCTCACACACACACACACACACACACACACAGAAGAAATAAAGATGTCCTCCAAATTATTAAATGAATGCATGAAACCAAGTATTTCAATTCAGAAAGACCAAAGGTAAAAACCTGTTAGAGGTAGAGAGCAAAATAAATGTATAAGGATAATGCATAATAAGAAAGCTGTAATGGTGGTTTTGCATCCAAACTCAATTGAAGAAAGAATTTTTCTCTGCTCATTGTGGCTTCCCAATGTCAATCTATCTTCTATAAGTTTATTTCACACATTGGTGACATTTATCATCTAGTAGTAATTATGGTTGTGAAGATAATCAATCAACAGATCTTTATCATGATAAAAATACTTGACATTTATATAGCGCTTTGTGGTTTGCAAAGAACTTTGCACACATTATCTCTTCTGATTAATGCAGTGGCTTAAAGGGAGCATGGTTTTCACCCAATAGGTATTCTCCAAAATGTTGTCTACATATTCTCATTAATCCTGGACCCAGTAATATAATAAGGAACCAACATGGTGGACCATAAAAAGTACAGGATCTGGATTCAAAGGGCCTGTGTTCTAACTGAACTGAAGCTCTTCTACTGAGTGTGTAAACTTTTAGGCCTCAGTGTCTTCATCTAAAAAATGAGAAGACTGGCCTAGAGGACATCCAAATATCTAAATATACAATCCTACTATGCATGGCAGGGAAGAGTCAGCCCTGATATATCTACATGGAAATAAACACAGTTTTGTAGATATAGGAAAATAGGCCAGTAGATTTAGGCCTTGTCTGGCCTAGTATATTAGCACGCACAGAATAGAGGCTCAAAAATACATACTCATGTGAAGCTACAGAACAAAAAGACAGAAAAAAAGTTATATTTAAAAAAAGAAATAAAAGAGGAGAAAAACTAGATAAGAAATAAAATGGGAGAAAAGGAGACCCTGAGCTGATCAAAATGACACTAACAAAGAGAAAAAATGCATTATCCAGTTACTGTTCTATAATTTTCAGACTGAATTTCTACAACAAATTCTTAAATTAAGCAGTAGTGAAAAGAACTTGCTGAAAGCAGCTACCAGCTCAATGAGTTGCCCAAATATGAAGTAATCCCTAGTACTATTTTCAGTGATTAAGCTTTCAGTAACCTAGGATCCATATGGAATATGAAGTATTATCATTCAAATGTTTATTAGTTACTCTAAGTTTCAGTTCCTTCAGCATAGTACAATTCAGTAAAGCAAATTAGGATATTTTCAAACCTACATTAATAAATAATTTCCCAGTGCACTGAAGGGGAAAGCTTGTTCTGAGAGCACACAGGAAGTAGAGACGGAACGTAACTATTAGATAATTTAATCTCTCCTTTTGTCAGGGCTGTGTGGCTGTTTGGTACACTATGTTCCTGAGTGCTTGGTGTACTCTACTTTTCATTTTCTCCAATTTGAAAGCTTCCAATACCCCTTTCCTGAAATTCAGACTAAGATCAAAAAATTACAATTTCTCTTTATGCCATTTACATCTGTCATTTCTCCATCCCCTTCTTGTTCTACGTACCAGAATAATTACAACTCAACAATGGACAGAACTCCTTTTATTGCTGGTATTAATGATGTTATATCCAACCTTAACAACAAGTTTAACCAAGTATATGTTTCCTATACAATTTATAAATAATTCCTATCACTAGAACAATCAAGACTTTGATGCAGGCCCTCAGGAAAAATCTGCTTCTGTCCTTTCTATAATATATTGTTATTATATCCTGAGATATTTTACACAGAACATATACAATTTTATAAAGTAATTCAGTTAATCCCTTGGCCTCACTCTCTGGAATCCACCTTATTCCAAAGGACATCTTCTTTCAGATCCAGTAAGGTACTGTTGTCTTTTATTTACAGCTCTATAAAGAGTCCAATTTATAGGTTATCATTTCTATAACTAATCCCTGAAGAGATTGTTTCATCCTCATTATTTCATATTTATAACCCCAATGCTAAGCATGGGGCGTGGCACATAGTAGGTACTTAATGCAGACTTGTTGATTGATTGAAAATATTCTAAACTATTCTTCTGGAAATCTCTCAGTACCCTTACTTCTAAATTCATAAAGTCAAGAGGAAAAGTAGTAGTAGAAAGAGCTCCTTTGTGGTGTGGGTCTGGGTCACTAACAGGTCTTATAGACTCCTAGGTAATTGTTTTTTGAAATTTCTCTTCCATTCATTTATCTAGAGTCAGCCTAATTCAAGCCCTCAATTGACAGATCTTTTTAAAGAATACTTTCTCTTGATACTAATATCTCCACAACTATCTGAACTACTTTGGCGAGAATATGTAATCTTCTTTATGGATGAGTCACTTAAACAGTGTAAATTTGCCTTGTTAAACATTGCCAATTCATACCATATGTCGAAGATCTCTTTAAAGACCACTGTTCTCTGCTAACTTTTCCATTCCCTATATTTTTGTTGTCTAATCTGAATAAGATGGTGATGAGACCAAGGGTTTTTTGACCACCAGAGATTTCTGGTCCTCCTCAAGGTAAAGGTTGTAGGCTGGTCATCTACCATTAGGCACCTACATTGTGATGCTGTGAAAGAAAAGGAAAAAGGCCCAATGTCCCCTGAGCCTCAGATAATAAAGAAGGCAACCAAGAGAGGCCATTAAAGTACCATTCACTTCCTTGACTTGAGAATCCCTAAACGTTTTTATTATTAAGACAAAAATAAGTAAAACTCTCAAACAGTATAAACTTTCTATTCATTTTATTTCTTCTTTATGTGGTTTTATTTCAAGCTCTCTGAAAGATTTCAGGTTGTGCTATCATGGTAAGTCCCTCAGCTTTTAATGCACTCCTTCAAATGTAAGTGGTCCTAAATATTTGATGATGATGATATTCGTCTGTACTGACCAAAATGAATGTTATTTTATTCACTGCTGACATTTCCCACTCAGATTTAATTCTGCTTTATCCTTAATAAACTTCAAAAGCCTTGGAAATTTATATGACAAATACACCTTACCAATAAAGATGTTCTACAAGATTGGCTCTAACCTATCTTTTTTTTTCTCCCCCAAACATTTCTACAGGGCATCTTCTCTTAATTCAATAAGCTAATTTCTATCATTAATCTTTGTTTAGAACCCATTAGAGAGACTTTCCAATTATAGTGTGGGAGAAAATTTTCATAATGAATCTTATAAAAATGGTAATGCTGAGAATATTTGAGACTTCCATTCTGAGGATTAATATTCCTTTATATTATACTTCTGCTCTATATACACATATATACAAAAATGTAATGCAATTGTATAGATATGTGTGTGTGTGACAGAGTGAGAGAGAGAGAGAGAGAGAGAGAGAGAGAGAGAGAGAGAGAGAGAGAGAGAGAGAGAGAGAGAGAGAGAGAGAGAGAGAGAGAGAGAGATCACAGAACTGAGAAGATCTGGGCAAGTCATTTAATCACTCATTGTACTAAAAATAATTCTGCAAGACAAGTTACCAAGAAGTAGCAACATGCAATGGTAGAAGTTTCCTCATCTAGGAGATCCATATACTAATGAAATCACAGGTCCAACATACATACATATAAACACACACACATATATATAATATATGCATACATTTATACAAATGTATATACCTCTCTCTCTCTCTCTCTCTCTCTCTCTCTCTCTCTCTCTCTCTCTCTCTCACACACACACACACACACACACACACACACACACACATACACACAAGTATCTTTCTCTGTCACTTGACCATTTACTGTCCAAAGAAATTCTCTAAGATCAAAAGTTGCAAATCTTCATTGGAAGACAGAATTTCCTTAATAGGACATATCCAAACCAACAAAATCCAATAAAATCACAGAACCAGACCAAAAAGTATAGGTGTGTCTCTCTATTTGTGTGTATTTATATATGTATGTGCACACATATAGTGTGTATATATATACATATATATTTATAGATATCTGTGTATATAGACGTACATATATGTATAATACATGTGTATTATAAATACACACAATTCCTTAGAATTGTTTCTACTCCCTGAGATGATCATTAAAATGGTTAGATAAATACAAATGAATTATCCTTCTTTCTTTATGTAAAAAGCACTTGAATTGTAGACAGAAGCCCTAGTTTGAATTATGATTCTACTACTTACTTGGAAATTTATATGACAAATACACTTTACCAAGAGACCTTGGGCAATAGTTTCCTTCTCTTTAAAATGAAGGTGTTGGCTCCCCCTCTTCCCAAATATCTAAGCAATCTTTCAGTTCTAAAGCTTAGGATAATATAATTCTATGATAAAATACATTTTAGTTCCTTGTTTAATTTGATGATTTGAAGCCTCCTGCTGGATCTGACACTTGCTAAAAGTAAAACTATGAACCATTTATCCTTAGCTTCCTTGTCTATAAAATAGAATTTTTGAGTTAAACTGAAATGCTACTTATAAATGGAGTTTTAAGAAATATCCCATTATTTCATTTTATAGATGATTAGTTTACAGAATGTAATCAATTTATCTAATTCCAGACCTATTTTAATCGATGAACAATACAGTAAAGTGACCGGCTTTCAGACTTTCCATGACATCACATTATTTCTATTTTATTTTGGTTATCCCATCCTTTCCTTAAATACTCTTCTCTTCTTACAAAGGTAAGTGAGAGAGGTCACCCTGAATTCTGTTTTTCTTAATTTCTTGAAGTCAGGTGCCATATGACCTGACACCAAGTTTCGTTTTCCCCTATTATTTTCTCAGACTAGTTGCTCTCTAGAGGAAATAAACAACCACAATAGTTTCTCTGTTTTCTTTATTATGAAATTGCCCTCCTGTAAATTAGAAAATGTTTCTGAGGTACATGTTTAACTGTAATTGTTGCCCAACTGGGGCTTACATTGATAAAGCCACCAGGGTATCTCCAGTGATTTCCAAGCTCTTTCCTGCTGTAATTGTTAGAGGAATTTTTCAGTCATGCTTTCTTTGAGGTGTACTTGTAGTTGATTATTGATTTTTTCCTTGGCTTTTCATTCCTTGCACCTTTCTATTGAATCACAAAGATCACCCAAGAGGGTGATCTGTCAGTCAGTTAGTACTTATTGACTACCTACTATATGCAGGACACTATACTAGTTAGTATGGAGTCAGGATAAAAAGTAAATGGAAGATCATTAAATTCTTACTCATCAAGAGTTCACCATCTAATGGAAATTTTTTAAGTGGTTATGGTGCTTATTATGTAAACTCAGGCAACTCCAGTTAATACAATTAAAAAAACCTGGAGAATGTGTTTGCATGTATGCCATCTGAATACACACTTGGAGCTTGGTTTCAGTCCAGATTTTCATACATATTATACACACACACACATGCATATATATATACATATATACATACATATGCATGTTTGGACATATGTGCATGAACACACATGGATGCATGCATTTCTGTATTTACATATTGTGTATATTTGTATGTAAAATTGGTCCTTTCTAAAAGGACTACCTTATCAATTTTCAATCAATCCATCAACAAGCATCATTAGATATAACTATGTGCTGAGCACTGTAGTCTGACTTCAAGGGGCTTACATTCTAATATGTTTGTCAGCAAAAAGAGATGATAATTGAATTCATAGGAGTGGGTGAGATCACCAAAAGAAAGAAAAAAAAAGACAAGAACTCTGTGAGAAATCCATACTAGGGGGGTAGGATAAGGAAGAGGAATCAGTAAGATGATCAGGAATGAAAGGTCAAAGAGGTAGGAAGGGTTACCAAAAGGAGTCATGTCTACAGGCTAATAGCAGAAAGAATAGTCAGAAGAGGAAGAATATGAGAAATAGAGAGCTGGACTCTTTTACTCCAAGCCTCTCCCCAAACCGTTAACTTTATCACTGTCCCTTTCTCATTCAGGTAAATGACCTCTCACCTCCTACTTTATTAAAAAAAAAAGATTGAGGCCATGACAAATAAGCTCTCCTTTCCCCCCCCTCCTCCACACCTTAAATGTTTCTCAAAAGAAGGTTTTTGCTAGATTCTCTTTTTTTCCTTTTCATTTCAGAGAATGAGTTAGCCTTCTAACTTAAGGCCAGTTTGGCTGGATTACCAAGTCTGGGAAGGGAATAATATATCATGGAGTCAGAAAGACAGGTTGGGGCCAAAGTGTGAAGGATTTAAAAAACTAAACAGAGAATTCTATATATTTTTTCTAAATGCATATGGAGCCACTGTAGTTAACTAAATAGGAGAAGTTCCATGGATCAGATCCCAAAATCACTTTGGCAGCTCTGTGGAGCAATGACTGCAGTGGGGGAAAGCCTTTCTGTGGATAGGCTGAAGAAGATAAAAAGATGCAATGAAGTCACTGGATATATGAATTGAGAGAATATTGGTCCTTTGGAGTGGGAATGGTTTCAGTAGGTTGAAAGCCGTATTTCAAGAAGTTGACTTATGAGTGGGTGGTGAAGAAGTGGAGATTAAAAGTGTCTTCTACTACTCTTTCTAGAATTCTGACAATGAAAGAGAGGAAGAAAATGGGAACATGATTTATGGAATTTTGAAGGTGAAGCAGAGGCTTTTTAGGATATAAGCAAGATGAGTACATTTGTAGGTAGATGGGAAAAGTAATCAGTAGAGAGAGTGACATGGAAGATGAGGGAGGGAAGGAGAGGGAGAGAGAGGGAGAGAGAGGAGAGAGAGAGAGAGAGAGAGAGAGAGAGAAAGAGAGAGAGAGAGAGAGAGAGAGAGAGAGAGAGAGAGAGAGAGAGAGAGAGAGAGAGAGAGAGAAATAAAGAGAGAGAGAGAGAGAGAAGTCTATTTATTGTCACCTTTTTCAATAAAGTATGATCTAGCAAGATACTGGACAGGATGGAATTAAGGGCACAATGAATGAATGAGAATTTATAAAACACTATATTTGGATACTGTGCTAAGTTCTATTGTCATGTCCTTTCCAGAAAAGATAGTATTGTTTGATTATTGTATCCAAAGCTAGAGGTGGAAAATGAAAGATTTGCATTGTTAAGTAGGATTAACTCATTATATGAGACCAGAATAAAAGAAGAGAGAATGAGTAAAGACTTTCTTTCTAAAGATTTTAATGGGTAGTGGAAAGGCAAATAGTAAGTTCATACTGGATGAACTCAATCTTCTTATATAATACGAGGTGAGGTCATGAGTTGAAAGAAAAAGGTGTTTTGGAGGCCTAGGTAGTTTGGAAAGGGTTTGGAATAATCACAGTAAACACATGTTTTAAAAAATAAAGAAATGGTGAATTAGAGGATTCCCCCAGTAGAATGTAAGTTTCTCCTAGTAGAATGTAAACCCTTTGAGGACAGGAACTATTTGGATTATGTCTTTGTATTTTGAAGACCCAGAGTAACATTGTTCCTTACACATAGTAAATGCTTAATAAGTGCTGATTTAATTGAATCAAAACATGTGGGACTTTCCAATTTCCCCTCTTACTTGTCTGCTCAGTCTTAGCATCCTTTAAGGGCTCATCATCCATACTGTACCTCTTAATTGTGGGTGCTTTTTAAAGCTCTATCCTGGTTCCTCCTTCCTCCCTATAAACTCTCTTGGTGATCTCATAAGTTCTCATGGGTTTAATTATTATCTCTAAGGAAATGACTTACAAATCTATACATCCAGCCTCCAGTCTCTTGCATTTTAGTCAAAAATCATCAACTGATTATTTGACACTTAAAACCAGACGTCCCAGAGGTATCTCATAATTTCATAGTTTCAGAGATTTGTAGTTAAAAGGAACCTCAGAAGATATCTAAAGCAATGTCTTCATTTTTCAGTGAGGAAACTGGTGACCAAGATCACCTAAGCAGTAAGTGGAAGAATTGGGACTTGAATCTAGGTCCCCTCTATCCAAATCCAGTGCTTTTTTGCACTGTATAATGTTGCCAACATGTCCAAAATAGAACACTCTCTTCACTAAATATTTCCTTTTCTATTTTCACATCTCCAGCACCTGCCCCATTCTCTCTTCTTATACAACCAGCACCCTAGTTCATATCCTCATCTAGACTATTGTAACAGCCTCCTAACTGTTCTCTCTGCCTCATCTCTCCTCACTCTAGTGCATCCACATTGCTGCTAAAATGATTTTCCTTAAGCATAGATCTGACCATGTCAATAGATCCCAGTGGCTCTTTATTGCATCTAGGAAAACATATGAAACCCTCTGTTTAGATTTCAGAATCCTTCACAACTTGGCCTCAACCTCTCATTTTGGCATCATTGTACATTAGTTCCCCTTCCACATTCTGTGGTCATATTCTATGATCCAGCCAATGTGGCCTGTTTTCTGCTCTTTAAATACAGCATCCCATGCCCCATCTTGTCCCTCTACCTAACTTTTCCAGATTTTGGTCGGTGAATTTATTAATCATCTACACAAGAGGAGAACTGGATGATAAACATGCAAGCAAGTCTCATTGATATATTTCCCAATACAAATGGAGTATGACTAACCAGCGTATAGTCTCACAACTAGGTTGAATAAATTGGCACTGAACAATCTAGAAGCAAGTATTCCAATGCAAATTAAGCTGGTGCTTTCCATTGTGCTGAATAGGGACAGCAATTCTTTTTTTTAATGGTAACACATTTCTCCATAATTTTTTTTTCAAGTCAGTAAAACTTAGTTTGCCCATGGATCTCTATAGAAATGTAACAAAAATTTAAAAGTTCTAAGTTGTTGATTTCCATATCCCCTGCCTTTTCTAAGCTTCTAAAACAGAGAAGAAACTTAGCTATTATGGCCTTTCTCTCAATCTAAGAGTATAGAATATCTAATATCCTTAGCGGTAGCCAGTTGATCCTTGTAAAGGTGAAAGACCATGGGGGCACACTTCTTTTTGATATGAAGGGAGTAAAGGAGGTGATTACACAGATGAAGGCAGGAGAGGTAGCATAATCCCAACAACTGGGGAAATGATATAGTTGGAGACAGAGAGATGCTTCCTAAGCCTTGGATCTTCCAACTAACTAAGGCCTACTCAGTTATCTATCCATCTGAACAATTCTTCTTATTATTTAGGGTCATCATATAACCAGTGTTTGAATACAATTGATACTATCTGTAAAGTTATTGGGGGAGTTGGGGACATAGAGACAACATTTCCATCCTAAAGGGCACAAATTTCCCTTTGCTAATTAGGATGTTATCTATCTGGTCCGTATGATGCTCAAGGGTATGATACAGAGCAGAATTTTCTTCTGTTTCTATGCAAGGTCTCATGCCCAAAGACCAAGCAATAGTTTTAGGTCTTTTAACAATTTGATGAATGAAAGCGATAACAGTTTTTAAAAGTCCAAGGTCACATCATCTGTGGCCAAAAATTACTTTGTTTATCCTCTTTACCTGTGTATGATCTGACCATTATTGGATTTTCCTTTTGGCACTCTTTACGCAAAGGTTCTAACGACCAAGGAAGAAGTGATGGTAGGGCTGAAGGATCTTCAGGAACAAACACAGGGTTTACAATGTGAGATAAATCCACCTGGGCATGCCTTGTTTCTTTACTGCAGTATTAAGGGAGAGGAGAATGTAGTATGGATCCTAGAAGGAGGCAAGTCTTATGCTGATAGAATATCATGTGAACTCAGTCATCAAATATGATGGGATGGCAGAGTTCATAAGATTCTTTGGTCAAGGAATCTTGCACCTGTGTATAGAAGACTTTGATATATGATGTATTGATGCTTTATGATAATTCAAGCCAGTGCCACAAACCACTTATATATCAAAGAACTGGTAGCTCATTAAGATTTTTATGTTAAACAAGTCCATTTTTTTTCTGTTGGTGGCAAAGCATCTAGTTATTTCATACTGGTTTCAGCATAAATATTAGCTATCCTATATAAATTTCATTTTGTCATTCCACTGCCAGAACAGGCTCTTGGAGATAAAGGCAACAAAAATGTTGGGCCTATATTGCCTTGTAGCTTTCCTTCATAGTTTGTTCTACAAAATAGGTACCTGTCACTGTTAATAAGATAGCCAAGTACCAAATCTAATAATAAATTTCCTAGGAGTATTTTACTTACTATCCCAGAATTTTGCTTTCATGTGGGAATGAACTTCAACATATCCTACCTATCTATATATAACACTATAGTGATATTTGAATTAATCTGTATATTGTAGGAGTGAGCTGTCTTTTTTTGTTATTTCAGATTTTCCACATTATGGCCTTGATAAATAGGGTAAGTCATGCATTGCTTGGGCTCTGGAAAAATTTGGAGCAAGCCAATTTTTAAAAATTGTTTTAATCATCCTTTTTTGTTCACATGCAACATGAATTGGTGTACTTGAAGAAGGTATAACACAGATGCTAAGTGTATGAAAGACCTAGCTTAGAAGTAACTTTCTAAGTTTCTGGGGCCTTATTTTGAATATGAAAACATCATCAAGATTTGGTTAGAAGAGTTTGGTCCTCAAAGATCCCAGGTCTTGGAGTAAGGATTTACTAACTGACAAAGATTTCTGGGACAGCTAGGTGGTGCAGTGGATAGAGCACTGGCCCTGAAGTCAGGAGGACCTGAGTTCAAATTCGGACTCAGACCAAACATTTGACACTTACTAGCTGTGTCACCCTGGGCAAGTCACTTAACCCCAATTGCCTAAAACAAAAACAAAAAGATTTCTAGGAAAACTGGAAAGCAATCTAAGAGAAATTAAGTACAGGCTAACATCCCCTAAGCTTTAAATGGGTACATGAAAGACAAAGAGTGATATCATGAATGAATTTTAGGAGGAAGGAAGAAATGACCTATTCAATTAATGGATAAGGGATAAGGTTCATGACCAATAGGGGCTAGAGAAGATCAGAGAAGATAAAACTGACAATTTTGATTGCATAAAATTAAAAAGTTTCTACACAAATAAATCTAATGCAGCTAAAATTAGAAGGGAATTAACTGAGGAAAAAATTTCTTAGATAAAGGACTTATTTCCAAGATATTTAAGGAACTAATTAAAACACCTTCCCCTATTCATAAATGGCTGAACAATATGAACAGACAATTCTCAAGGGAAGAAATCTAAGCTATCAATATCCATATGAAAAAATTACTCCAAATCACTAATAATTAGAGAAATGAAAATTAAAATAACTCAGGCTCTGCCTCGTATCCATCAGAAGTCAAATTTAATAATAAAAAAAGAAAATATCAAATATTGGAGGGGCTGCATGATAAAAGGCACAATAGTGTACTGTTGGTGGAGCTGTGAATTGGTCCAGCCATTCTGGAAAGCAATTTTTCCCATTTTAGTTGATGGCACCGCTATTATTGTAGATGTTCAAGCTTGAAACCTGAGTTATCTCTGAATCTTCCCTCTAGCTAACCCCTAATATTCTATCAGATGTCAGTCTTATCCATTCTTTTAAATTTTATTTTATTGAAATCTTTTGTTTTACATTGCAAATATTTACAGATCATCCCCCCCATTCCATAAGCAGTCGCTTATAAAAAAAAAAAAGCAAAAAAAAAAAAGTAAGCAAAACTAATGATGCACTGACCTTATCTTAAAACACATGTAATATTCTGGAGCATCCTCTCTATTAAAAATAATTAAAATGTTTTTTCTCTCCCCCCACTGGAAAAAAAGAGAAAAAGTATTCCTTAAAACAAATATGGATAATCAGGAAAATAAAAATCCTTCATTGGTTCACTCTGTGTGTGAATGTGTGTGTATAATCTCTTTATTTTCTATTTCTACAATGTATGGTTTCATTCCCTCTCTTCTTACTGTAAGTTTTACCACTATAATTCAGTATTTATTGTCTCTCATCTGTATTAATTTATTATCACTGACAAATTAACCCTCATCATTGGCCCTTTTTACTTTCCTTACCTGTTCATGCTTTACACTACTGCCAAAACGGTCTTCCTAGCATACAAGTCTGATCGTATTACCCCCATGCTCAAAAAAAAATTGGCAATTCCTCATTGCTTACTAAATTAACAATAAACTTCTTAGCATATCATTCAAGACACAGTCTATCTCTAATTTATCTCTTCAGGAGCCCTTCACATACTCAACATAGCAGCTTCGCTGAAATACTTTCCATTTGTGAGTTATTGCTCTCATAAAGCCCACAGTTTAATGGGGAGGCAACATACACACACACACACACACATATATATATATATATATATATATATATATATAAAACATTTATAAAAATATACACAAATATGTATGTGTGTATGTATATATGTATATATACATATATGCACACATACGTGTGTGTATACACACACACACACACACACACACACACACACACACACATATATATATATATACACCCCCCAAAAAAAACCCATACATACATACATACATACAAGATATATACAGAATGAAGTGAGGTAGTAATATGAGAGGGAAAATACTAAGGCTGGGAAAGGCTTCCCGTGGACAGTGGGATTTCAGCTGAAACTTGAAGGAAGTCAGGGAAGCCAAGAGATAAAAATGAGAAGGAAGTACATTCCAGGCATGGTGGACAGCTAGTAAAAATACTCAGAGTTGGAAAATGGAGTATCAAGTGAGAGGAACAGTAAGGAGTATCTAGGCAGTGAGGGATGCAAACATACACACAAATTAAACAGTTAACTGCCCTCAAGAAGCTTACATTATAGTAGTATATGCAAAAGTATATCCAAGACACATAGGAAATAAACACAAAGTGATTTGGGTGGATGATGCACTAACAGTCCGGGGGATCAAGAAAGTCTTCATAGAGAAGGTGGCATTTGAGCTAAGTTTGGAAAGAAACTAAAGATTTAATGAAACAGGTGAGAAGGCAGTACATTCCAGGCATGGATCAAATTATGTGTATTATTATATTATATGTGTAAAGGTACTCCACACTCTTTAAAACACAGCATGAGTGTTAGCTATTATTATTATGTAGTGTAGGGTAAAGAGCCCTTGCTTTATAAGTAGAGGACATTAATTCGAGTGCTGGCTTCATTGCTACTTAGCTATGATATGGGGAAAATCATTTAACTTGGTATATATCCGTTTCTTAATCTATAAAATGGAAAGATGATGCTCACACTCCCTTGCAAGGTTATGAGGTTCAAATAAGAATGGGAGTAAAACATATTATAAAGAACTATGTAAATGTGGTCTATTATTCTCTCTAATTTTAAGCTCCAACATCGATACAGAATAAGTTCCAACCAGCCCCTTATTTGTTAAATACTAACTGTGTGAAAGGGATTGTGTTAGGTACAGAGTATATGATAGAATGTAAACTCCTTAAGGGATTTTTAAAAAATTTTGTCTTTTTATCTCTAAGACCTAACACATGCCTGATACATAGAAAACCCTTAATAAATGTTTGTTGTATTAGATTGAATTGGATTGATTTATTGAGTCTTTTTCTCACTCAATCAAAGGCACAGCCATTTAGCCATGGCTACATTTATCTTTCATGAAAACTATGGCATTCATTAGACTATTATGGTAGCTTGCTTAAGGAATTCAACATTCCTAATATCCCTCAGCTTCTAAGCATATTTAGGAATGAGATCCTGTAGACAGATATGCCTGAATACATGTTTCATTTCATCTTAACCCTATCCATCTTCAACACTCATGAGTATTCAAAAATCTCAGCCACAAATCTATCAAATAACCTTGAAATGTTGCATATGCAACCATATAGTGATAGCTCAGTTTCAAATTCATGTCTCCATCACCTTTGTCCCTCAATAACATTTTCTGGTTTTTTGCAATGATTCTTTCAATCGCACTTGTATTTCTTGACCTTTAAGTTTTCTTTTAAAAAACACCATTTTGTAATTTATATGATCTTACTGTCAACTACAGGGCTTGTTGTATCATAGCATAGATTACCACATTTCTATCTGCATTTTCAAAAGCCTAATCAGCATTCAAAGGGTATGTGTATTTTATTGAAAAGCCTTAGATTTTATCTTACTTATGCATTAAATTGAACCAAATACCTACATACTCTAGAATACAGATTATAAGTCATACTCTTCATTATACTATATTTTACTAAGTTCCATGTGGAAACTGTTTTGGCTTTTTTTTTTGTTAAAACACATTTAATTTATGAGTCTATATTGACATCAGCAAAAAATTACACATAGTTGAAGGGCAACTCTTTTAAAGATGCTATTTATTTGGTTTTCATTTTCCTTTATGATTTCTAAATCGCTGTTTATTGTTGGATTCTAATTGTCTGTGTAGAGCTTCAAGTGTCTTTGCAGGGGGCATCTTTATGAATAGGTTTATAATTACTCTCCCCGTAAGCCTGAGATAAGAAAAAGGCAGGCAATTGCCAGAGGAACTTTCCCACAGAGTTTTGCTAATGGTGACAACATTCCAGTCCTGGGCTTTTTTAGACATATCTCCACTTCAAGTCTTATTTGCTATCATTTTTTTCTTTGTGAGTGTCTCAAAACTGTCTTTTCTTCCCATTGAATAGCAATTCCTCACTTTTCTATGGCACTTTAAAGTTTGCAAAGTGCATTTTTCCTTCACAACAGCCCTGTGGAGGTAGGTAGTCTGGCTATTATTATCTTTATTTCATAAATGAGACAATGGCAACCTAAGGAGTTTGAGTGACTTGCCCAGGGTTGCACACCTAGCAAGAGAGCCAGGATTAGACCCAGGTCTTTAATGACTCTGAATTCAGCGTTCTGTTCACTAACTTTGCTGTTCTTCGGCCCGAGTTCCTAAGGAGTTTGCAACTAGCTACTATTCATCTGTTAGCCCAGATTCCTTGTTGGATGAGTACCTCTGAGACATCCTGAAAAAA
Source organism: Phascolarctos cinereus (assembly GCF_003287225.1). Taxonomy (NCBI): domain Eukaryota; kingdom Metazoa; phylum Chordata; class Mammalia; order Diprotodontia; family Phascolarctidae; genus Phascolarctos; species Phascolarctos cinereus. The sequence continues at coordinate 127,898,377 of NW_027555958.1, forward strand.
ATTCTTGCATCCATTCAGTCAGAATACATGTATAATTCTATTAATTTAGGGCTCCAGATAGTTTGCTCATTCATAGAATCATAGACTTACTCTTGAATATGGTCAGTATTTTACAACTGTTTTCTTCTTTACATAGTCTTTACAGGCACTGAAGCAGACTAGGAAAGGCTTAGGACCTCATCTACTACTAAGATACAAGATGTAAAGAAAAACAGAAGTGACACTTAATTTTAGGAGATTAGAATGTCAGCCTTATTTTCTTTCTCAAAATCCTGGCCTCAGATTTTGTAAAATCTATCCATTTATCCATCATTCTACCTTTCTTGTTGCTTTGAAGTCATTAGACTGGAGTCTTACACTGGATTAGATTAAAAGCTCCTTGACGCTTCTACTGACTGTTAGTGTTTTCTGTCTCTTTTTTAAATTGTTATGTCTCTAACTATCTGTGTATTGTATCACCCTGGCTCCAAACAGTCTAGTATTTATTAAGTAAGGATTGTGTAAAAGGCACTGTTACCTACCATAGATTTAATAGAATGTAAGCTCCTTGAGGACAGGAACTATTTCTCATTTTGTCTTTGGATCCAAAGATCCAAGCACAATATGCGCCATATGTTGTTGTTATTCTTGTTCGGTCATTTCAGTCACATCCGGCCCTTTTTTTTGTGATCTTATTTAGGGTTTTCTTGGCAAAGCTACTAGAGTGGTTTGTCACTCCATTCTGCTCATTTTACAGAGGAGGAAACTGAGGCAAACATGTTTAAGTGACCTGCCCAGGGTCACAGAGCCAGTGTGAGGTTAGATTTGAACTCAGGAAGACGAGTTTTCCTGACTGCAGGCCACTCTATCTATTCCACCACCTAGCTATCCACATGTACCATATAGTAAACTATTACAATGTTTGTTGGATTGGACAGTATTGTTTTTTCCTTTCATTTACTCAATGAGCATTTATAAAGGACCTACTCTGTGCCAGGTCCTATACCTAGACACCAGGGATATCACAAAAGTGAAATAGTCTCTGCCTTCAAGAAGCTTATTATAGAACATCATATCTACAATAATTGAGAGCCATACACACAGTTGGTACTTACTAAACAGAGTGCTCGGAAACTGATTAGATTCATACTGTGAGTTTCTGTGAGTACATAGATCTTTTTGAAGTCCTGGGACTGTCATAAGAATTAGTTATTAGTTTTAGCATTGAGGCAAAGGTACACGGCAAATAAAGTTTTATTTGTCATACCATGTCTCTGAGAAAGGGAAAGAAATCATACACACTCAGGGGGTCTTTAAACAATCCCACTTTGTTTTGGCCATATAATCCATTTTGATAATTAAGAGCAAGAATTTGACTTTAAGCAGCAAATCCAAGCTCTGTGTCAAATTTCAGCAATTATCCCAAATCTTCTGAGAAACTCTTTAAGCAAACTATTACTTTAGGAACTGGAGGAAAAGTCAGACTAGATTTGATCACATTTATAGCTCTAAGGCCAAACTACATGCTATTCTCAGGCCTTTGTGACTACTTTTTATAACAGGTGAATTAGGTGAGGTATAGAAAGATATTTTGTTAGAAAATGACTCAGAGATTTGGAAGGATTCATAAGTAGTTCAAATTCTGTGTATTTCTAACTGTTTACATGAACAGCAGATGGCTCAGAAGTATCTGGCTGAAGTTGAGTGTCTCACTGGGGTGTCCCCAGTAGCCATTTAAAAGACAGTTACTGGAGTGTCACATTCAGAACAGATAATGGTTATTTACTATAAAAGTAGTGACAATTGCTTCATGGCAGCAGATATAATACAAAACTAAAAAATTATAACCTTCACTTATGGCAGAAGAGTAAGTACATGACTGAAAATGCAAGCCTCAAAATTCATACCTTGCAGTTACAGGGTCCTATACAAGGATCCTCATTAGTGCTTCCTAAGCCACTGCAATTGCAATGCACACAGTCAGGGTAACCAGTATAACCTCGAGCACATCGAGCACATCTGACTCCTCCAAAGCCATGTCTGCAATGGCAAGATCCAGGCAATAGACCTAGGGAAAGATCAAAATGACATCAACATAAATGGGCTTGATGAATATAATGTGAAATAAAAGTAAATCTATGTAACTCTAGTTTGATGTCCGCTCAATCTATGTAGATGACAGCAACAGAGTAAGAAAGCAAGATGTGTCCTTCTTTTAGAAAGGCTTTCAAATATGAACCCATACCAGCTGCTGGGAGTAGTGTCTGAGGGGCTTCAGAGCATCAAAGTCAAGGAGAAAGCTATTAACTATAGATTATCTTCCTCTCAGAGCAAATTATAACCCCCAAGATAGTGGGCCTTAGCAGTTTTTAGGGTGTGTAAGGGGCATGTTTTCATGATCTCTGTATTAGGTCTGAAAATAGGAGGAGTCTAATCTGTAGCAAAGGGTTTTCTGTAGTTACAGCCCAAGAGCCTGGACTCGGTTAGAGTCCCCCAAGAAGAAAGACTTAGCTCAGTATACTACTCACAAGGAAACAAACAAACAGAAAAAATACAATGATAGAAAAATGTTTTGCCAACCCATGTAGAAAAGGAAGGAAAGGGGGCATGGGCTGAGATTTGTTTACTTCTTTTATTTGTTTCAAAACTGAAATTTCAAGGTTTTTTGATCAATAAAGTGGCAACTAATTTTTAAACTCAAGAGATTAATCAAAACCCAAAAGAAAAGCAAAAAAGAGGTTTAATGGGTGGGTATAATCTGCTTTTTGTTGAATCCTGCCAAGTGGTCCCTTCAATAAATTTGAAAGCATAAGTATACACACACGCACACACATATACATACATATATACACATATGTATGTATATATGTAAATGTAAAATTCCAGTGCAGAATATTTTAATGGCATTCTCCTTAGCAATCACTTCCTCTTTTTCTCTGTGTTTTAGAAATAAAAGATGAGTTGGCCACTGAAAATTGTAAAGGGCGACTCACAGGACAAAGAGCTAGATTTGTAGTCACAGGACTTGGGTGTGGATCTCAGTTCTGTCACTAATTCTGTGATAACACTCAGGACAGGGACTGGAACATAGTAAGTGCTTAATAAATGCTTGCTGACTGATAAATCAGTTTAATTCTCTGGGTTTCATTTTCCTTAGCTGTAAAATGAATGGGTTGGACTAGACTTCTAAGTTTCTTCTCATTAAGACTCCTAATTAAGATAATATGAGAAAATAATGATAAGAAAGCATGGTTTGTTCACAATTTGCATTTGTCATGGAAGTATCACACTAATTAGGTCAAGATAAATTTTAGTAAGGAAAATAAAGGAAAGAGGAGGAGGCTGAATAGATAGTTTTGAAATCTACGGTATTATTTTCCTGATTCACAAGGGGGGAATTTGGCTCATTAATATATTACTACTTAGCTTTCCACATGTTAACTAATAATAATAGTTTTCATGCATGTATGTCATTTAAAGTTTTCAAAGCACTTAAAAATTATCTCATTTCATCCTCTCAACAACTTTGTTACATAGGTCCTATAATCCTTTCCTAGGCAGCTAGGTGGCTCAGTGGATAGAGTGTTGGGCATGGAGTCAGGGAGACCTGAGTTCAGATCTGGCCCAGACTTATTACTAGCTCTGTGACCCTGGGCAAGTCACTTAATCCCTACTTCCCTTAGTTCCTCATCTATAAAATGAGCTGGAGAAGGAAACAGCAAACCACTTCAGTGTCTTTACCAAGAAAATCCCAAGGGCAGACATGACTTAAAAAATGACTGAACAACAGTAAACAGGCTCAGAGATACTTTACAACTTGCCCAGGATTACTCCTCTAGTAAGTGTATGTGGCAGGATTTGATCAAATCTTCATGATTCTAAGTCCAGGATTTTATTCACTACACCACTCTGACCCTTTGATAACATGCCTCCTGTTCATAGCATTTACTTTGGAACAGGGAGGAGTCAAGTGAAAGCTGCCCTTCATCAAAAGCCCTTGGCACAAAAATTTCCTTCTTTTCCTAGTTTACTCTGAGACAAAAACTACCTCTTTGGCTGAGACTTCTTCAACAAGAAAAAAAAATCCTATTTTTGATCCATGATTAGAGACAAATTTATGTCATGGCTTATGAAAGTTTTTTTTTTTGCTTACCTAACTCATAAAATAATATTGAGGCTTTAGGGCAATGGCATACTGGCATATGCTTACACTCCAAATAATAGAATCATAAAACATTTTAATTTCTCTTTATTCAATATGACATTAGTCTATATTTATGGCACAATGTCACCATCCCTGCTGTATAACTAAAAACTATCACTGTATTTGCATTGTAATCACCTTCTTGAACTGAAATAATCACCTAGGCAATTACCCTCCTCAGCACTCTTTGCTCTACAGCTCTTCTGTGTACTTTATTTTCCCCTGATGTATATAAAAATATTACTACAATGTCTCTCACAGGCTGCTTTGTCAATAGTATACAATTAGTGTAATTAAGTAGCATCACTTACAATTTATCGTGCAGTGTAATTTTTTTTCTATAAAATGGAAGAGGGCAAGGGGATGCTTAAAGCAATAAAAGTGACCACTGCAACATGCTGCAATGATTTCCACCTTGAACAAAATCTTGAATTTCTCCATATATATGGTTACAAAGACCTTAAAGAGAAATGTATAATCCTATAGATTTTGAAGACAGCATACAAGTATGGAAAGTGAGGAAAGGGAAAAAAAAAACCTTGGGGTCAGAGGACCTCAGGTTTGAATCTCTCATGTATTTCTTACTATCTGCATGACTATGACCAAGTCCCCAGATCACAGAGTTGGAGGGATCCTGTAAAAGCCGTCTATTTCAACTCATAGACATATAAGAATATTGCTTGTAATTCTCAACTAGTAGCCCTCACCTGAAGATCTATAGTAAAGGAGAACTTACTAACACCTTGACAGCACACTCATCTTTTGGGTAGCTCTACTTATTTGTCAAGAAGAATTTCCTTACCTTGAGCTGAAAATTAACTTCTCTATAACTTCTGTTATTACTAATTCTATCTTCTGGGGTCAAGAAGAAAAAGTGAAATCCCTCCGACAAGTAAAAACTCATTAAATATTGGAAGATAGTTATCATGTCCCCCTTAAGTATTTAATTCTCTATTCCAAGCTTCTTCAATTTCTTTACCTGATCCTTATATAATGGCACATCCTTGAATCCTCTCACAAGCCTGACCATCCTCTTTTGGATTCACTCTAGTATACCAAAATGTCACACCTAAGACTGAACACTATACTTCAGATGTCCAGTAATGACTAGGGGCAGAATACAGAAGAATTTTTACCTTTCTATTCTCCTCTAAATGCAGCCCAGAATCAGCTTTAGCTTTTTTTAAGTCCATCACTTCATAATAGTAATGATAATGGTAATGATAAGGATGATGATGATGATGATGATGATGATGATGATGATGATGATGCATATTAAGCCTTTAGCTCACTAAAATTTTTAGATCTATCATTAAATCTGTCTTCTAGCCATATCTCCCCCATGCTGTACCTGTATAATTTATTTTTAAAAATCTACTTCGCTCTTTGCAGCTTGCACCAACCATGGGGATCTTCCGGGACAACTGGCACAAGTGCCGTAAAACTGGGGGCAAGCGCAAGCCCTACCACAAGAAGTGCAAGTATGAGCTGGGCCACCCGCTGGCCAACACCAAGATCGGCTCCTGCCGCATCCACACCCTGCGAGTCCGAGGTGGCAACAAAAAGTACCGGGCGCTGAAGCTGGATGTGGGCAACTTCTCCTGGGGCTCCGAGTGCTGTACCCGAAAAACAAGGATTATTGATGTGGTCTATAATGCATCCAACAATGAGCTGGTCTGGACCAAGACACTGGTGAAGAATTGCATCGTGCTCATCGATAGCACCCCGTACCGCCAGTGGTATGAGTCCCACTATGCCCTGCCCTTGGGCCGGAAGAAAGGAGCCAAGCTGACTCCTGAGGAGGAAGAAATTTTAAATAAAAAGCGGTCAGAGAAGATCCAGAAGAAATATGAAGAACGGAAGAAGAATGCCAAGATCAGCCCACTTCTGGAGGAACAGTTCCAGAAGGGCAAGCTACTTGCCTGCATTGCATCGAGGCCAGGCCAGTGTGGACGTGCTCGAAGGCAAAGAGCTTGAGTTCTACCTAAGAAAGATCAAAGCCCGAAAGGGCAAATAAACCCTAACTTGGACATTCTCTAATGGAACAAATACCCATATTGTTAAAAAAAAATCTACTTCAATTATATCCATCACACTTCATCAGACAAGATTTTACCCTCTGTTCTAGCCTATCAATATAATTTTTTTGGGGGGTGGCTTCTCCAGCTTTATGTCATCTGCCAATTTGATATGAATGCTGTCTATTTCTTTAACCAAATCATTGATTCAAATGCCAAACAGCATAAGACCAAGGACAGCTCCTGGACCATTTCAAAATGCTTTCTTCCAAGATGATATTTACTTTGGGAGTCTAGTCATGAGTAAATTCTGAATCCACATAACTGTACCAGGTAACTGTACTGTAACTTAGGTACAGTACAGTTACCTAGTTCTTAGCTCTTCATCTTTCTTACTAGGATGGTACAGGACACTTTGTCAAAAATTACTTAACCTTTTCAAACCTCAGTTTTGTCATCTATAAGCTATGGTTATAAGATCACAGATTTACAGATGGAAAGGTCCCTAGAGATCATTTATTACAACACCTCACTCAGCACATGAGGAATATTAGGTTCAGAGAGGTTAATTAACTTGTCTATGTTGACATAGTGTGAGAAGACAGAATGAGAGAGTGAACCTGGATGATCCTTACTCTAGAATATCATGACCATATGCATATTACTGGTCTTGAACAGCTAAATCACTGAGAAGGAAAAACAAAGTTTATATTTATTTTAGTCTTTCCTTACAATATATCAATTTACCTTTAAAGAGATACTGGAATGAATAACAAATATCTTTAGATCTGGCTCTGAGACATCCCCAACCAGAAATATACTTTGACATTTGAATACATTTTATGGATCATCTTTGGTGTTTGTACAGCATTTTCATTCTCAGGGGCATCTTAACTGCTACCTTCTGGGAAGTCTTTCCTAATATCTCTGGGGGGAGGGCAATACCTACCCCCCCAGTTGCTCTTGCCCACTTTTCCATTACCACTTTGTATCATCTTTATAGAAAATATGTCTATACTTATATACATCATTTCTCTCATTAGACCATAATCCCCTTGAAAATAGGGGCTCTTTCACTTTTTTTTATGTCTCCAGCATTTAGCACAGTCCTGGTACACAGTAAGCACTCAATAAATGCTTGTTGATTGACAAAATGTTTCTTTACCTTAATATTACCAAATTTCTATCCCTTTCCTTTTATGTTTATCTCTATATAATTATTCTTTCACATACACATGTATATATGGGAGTATGTCATATGTACACACGTTTATATGATATACATAAAACTCATATTATATATGAATATGCATAACAGATGTATAACATACATAGAATAATATTTTATTTAAATATATTTAGTATCATAGGATCATAGATTTAGATCTGCAAGGGACCTTAGAGGCCATAAAATCCAATCCCTATATTTTGTAGATGAGGCAAGTAACTTGCCCCAGGTCACTAGTAAGTATCTCTGGCAGGATTAGAACTAAAGTCTCCTGGATTTTAATCCCACTGTACTACCCAGTTATCTCCATAGTGTCATGCTGAAGAAGAATCAGACTTACTTGGCTTGACTCAAGAAAGCAGAATGTCTTCTCTAACTGTTATTTACCATTCTTTCAAAAAAAATAGTCTGACTTTCACAATGGCTATATAAATTTTAAAAAATGTATTTAATTACATTTCAAAATTTTAAGTTACTTTTTTCTTTAAAAAAATTGAGTTCCAAATTCTACCCCTTCCTCCTATTCCTACCCCACTCCTAAAGAAGGTAACAAATATATCAATTATACATGTGAAGTCATGCAAAACATATTTCCAGATTAGCCACATTGCAAAAGAAAAAAACCACACACATAAAACCAACAAAAATAAAGTTAAAAAAGTAGCAAGGAGTTACTAAGTCTTTCTCAGTTGATCATCATTACAATACTGATGTTACTGTGGACAATATTCTCCTAGTTCTGCTCACTTCACTTTGTGAGTTCATATAAATCTTCCCAGGTTTTGCTGCTCATTATTTCTTACAGCATAATAGTATTCCATCATAATCATGTAATACAACTTGTTCAGCCACGTTCCAGTTGATGGCTATCCTCTCAATGTCTGAGTCTTTGCTACCACAAAAAGAGCTGCTATAAATATTTTCTTACATAGGGATCTTTTCCCTTTTCTTTGAAATCTTAGGGTACAGACCTAGTAGCAGTATTGCTGGGTATCAGTTTGACAACCCTTTGGGTGTAGTTCCAAATTGTTCTCGAGGATGGTTGGACCAATTCACAACTCTACTAACAGTGCCATTAGTGTCCCTATTTTCCCACATCCCCTCCAGCATGTTGTCATTTTCCTTTTCTGTCGTATTAGCCAATCTAATAGGCATGAGGTAGTATCTCAGAGTTGTTTTAATTTGCATTTCTCTAATTAGCAATGATTTAAAGATTCTTTTTCATGTGACTACCGATAGCTTTGATTTCTTCTTCTGGAAACTGCCTTTTCGAATCATATCCTTTGATCACTTATCAATTTGTGAATGACTTGTATTCTTATCAAATTTGACTCCGTTTTCTATGTATTTGAGAAATGAGGCCCTTATCAGATAACTGCTGTAAATGGTTCCCCCAGTTTTCTGCTTTCCTTCTAATTTTGGTTGTATTAGTTTTGTTTGTGCAAAAGTTTTTTAATTTTATGTAATCAAAATTATCCACTGTACTTCCCATTATCTTCTCTATCTCTTGTTTGGTCATAAATTACTGTTTTAGATGGATAGGTAGATAGGTAGATAGATAGATAGATAGATAGATAGATGGGATAGATAGATAGATAGATAGATAGAGATAACATATCTATCCATCTATATCTCTCTGTCTCTCTCTCTCACATATATATATATATATATATATATGAGAAAGAGAGAAAGAGAGAGAGAGAGAGGGACAGAGAGAGAGAGGGACAGAGAGAGAGAGAGACAGAGAGAGAGAGAGAGAGAGACGTTTAGAATTTCTTCAATCATACTATAAATTCATAGATGCCACCTAAGTTTAATGTGGAATAGAGGATAGGGATTAGACCTAAAATCACATTGGCATAGTGAATTTCTAGATGAAGAAATTCCTTCTACCTTTGCAGGCCAGCACCTTCTCTGGAATTTATAGTCTGAGAAAGTTCCTAGAACAGAGGTATCGAACATGCTGGCAGCTAACATGTGGCCCACAACACTTCCAAGTGCAGTCCAAACCAAATTAAAATATTTAACAAAATAAAAAATATAATAAAACATAGATAATGATAATGTATGATTTTCCAAGTCAATATGCATACAGAGGGAACTTTATACATGTTTTAGTGGCCTACATTTCTATTGGAGTTTGACACCCCTGGATTTATAGAACTGAGAGGTTAAGTAAGTTTCCCCAGGTAATACAGCCAGTTCTATTCCCTATGACACGCTGACACTTGCAATATCCACAAACTAATATTTCTTTGTTGATGTCAATTTATATAGGCTTGCAAATGAACTGGTAGTAACAATAGATTTTTTTTTAGATTTCTCTCCTCTAAATAAATTTTTGCTTTCCTTTTAAGTCATTATTGTATCTCTGAAACACATTTCTTACCTCGTCTGGCATGATTCTCATCCTTAACACAGATTTCATTTAAGGATCCAATTGGATCACAATAGCATGGTTGGCATGGCCTGTAAAAATTTGGTGATACCTGAAAAACAGCAAATCCAAAATAAGGAAATATTATTAAATACATTTCACAACAGCAGAAAAACCAACATTTAGCAACTCATAACACTTGAGAAGCACATCCAATTTTCCCTAATACTTCAGCAATGCTTTTTGAGGTCAGTCATTATAATCATAATATCAAAAACCATGGCAAACATTTCATAAAGAAACACTTTTTAAAAACTAATTCTACTTTAAACAATCTTATATTCCTAAAAAAATCTGCTCATTGATACTTATTTTACCCATGGTACAATAGATACTTGTAGAAAAGTCTGACCAAAATTGGGGATCCACAAAGATTTTTCCTAAACTGAACATTTTCTTTACTTGTTACCAAACATGTCAGTGTCACAGTGATGAAGAAGAATAGTTCTAAATGCATTAAATGCATGAGTCCTCATTTCAGTTCCTAGGAAATGTTCTGCTTTTCTAATGGGTGATTTATTTTAGACCTAAAGCAGGCTCTGGGCCCATATTCATTTGCATGGCTGCATTATATATTATTGTTTCTAAGTATATTTTCCAGATGGAATAACATAGACACTGAGAAATTGGATGACATGCCTAAGGTTATCCAGTGGCTGGGACTACACAAAAGGCAAAAAAAATTCCAGCAGGAATAACTCAGTGCATACCTAAGAGTTACTTTTTTAGGGAAACTTGTTTGGCATTATAAAAGCACCTGACACTTCATTTATTCACTAGGCTACATCACTGATTTTAATGACAATCCTTGTCTACTTGGTGCTAGTCCTTTATGACTTCTGGCTCCCAGTTAAATAAATGTCTTTATTGGATGGGAATTTTTGGTCTTCATGACAAGTCATTGAGTATAGATGATCACTTCCTAGACAATAGTATGGCCATTCACTGCAGTACTGCAGTCAATTAAATATGTAAAAATCATTAGATATGGCAACAGCTGATCCACTGTAATGTCCTAAATATTTTGGACATTTCCTACAATATGCTAGACACTCTGCTGAACTTGGAATAAATAGGCACACTACCTCATCAGAAAGGAAACTGATACTCAGAAAATCATGTCTGGTTATTAAATAAGGAGGATGGTTATACAAGGTGATCTCCCAGGTGTTTTTCAGGTCCATGATTCTATAAATTCCTATGACTTTTGATGTGATGATTTATACATATAAACATTATTTCTAAATTTTTACAAAGGCACAGATAATGAGATACTTAATACACGAATTTTAGCTCATGATACTACGAGCATATAAAGCTATATAGTTGTTTGTGTTCTTTCATCTAACATTTTCTACCAACCACTTCCTCATAATCATCGGCAGGGCCATTAGCTTGCCTACAGTACTGCAAGCTCATAACTTCTGAATGGGCAGAGAACTGGAATTAGAGTCATGAAGACCTCAGCTTAAATCCTACTTTAATTACTTACTGGTGGAATGACATTGGGCAAGTGAGTTTTCTTCTTCCATAAACTGAGGACAATGATAGCACCAACCCTCACAAGATTCTTATTAGGTTCAAATATAATGATGTACATAAAGTGCTTTGAAAACCTTTAGGCCAAGATGGGAAACCTGGGGCCTTGAGGCCATTTGCGGCCCTCTAGGTCCTCAAATGTGGCCCTTTGACTGAATCCAACTTCACAGAAAAAATTCCCTTAATAAAAGGATGTGTTCCTTAAAACTTGGACTCAGTCAAAAGGCTGCACTTGAGGACCTAGAAGGCCACATGTGACCTCAAGGCCGCAGGTTCCCCACTCCTTCTTGAGGCATTAGCCATTCTTATCATTATCTAGTATTTTTCATCCTTTTAAAAATTTTCTGGTGGGGCTTAGCTAGATATGGTCCTGGGACAAGCCATTATCTATTATTATTTTATTGTTAATATTCAAGGGGATTTTGGCTGAGTGGATAAAATGTTTGCTTTTGTAGTTGAATTAAAGCAACCAGATGTCAGTTCATCTTCAGTAAAACTACTGTAACAGACAGAATGGGGAAGATACTGTGCTTCATTCTATTCCTACATCATTTTGATCTCTTCTTCTAGGTCTCTATATTTTGAAAGCTTTTCTTTTCATGTATTTTGGAGATTGTATTTGAATTGGGGACATATATGAAAATGTTTTTAAAAAGTTTTGTGGATCAACATCTGGGTGACTGTGGACAACACTTCAGTTTGTGATAATGGTTTATTCAGTAAAGTTTTCTGGTTGAGTGCTCTAGGCACTTCGTATTTGTGGAACGGAGATCAATCATGCAAAAGATATTGAGTTTCTGATATATATAATCTAACCCATCAAGTCACAGCTGTCTGGGTATTAGGTAGGTTATGTATAGCCTCCTGTGATGTTGTAGCATTTCTAATATTTCTTTGCATATTCCAAATTAATCACAAAGTCTGGGTTCTATTAGAATAATCCTTTTATACGCTCTGGTGGCAATGAATTGCTATAAAACCTCCTCTATTTCTACAAACAAAATTTACTGTCGTTGTTGCCACTTTTGTTTTTATTAATACAATTATTCCTCTATACTCCACATAGTCCACTAATAACTATTGTTGCTTTTTATTGTGTGATGTTTTTTCATATGCACCCCTTCCTCTCTCCTGCCACATCCTTTTTTTTTTTATCCAAATAACCTCATATCTGTGCCTCTTAAGATTCTGGCTACTGTTCTATTAAATTCCAGCCCTTACCACCAATTATCTATATGCTATCAGAAACCTCACTGGGTGCTTTTTCTTGTTTATTGATAACTTTTGTTTTTATATCACTTAATTTCCTCTTGTATCTCTCCCTCCATCCCTTCTTAGAAAGCTAACCCATATAACAAAGAATATTAAAAGAGAGAAGATAAAAAAAAACAATGAGTAAAAACAATCACTACATAGAAAAAATTGAAAATACGTGCAGTGTTCTTTACTCATAATTTTCCCACCTCTGTAAAGAAGTAGAGGAAGTATCTTCTCATATTTTTTCTTTAGGGGACAAGTTTATTTTAATTTTGCAACATTCATTTTCAAGTCCTTCACTGTGGTTGTTTTTTCCATTTACACTGTTGTAATTATTATGTATATTGTTTTATTGACTCTGCTTATTTGGGTGTTGTTGTAAAAATATTATCCTTCCTGTGAAAACCAACCAATATTCACTGATTACCTAATACATTTTAGGATACCTGAGCTAAGTTCTCATTAAGCTCACTTGCTACATGACAAAAATAACTTTCAATATAACAATTATTTGTCAGTAAATAGACAACGATATATAAACCCAGCCTCAGATTAACCTATGAAGTGTGAACCTTTTTTTTCCACCCTTTTTGGACTCTTTTATTATCCCTCAGGCCCTCATATGATCAGTTTTTGATTGATTAAATCATTCTGTGAATGCGTTTCAACCAATAGCTTATCTCTCCTACATATTAACTAGATGAATGTCTGGGAAGGATAAAGTAAAATGGACTCCTGCAGTAGATAGCAAGTTATATTAGGCCATCTCTAAGTTTTGGCTTCTCTGTGCCATAGTTTTTACCAACTTTGAGGTAATGTGATAATGATAAATTATGTTAACACTTCTTTTTAAATTATAATTATTTATTTGCTTAACTCATTGCTAACATGTACATTCATAGGCATAAACAGGCATTTATAATTTCCTAACTCAGTACGGTTTTGGGGGAACTAAAAGTTTCTAATGAGTATAGATCAACAATTATACCAAAAACAGAAGTGCTACTGCAGGAACTTTCTAATAATTTGGTCATCACTGATTGATATTCACTTCAATATGTCACATTCAACAATATATTATGCAAATGATGGTGATAGTGGGTACCATATTAAAAAAGGCCATTTTTTTTTTGCAAAGAAATGGGGTGAAGTGACTTGTCCAGGGTCACATAGCTAATAAATGTCAAGTGTCTGAACTCAGGTCTTCCTGAATCCAGGGCCAGTGCTCTATCCACTAATCCATCCATTTTTAAATGGACTAGTGCCGAAGTGCATTTCAAAAGCCTTGATTTGTGACTTAAAATATAATAAAATTATTTGAGTACTTTGGAAGGATAGCTTATTAATCAAAACCGTACTGAGTTAGGAAATTATAAATTCTTCATGAAAGAATTAACAAAATAATCAGATTATTTTAACTTGGTTGTTTTAAAAGTTGTCATTCTTTAATTTAAAAAACACGTTTGAGGGTAGATGTGATTAATAACCGTGCTGAATCAGACTTTAACTTGAGTAGATCTTACCATTCTTCTGATAGCTTTGCCTGTTTTTTCAAATGAAACAGTTTTTGCTTATATAAATAAACACTACACATTTGTAGATGAAATACATACACATATTGTTGATCAAGTATACATAATATATTTCAAAACAAAACAAAATGAGAAAAACACATTTTCAAAGCAGTATTGGAGAACAGCAAGGATGCTTCAATATTTCCCTTTCAAGCTTTAGAAGTGGTATTTTTAACATTTCAAGTTGAAAGAAAAAAATCGACAAAGCAAAGAGAAGCACTTGGGACTAGTGGATTGAGAAGTCATCTGACTTGGGTAGATGAGCTATATGTACCACATTTTAGGAAGCACATTTGAGAAGCAGAAGAGTGTCCAGAGGAGAACTACCGGGATGGCACAAGCCCTTGAAATCATGCCATCTGAAAGCTGGTTTAAGGAACTGAAGGAGAGAAGACTTAAGAGAACTATGATAGTCTTCAAGTATTTGGTGGCCTGACTCATGGAAAGGGGATTAACAAAGACAGTCATTTTCTTGCACTTTATAGGTCACAATAATTTACACTGGATTAAGTGAATGAAATTCTAGTCCAGTTTGGTTATTTTCTGGCTATGTAAATTGTCCAAGTTAATTACCTCTGAAACTCAGTTTCTTCATCTCTAAAATGAGAATGATAATAATATTTGCTCTGCCTACTTCACAGGGGGTTTATGAGGACCAACAGAAGTAACTCATGTGGAAGAGCTTTGAAAACCATGAAGTAAAATATGATAAGCAGTATACTTACTATGAGGTGAACAGATTAAGAAAATAACTTAAGGAAATGATTTTAAATAAAATGATCAATTCAGAAATGTACATAGTACAAAGGTCTATTATATTCAAACATATTCCAAAATACCAACTATAAGTGATCTTATTTTTAATGGATATGTTTACTAATAATGATAGCTAGTATTTATATAGCATTTTAATGTTTGCAAAGCATTTTACATATATCACATCATTGGATCCTCACGACAACCTTGTGATAGGTGCTATTATGATCCCCATTTTATAGATGAGAAAACTGAGGCTGACAGAAGATATGTAACTTCCTGCGGTCACAAAGTTAGTAAGTGCCAGAAGTAGGATTTGAACTTAGGTCTTCCTGACTCCAAGTCCAAAACACAATCCACAATCCTATGGCCAGAAAATCTTATTGTAGCCATAAGCATGTTCTAGATTCTTAGGGTTGGAAGAGAAGCTAGAGTTCATCTACCCCAATACCTACATGAAACACGAATCCCCTCATAAAATTGGAAGAAATAGATGTACATTAACGTGTATTTGAATATTTCTTCTGGAAGAGTTCTGTAATTCAAGTCTCTTGAATTTTTTTCAAATGAATATTTCCCATGAGAGGCTCTGACAAAAGTTAATAGATCTTGAAATGCTGATTTCTACTTAGAAGATTCTATATACTGATAAGCTGTTTTGAAAATTTCTTGCAAATTCACAATAGCTATAAAGGTCCACACGCCAACAGGAACTAGTTATAAATGCTATTAATCCAAAAAGAAAAAAGAATGCTTTTCAAAGTTACGCTCTTTTTTTCCTCCTCATCAATTCTAGTCAAAACCAAAACCCAAAAAGCCTCCTAGCTTTCCATGTCAGAACTCATGCTGATATCAATACTCTGTTTATAAGACTCCATTTTCTTCTAAGTCAAAGTGAGATACAACTAGAGGCCTTAACCTGGAGTGCATTTTTCTTATCAAGGCTATTTTGTTTTCATGCCACCTAAACAATCTATTTTCTAATATTTGCCTCCTGTGAAATTTGCCTAATCAGTTGTCAGAATGCTAGAAGAAGATATCCAAAAATCATTCTTTTCTATCTAATGGATCTTTGTCTAAGCAAAAGGTATGTGAGTAGCTCACAAAAGGGAGAGTAAGTCCAACATTACCCCTTTGGGTCTGAAGAAGCCATCAATACAAGTTTCGCAGTTGATGCCTGTGGTGTTCTGAGTACAGTTAATGCATACGCCACCTCCAATGTACTTTCCATGGATATTCAAGCTCAGGTTTCTGCTGGCAACATTTTCATCGTAATAGCATTCTTCAGCCTTTCCGTGACAATTGCATGCTGCAAAAGAGACAAACGTGTTAGTAAATATCACTGACAGCCCGCAGACACATAAAAATAACATTTTTAGTGAAGAATTAACAGTGTTCTTTTATTACTCTGACATCTGTGTTGTTCATATGTGCATGTGTTGAAAATAGCATATACTTCCTTCTTATGAGGAATATCTTCCTTAGATATTCAAATGAGCAAGGCTCAGCTGTAAACAGCAACTGGATTTCCTGGGCACAGTATTTATTTGAACAGCCATTTTACTGAATCTAAAATAATTCAGACATTTCTTATTTTTCTATTTTGACAAAGACCAAAATTAGTTCCTAAATGAGCATTGACATCCACATGTCCACAGTCATTTAATGTCCCACAAACATTTGTGTCCCTGCTATGTGCACGGCACTGCAGAGAATATAAGGATGGATCAAACATGGCCCCTGACCTTAAGGAGCTGACAGTTGAGCAGGGAAGATAATAGGTACAATACGAGGCAGGACGTGATTATCACAGGCATCTTGTTATTGTTCAGAGAATGATAGACCCAGAAGTAGGTTACTGGGTTTGAAGACCGCCCCAGGCAGTAATTGGTTGTGTGACCTCAGGCAAGCCATTTTTTTTTTGGCCATGGGGGTTAAGTGACTTGCCCAGGGTCACACAGCTAGTAAGTGTTATGTGTCTGAGGCCGGATTTGAACCCAGGTCCGCCTCAATCCAGGGCCCATGATCTATCTACTGTGCCACCTAGCTGCCCCTAGGCAAGCCATTTTATTGAACCTTTCAGTTCCTTCCTTAAAATGGGAACAATAAACACTGTTATTATCTACCACACAAGGTTGTTACAAGAAAGTACTTTGCAAATCTTTAGTACACTCTTTCAGTAAATCTTTTAAGCTGCTTTAGGTTGCTAGGTGGTTCAGTAAATAGAGCACTGACCTGGAGTCAAGAAGACTAGAGTTCAGATGTGACCTCAGACACTTAACTGAGGTGTAACCTTGGGCAAGGCAGTTAAGCTCTGTGTATCTCATTTTCCTCATCTGTAAAATGGGGATAATAATAGCATCTACCTTCCAGAATATTTGTAAGGATGAAATGAGATAATATTTGTAAAGCGTTCTGCAAACTTTAAAGCACTATGTAAATGCTAACTATAGTTATTGTTGTAATTCAATTCTTTCAGTCTCATCCAACTATTCATGATCTCATTTTCGGTTTTCTTGGCAAAGATACTGAAGTGGTTTGGCCATTTTTTTTTCTCTAGCTTATCTCATAGATGAACAAACTGAAGTGAACAAGGTTAAGTGACTTGCCCAGGGTCACAGAGCTAGTAAATGTATGAGGCCAGATTTAAAATATTATTATTACGCAAATGTAATTATTATATAATCCAACAAATATTTGTTATGTAGTTGTAGTCATTCACTTGTGTCCAACTCTTTGTGAACCTATGGACCATATCACAATACTGTCCATGGGGTTTTCTTGGCAAAGACACAGGAGTGGTTTGCCATTTCCTTCTCCAATGGATTAAGGCAATCAGAGGATAAGTGACTTGCCCAGGGTGACAAAGCTAGTTAAGTATCTGAGGCAGGATTATAATTTAGGTCTTCTAGACTCTAGGCCCAGCACTTTTTCCACTGAGCCACCTAGGTTATATAGCTACTATGCAAAAGATCATGACAGATGTTACAGATACAAAGGAGAACTGACACAGATCCCCTTAAAGCAAGTTTTAATTTAATTAGTTATGTACCCAAGTAACTAAGATAAAACGTCAAATATGATGAACTTGGAGAGACTTCAAGAGATAGTGGAGGATAAAAGGACCTGAAGTACTTATGTTCCACTGGGTCACGAAAAGTGAGATGTGACTGAACAACAATAAACAAGGTTAGTTACTCGTTCCTCTCCTTAGCCTCTCTTTGATCTAGTGGTAAGAACACTAGATGAGGAGTCAGGGGACCTGGGTCCAATTTCCTTCTCTGAAAAGTGGGTTAGACTCAATGACCTCTCAGGTCCATTCCAATTCTAAATCTATGCTAATATAAGATGGAGTCCAAAGAAAGTATGATACAAAAAAAAAAATTT
Source organism: Phascolarctos cinereus (assembly GCF_003287225.1). Classification (NCBI taxonomy): domain Eukaryota; kingdom Metazoa; phylum Chordata; class Mammalia; order Diprotodontia; family Phascolarctidae; genus Phascolarctos; species Phascolarctos cinereus. The sequence goes on from NW_027555958.1 coordinate 127,916,756, forward strand.
AGAGGGGAAATATAGCTTCCAATTGGGAGATAAGGAAGGATTAAAGAATGAAGTAGCATCTGAGCTGAGTCCTGTAGCCTGGATGGGGTTTTGATAGGTGGAATTTGGGGTACAGAACATTACAGTCAGAGAGAATGGAAAGTTATGTTCAGGGAACTGTGAGTAGGCGAATCTGACCAAAGCACAAACTTGAGTGGACAGAAGGAAGAAAGTGGAAAAAGAATTTATCAAGTACCTTCCATATCCCAGATACTGTGCTGAGCACTTTACAAATGTTTTCTCATTTGATTCTCATTACAGCCCTGGGAGGTAGGTGTTATCATTATCCCCATTTTACAGTTGAGGAAACTGAGGTGGGACTTGCCATGGGTCACATAGCTAGTTAAATTTCTGAGGTTAGATTTGAACTCGAGTCTTTCTGACTCCAGATGCAGTATTCTACCCACTGTGCCACCTAGATGCTGTGTTTGATGAATTAAAGAAGCTAGAGACCATTTAGGAGTCAGAATGACACAGTGGAAATAATGCCAGAGTCCTGGCTTTGTCACTTATTTCCTCTGTGTCCAGTGCAAGTCACTAAATCTCAGGGTGCTTATATAAAAAATGAGGATTTGGACTAGCCTGCCTCTGAGTACCCTTCAGACTCTAAGGCCATAATCTTTTGATCCTACTTCATTTACTGAGATTTAGAGTAATAAAAGATTGCTTTAGTATAACATCAATGGCAATCAAAAGGGAGAAACAGATTTTAGATATGTACAAGAACTCATATAACCTGGCAAGTTATATAATATGGGAAGTAAGGGAGAAGAAGTCGAAGATAAGTCTAGCATTCTGAATCTTTGGAAGAATTATAATAACATTAACAGAAAGAGGTACAAGCTAGTGTGAGGGTAAAGAGATAATGAGTTCAGTTTTAGAAGCCGGCTAGAACTCTGAGTAGCAATATTCATTAGGCAGTTTGGAATGTGGGAATTGCTTTGGAGAAAGATGGGCCAGGGCCAGGGGTGGGAAACCTGTGGCCTCCAGGCTACATGTGGCCTTCTAGGTCCTTGGGTGTAGCCTTTTGACTGAGTCCAAGTTTTACAGAACAAATCCTTTTATTAAGGGGATTTGTTCTGTGAAGTTTGGATTCAGTCAAAGGGCCTCACTTGAGGACTTAGAGGGCCACATGTGGCCTTGAGGCTGCAGGTTCCCCCCCCCCCCCATAAGCTTATAGCTTTGGGCATTAATGCCATGGAGCTGAAACCATAAGAGTAGAGATCATTTGGGAAAGAGTACTATATCTATGAAGAAAAGAGGAGATCAAGAACAGTATACCTATCCTAGATGTTATATATGGTGCATTTGGAGGTGGTAGGTATAAATAAATGATATACTTCACATAATGTTATCTGACAGCCCCAGCATTAATCTTGATTTGTGTTACTCTCCCTCATTTCATAATCACCAAATCTTGTTGTTTCTACCTCCAAAACATCCATGCTATCTGTCTTTCTCTACTCATATATTTTTCAAGGTCATTTTAATTTGCATTTCACTAATCAATAATGATTTAGAATTTTTTTATATGACTATAAATTGTTTTGATTTCTTCATTGGAAAACTGCCTGTTCATATCCTTTGACCGTTTATCAATTGGGTAATGACTCTGTACTCATATAACCAGCACCTTAGTACAGGGCCTTATTACATCTCACTCTGATTATTGCAATGGCCTCCTAATTAGTCTTTCTGCCTCAAGTCTCTTCCTACTTAAGTCTCTCCTGGAGAGTTGGTCAAAATAATTTTCCTTAAGCATATATCTAAAATGTCACTCGCCTACTTAATAAACTCTAATAGCTCCTTGTTGTTTCTATGATAAAATATAAATTTATCTGCTTAGTGTTTAAAGACCTTCATAACCTGGTGGCAAGCTATCTTTCTGATTTCATTGTACATTACTCCTCCTGCATTCAACAATCAAACCAGACTGACCTTCCTTCTGTGCCTCTTACATGACTCTCCATATCACTTCTCTATGCCTTGGCACTGACCATTTCTCATGATTAGAATGAATTCCCTTCTCTCTTTTGCCTCACAGAATTCCTCTCTAATTCAAAACACATCTCAAGAAATATCTTCCACAGGAAGCCTTTCCTTCCCCCTGCAACTACTGGTGGCTTCCACTCCTAACTACACTGTATTTATTTTTATAATTATTTTGCTTTTCCTTATGTATGTACTCAATGACTTTCCCATTAGAATGTAAGCTCCTTGAGATTAGGGATTGTTTCATTCACAGTATTCATATCCCTGGTACCTGCCATAATGTCTAGAAAATGATAATTGCTTAATAAATGTTTACTGATCGAATAATTGATGTTGTTGCTACTCAGTCATTCAGTTACATCCAGCTCTTTGTGACCGTATTTGGTGTGGGTTTTTTTTTTTGTTTGTTTGTTTTTGGACAAGATACTGGAATGGTTTGCCATTTCCTTCTCTGGAACAGCAAACAGGGTTAAATTACTTGCCCAGGGTTACAGAGCTAATAAGTGTCTGAGGTCACCTTTGAATTCAGGTCTTCTTGACTCCAAGCCCAGAGCTCTATCTACTGCACCACCTAACTGCTCTGCCTTTAACTTATACTTTGTACCACAGAGAGAATAAAAGTTGTATTTTCACGTTCACATTGTAAGAACAGATGAAAATTTAGCAAACAGTAGTCTATTCACCTAAATTCTGCATTTCAGATCTAATGTCTACACTCAGACGAATGATAATGCAATAGTGATAATGCATCATTAAGGAAGTGAAGCTAGAGTATAGTCAAGTTTCGGTCAATATAAAGCTGCCTCAAACTAACACTAAAGCAGCCTGATCATTTTGATACCCTAACTGATTGTGGAGATCAGTAAAAACAGAAGAAATTGGATGCTTTTACTTTAGGTCCCACTTGGCATACTCAGTAAAAACTAGAGAAAAAAAATGGATAGACAACATTAAGCCTATCCAAAATTGCACTCAAAATGTTTCTCAGTGAAAGACCATCAAACTAAGAGCACTATGACATTCTACCTTGAACTAAATCATAGGGGCTATATATAAAAATTATGTGGGAAAGTGCACTCATTTAGGGGACCTGGTATTTTCAGAAAGAGAATTAGGCTAAATTTTTGTCTAGAGAAATCAAATCAATGGGATAGAATTCTGAAAGACTAAACACAGAGCACCATGATGCAGGTCTCTGAAAGGACAAAATATGAAAATTTTACCTGAGAAGTGGTATGGAAGCAAATAATATGTGATTGGATAGACCACAAACCAAAATGGAACCAGTAGCGAGGCCTATACTGCAAGCTAAAGAGGTAAAAGTGTATCACATGTAAGGAATATGAAGTACGCCTCTTACCAACTCTGCATTAGGGAAGCCCTTGCTGCAGGCATATGCCATTTTTGATCACTGTATTCTATGAAAGATAAGAAAATACCAGAGAGTAAAGAGCAAGCGTTTGCTAGACAAAGCACAAGCTCCAGGCAGTGGCTGAGAATGGAATGTCTCTTGGACCAAAAGTTAAGGGAAACAATTCTAAGAAAACAAACCAGGTGCAAGGTTGTTTTGGGCAAAGAACACTGAAACTCAGCAGAGAGGTATTTGACAAGTGTTACTTCAAGTCAAGCATCATTTTATTCAGTGCCTACTATGTGCCACAGACAATACTAAGCACTAGAACTGGAAAGAAGGGCAAAAACAGTGCCTTTTCTCAAAGGCTTTACAGTACAATCAATATCTAATAGTGCCAACTGAAAGGAATTATGGAAAGGCTTCCTGAAGCGGACAGCAATGTCAGTGGAGCTTTGGAACACTATTGATAAGAAGATGAAACTGGGATATATTTTTTTAAAAATACTTTATATGATAATCTGATGGAACTTGTCTGTTTGTTAGCCTAAAGAAGACTGTGCCATAAACAGAGACTGACGGCGTGTTCTGCTTCTCCACTAATTTCAATCAATATGTATTAATTAGACACTTGCTGTTTACTAAGCAACATGCAAACTCCTGAGGATCCAAAGAGAAGTCTTGAATAGAAGTATAGTACCGTATTCAATAAGCCTATATTCAAATGGGGGAAGCAATAAATACATAGGGATATGTAAGATAGATATGGACTAGACACAAGAGACCAGAGGAGAAGGCATTAGCATCCAGAGGAACAAAAAGGCCTCCTATAGAAAGTGATACTTAAGCCCATGTCTTGAAGGAAGCCAAGGATTCTAAGAGGGAAGTGGTACATGTGATGCTGGCCCTAAAAAAAAGGCAACCTGAGAAGGTGTGAGAGTTGAGTCATCCAATTCAACTCTACTAACTGAAAAAAAAAACTTAAATAGCATTAAAAATATTTTATAATATGAAAAATGTCACTTATTAAAGCAAGAAAATCCCTTTAAGCCATTTTTTTTTGCTTAAAAAGTTGCTACTTGGTAGCAATGTTTCATATATTTAAACAGAATTCCAATCCATCATCCCACTTGTTAATTATTTTTTAATAAATATAACACATTTAGAAGGAGGGAGCTACAAGAGAAACAGGAGATGTTAATTGGTCCAATAGAAGCTATCTGGTGGGTTTAAGTGTTTTTCACACTTCTATCACTCTCTGCTCCCAAACAGTTAAACTAAGCTAGATTTTCAATATTTTTAAATTTGTTTGTTTGTTTGTTTTTTAAGAGAGCCCCAGAGAAAGAAACAGCATAGTCTCCATTGGTCATGCATTCCAATGTTTGATATATATATATGTAAGAACAATTTTTCGTACCTAGTCTAAATCACTTAAGCTTCAATTTTAGTCAGTTCCACATACACACACACACACACACACACACACACACGGAGTTTAATCCTGCCACCATGCCTTTGTTCATGCTGTTTTTCCTACCTGAAATACCCCTTCTTCTCTCTGCCTATGCAGACTGTGCCTTCAAAGCTTTAATGAAGTTCCATATCCACCATGAACACTTCTCTACTGCAGCTCAAACTTATTTCAACCTTATCTGGGTTGCTCTGCCATTTTTCTCATCAGTACAACATAGGTCAGCAAAACAAAAAACAAACAAACAAAAATCCCATGATAAACACAAAGGGAAAGTCCAGGAAAAATGCTATAAGAAATTTGGGAAGAGAGCAATCACTTTCATTTGCTAAGATTAGGGAAAGTCTCATAGAGGGAAGGGTACCTGAGCCTTGTAATGAGAGCAAAAAAGAATGTAAACAGATAAAGACGTGGTGGGGGTCTTTTCCAGTCACAAAGGTTATCCTGTGTGAAAGCATAAAGGAAAGGGAGACTAGGATGCTACTGAGATTAAAATGTAGATTAGTCAGTCTTGGTCTTCCAACCAGTCATTCAGTGACAGTCTGAGGAGTTTCTATTTTATCCTATAAATAAGATGAAATTCCAGAATTTTTTTGGAGAAGGGGAATGATATTCTCCGACCTGCCCATGCATTATTTTGGAACATATGAATGGGATGGTTTGAAGAGGAGAGAATCAGAGCCCTCTAGCTTGGACCTGACAAACATCAAACTATTCTTCAATTATTACTCACTACCATACCTAAAACCCAGCCTCTAACTCACTCCCTCTCAGTGAAATTTCTGATTCACAATGGCCATCATTTTCTGGCTAAGTGCCTCACTCCCAAGAGCCAAGCCTAAACCAATTTCACTTGATTGAGGCAATGTCATTTTTTAATTTTTCTCTCCATTGATCCTTACTCAAAACGTCTCTACCATGCTTCTACTCAGGTTCATAGATTTCCATGAAAGTGTGTGAATAACTTTTTGATCAGGATTACTCTCTCATCCTTCTTTTAAACACAGTGCTTTTTTCCCCTTTCATTGCTATACTTAAGCTTACATTATTTCATTATATTTGTGAAATGTTTGAGAGCTATATGTATATATGTACATAGACATGTGTATATATACATGCATACATATATATTATATACATACATACAGATACATAAGATATGTTGGAATTCCAAATTCTCTCTGTTTTTACCCATACTGTCACTATATTCATACAGAAAATACTGAGGTCATAAGAAGTTTTTTGGATCTACTCCCTGTTACTTTCTCTGAAGAACCAATGAACCCTACCTACTATTGTTGCTTTAAGGTTTGCCTTCATTTTTTTTTACCAGACCCATGGTTTCATCTGTAAAATCTTCCAGTGATAGACTCTTTTTATCAATGCAGAAGGGAAACTGTTCTGCAATTTATAATTTTAGAGTTGCCTCAGGCATTGAAAGGTCAAGTGACTTACCCAAGGTCACTTAACCATTATGTCTGATTCAGGACCTGAGCATAGGCTAGCTCTCTATCTACTGAAACATAATGCCTCTGTGGTCCTTTGGAATATTTTAATGTCATTTTTTCTTATACAACATCAATGGGAAACAGAGCAGCAGGGGCAGTATTATTTTAATCTTACCGAGGAGACTGAAGAAAACAGTTAAGTCTCAAAATCATGGAGCATGTCAATACAACAGAAAGAGCTTATTCCCAGGACTCCCAATGGATAAAGGAATCTTCACTTCACTAGATCATACCAAAAAAAAAAACCATGAGGATATCACTGCTATGGGAATTTTCTACCATGTATGTAGGTATAATTTTTACTATGATGATACTGGTTTCAATAAAAGTCCTATTTAAATCTATCTCATTATGGCAGGGGCTCTCGAATGTTATGCCAGCAGAGTACAAATTCTGTCAGGTCTTGCCAAGCTGGAAAAGCTTCAAGGACAGACCAGATGATGGACTGAATATCTGTCAGCCAAAAAAAGATTGGCCTAGCTAGGTTTGAGGCAGCTCACCACCGGAAGGCTAGCCACAAGGTGATGAATATTCTCAGCCATGACAATTCAGTGACTGACCGTCTACTACATCAACAGAAGGGTTACATTCTGCTTCAGTGAAGAGTATATCCACCCTGACAAAATCACAGATCCTCAAAGTAATGAACTAAATGAGTTATTAAAAAAGATTTATTTGAAGATTAGATCTGATCATTTCATTTGAAAGAAATGGAATGACATCTTGTTAAAATATTTAGTCACATTATTTGAATTTGCACTGCATTATTTCCATTAAGTTGAAACTTCATGGACTTTTTTTTTTTACCATATTTTATATGTAAATGTTAAGGAAAAATTTTATTTTAAAGTAAAATAATTATTTAAAAATTTTATATTTAAAACTAGTTAAATGTTGTAAATGATCATATTTAACAGAATTATAACTTCAAATGGTACAGATTTAAATGAATATGACTAAATCCACTGGATTTATTAGTCACAGTAATCAATACCTGGCTCGGTGTCTCAGGCACCAAAAAACAGAATACTAAGGAGCAAGACATTGGTGTTCATTTGAATTAAGACATTTTTAGAAGGGAAAAAAGTATTTTAACATTCAATGTTCTGATAGGAAACTACTATGAACCTATAAACTCACTGGCATAAAAGACATTGTTTTTTAGATTTACATAAATGAGAGGCAGATTGTTATTTTGGACAAAATGCTGGGCAAGGAGTTAGGATGATGTGGGAGGCAGCACAGCACAGTGGATTTAGAGTCAGAAAACTTGGGTTCAAATCCTGCCACTTACTACCAATGTGACCTTGGGCTGGTCACTTTAGGCTCTATCAGGCTCAGTTTCTTCATCTGTGAAAAATGAAAGGACTAAAGTAGGAAGTTTCCAAGCTCCATTAGAGCTCTAAAAGGTATAATTCTGAGACACAGGTTCAAAATTTACCTCTGATACTAGTTGTGTGATCAGATATAATCTTTGTAAGCCTCCATTTCCTTATTTTTAAATGCAAAGACTAACATCTGCAGTACTTTGGCTCAGAGTGTCTGAAAGGCTTAAATGAAGGAATGTATATGAAATACCACACACACTTTAAAGCACTATGTAAACATTGAATTAGGATCAATTATTGATTATTGTGATGAGGTTTTAATTACACAAACATAAAAATACACAGCTAAGTTGCAAAGTGAATAGAGCACTGGGCTTGGAATCAGGAAGACTCATCTTCGTGAGTTCAAATCTGGCCTGAGACACTAACTAGCTGTGTGTCCCTGAGCAAGTCACTTCACCCTGTTTGCCTCAGTTTCCTCACATGTAAAATTAGCTGGAGAAGTAAATGGCAAACCACTCCAGCACCTTTGCTAAGAAAACCCCAAATGGGGTCACAGAGAGTCATATACAACTGAAAAACAATAACAAAACAATAACAGGACCCAATAGAGGAGGGTGAGTTGGAAGCAAGATGTTCAAAGCCTGTAATATCATATTTTATGTAGCTGTTTAGAAGCTAATGGAAAGAAGATTTACTGTACATCTACAGAGCCAATGTATTGTTGATGAAATAATACCTCAAAGGTGGTTGAGAAATTAAACCCTTGAAAATCAGACAAGTTCTATCATGTTGCTTTTGAACTTCACACTAAAATAGACGTTGTATGAAGAATGCAATACAAAGAATCACACAAACAAATACAGAGTTACACAAACATATTTTGATATGTTTAGACAATCCTAAACCATAATGGCACTGGCAACATAAAAATCTGGCTCTCAGTTCAGAAACCACTTTAAGTTTCAGTTTTTACTAAAGAGCATAAATACTGGCATTAAAAAAAATGCACTGCTGTCAAAATGTGTTATGAGAAATATGCAATCATCCCATCCCCAGTATAATGGAAAAATAAAGCATCTATATTCTTGTCCTCTATAGTGAAAGTTAGTGTTGCTAATGGTGTTGCTTATCCCTGTGAGTGGATATGGCTGAACAGGCTGATAAGTGAACAAGTAGTCCTTTTCACAGTTCAATCAAGGGAAAACTGGCCATTTTTCTGAAAGAATAGTTGCTGTGTCTAATGAACAAGCTAAAAAGAGAAGAAGGAAGAGGAGGAGGAGGAGGAGGAGGAGGAGGAGAAGAAGGAGAAGGAAGGAAGAAGAAGAAGAAGAAGAAGAAGAAGAAGAAGAAGAAGAAGAAGAAGAAGAAGAAGAAGAAGAAGCAGCAGCAGCAGCAGCCGCCCATGGCTACATTGGATTGGAATCTCTGTGTCATTTTCTATACCTCATAAAAAAAAAAAAATGAGAGCTGGAAGTGACCTTAGAGATCACCTAGTCCAAGTTCCTTATTTTCTCAGGGAGGAAACTGGCACTCAGAGGAATAAGAGGATCTGTCCTAGTATAACGAGAATATGAAAATAGCCAATGAGAAACTCATCCTTCAAGCACTCTTAGTGTTCTGTCTGCCAAGCTCAAAGTTCATTTATACATAAAGGCTGGGTAAAGGAAACCGCTTTCAGGAAAGTATAATGGAAAGGTCCTCTACTTTCAGACTTCAGAGCATGTGAAGGTATTCTATTTAAGGCTGATTGCTTGCCTTTTTGATTAGTTGCTGAGACAGAATTAGGTGTGTATATAAAACATTCCCATAGGGTCAACTCATTTCTCTTTCCTGCTTGGCTCCATTCAAACGAAGAGAAAAAGACTGATGAGTCAGGGGACAGAGCTAGTGCTGGCAACCTAATCTCTCCAATTGGATTGATATGAAGCCATAAGCCTATGGCCCTATTGTTTCTGACCCTATTGTGTCTGTTCTTAAATGCTTTGGCTTAAGGAATATTGGAGCTGGATTGGCTTAGGCTATGACTTTGTTAGCTTCAAAATGTTGGGAGAGCCACTAGAGCCCTGGGAGCTAGAGTCTATGCCAGTTTGTGGACAGGCAACCCTGTTTGCTAAAACAACTCAGAGGAGCAACAGGGACCCAGGACAGATGGATTGCCCCTACAGCCAAGATAGTGGGTCCTACAAACAAGGGAGTAAATGGGTCCATCAGCATCAGGAAGGGAATCTGTTGGAGAAGACACTTTGTAGCAACTGTGTTAAGTTTGAGCTCACTCTCCCCAGGGACATAGATGTTAACGGAGGAGAGTGTGCTCCTGGATTTTGTTCTTGCACTGTTTACTCAGTAAATATCCCTTTGTAAAAGTAACTGTTAATAACTAATTATTGATGGCTGATTAGGGGAAAACACAGTAGAATTGGGTTTGAGTCTACAGCATTTGAGAAAAGCCTAATAACCCATTAGGGTTATCCCTAGAACACTGAGGAGGAATTGTAGTCTTGCACTAAGGGACCCAACTCACTGGGGTTGGGAGTTGGTATAAGGGCCCTCAGAGCTTATGTCGGATCCACTGTTGTTATCTGAAATTTTACACTGGGGCTAAAGAATATTACCACCAAGTGAACAATATTATAAAAAGCACTTCGATTCAAGCAAATAAGATTAACAAAAATCCAAATTCACACTGAAAAAAATAGAGATCACAGATTTATAACTAGAAATGAACTCAGAGGGCATCTAGTACAATCTCCTCATTTTACAGATGGGGAAATAAAGGACCAGGGAAGGCAAATTGCTAGCTTAAGGTCACAAAAGTTATATAAGTGCTAGTGATCACTCATTTTAGGAAAAGGCTTTTAATTTTACAAAAATAACTCTAAATAGCAGGTTCCCCTGCCGGATTTAAAAAATGATTTCATTTACCACCCCCCAATGCATTTTAAATGATTCCATTTATCCTTCTCCAAAGGAAAAAAAAATTACACTCAACTTTTTAGAAACACAGCTATAGTAGAAAATGAGGCCCAACTGTGCTTAACATAGGGCTCACCATTATAAATAGACACTCTTGAGATTTCCTTAGCAGTGGTAATGGACTGTATAGGACTACTTAATCAATCGATCGATCAATGGCCCTGTGTGGCCCATTACCACTGTTAAAGAAAACTCAAGAGTGCATTTTAATAATGGCTGTGTGTTCACAAGCCAGACCCCTGCCCCTCTTTCTGCAATAGCTGTGCTCCTAAAAAATTGAATATGAATTGATATTTGGGGCAAAACAAAATACTAGATAATATCTACAGTGTTTACATAGGACAGAATCATATATCTAATGTTGCTTAACATTAGAAAATGGATAATACACATTGGAAAGTGAATTCAAGAGTAACATAATCAGAAACTTTGGGAAAAGCAATTATTGGCCAGCAGGGTCAGGGAAAGTTTCATAGAGGAAATCGCATTTGTGTTGGGCTTTAAAGATAGAGGCAAAGAAAGGGAAATCGGGTATCCCAAGGATAGAGAAAAGTTCATTCAAAGATATAAAGGCCTGACACTGGAGGGTGCATTCAAGTACCAGACCATAATCTAGTTTAACTGGATCATAGAGCGTTTGGAGGGAAGTAATATAGAAAGAAAAGCGGAAAGGTTAAAATAACAGGCAGAGAAGTTTGGGCTTCATTTATTAAGCTATAGGGAACAATTAAAGTCTTTTCAGTAGAAGAACGACACAGCCAAGTCCATATATATGAAAAACAATTTTTGCAATTATATGAAGGACAGATGAATAATAATGATGATTTAGTGCTTTTGGTTTGCAGAGCACTTTACCTATGCTGTCTCATTTGATATTCACAAAACTGTGCATGGTAGGTTAGACATTAGACCCATTTTAAAGGTGGAGAAAACTGAGGCTGAGAGAGTTTAACTGATTCCCTAAGGATTACACAGGGTAATATCTAAAGCAGGATTAAAATTTGAGTCTTCCTAACTTGAAATCCAGCATTCTATCCACTATTCCACCTAAATAGAAAGGGAGAGAGTATATATAGAGGCAGGAAGCCCTATTAGGAGAATATTATAAGAGACTAGGAATGTAAGCAAAAGAGCCCGTACTCTTAGGTTAGGGGCAGAGGAGAGGAAGGGATGAATAGGGAGGACAGCCAATGGATAGAGAAATGTTGTAGAGGTAAAATCAATAGAACAAGGGAACTGAATGGTCAGGAGAGGTAAGGGTAAGGAAAGCTTCAAAGATAATCCTTAAGTTAGGAAACTAAGGGAATAAACAGTGGTATGACAGGCAGAAATAGAGAAAAGAAGTAAGGTTAATAGGGAAAGATAAAATGCTTAGTTACATGCATGCTGAATTTGAGGTGCCTGTGAGACATTAAAGTAGAGGTACCAATACTGGAGATTTCAAGTTCAAAAAGGAGTCAGGCTTGGAGCTGGAGAAGGGATGATAATTGGGTGGGATAAAGGGTTCTAGGAAGGTCGGTTTTATTTGTCTGCTTGTTTTAGAATTGGGAAGATTTAAATATTTTCAGGTAAATGGAGAGAAACCAGTAGAGAGGTAAAGATCAAAAGGAAATGAGAGCAAGGATTACTGCTAGAACAAGGTCATGGTGGAGATAGGTTTGAATGTGATCAAGAGTACAGCAAAGCAGTATTAGTGAACAGCAGGGATAACATTATTCATGTAAACAGAAGCTTTAAGAAGCTTTGAGAAATGAAGGAGGAGAGCTGAAAATGTACATATTAGATGACTTCAATTGTCTCAGAGACAGAGATGAAATCATCTGCTGTGTGGGACTGGGGCAGGCATATAGTTTAGGGTAAAAGGTGAGAGGAGGGGGGAGAAAGAGGAGGAAAAAGGGGGAGGGGAAAGATAATCTGAGATTATCTAATATATCTATATCATAGATGCACATATATGTATATGTGTGTATCTCCCCTGTAAGTAGATGTTTGCATGCTATTTCTCCCATTAAACAGTAAAGTAAGCTCCTCGAGGGAGAGAAGGGGCTGACTTTTGTCTTTCTTTGTATCCCCATTACTTAGCACGGTGCTTGGCACATAAGAGGTGCTTAATAAATGCTTGTTGATTGACTGATTTTCAAATTATCTGTTCATATCACTGGTTTTAATTTTTAACCAAGGAACTGTCTGCCCACCCACACCCACACCCACACCCACACAATGTTAGTGCCTTTACTTGATGTTTCTTGAAATAATGATAACCTCATATTGATAATTTGGAAACAGACCACAATCTAAACCTATTCTTTATTGGGGAAAATATGGATTAGTATGTTTCAATACACACAAAACTATCCGGTCACTATGCTCTATTCCCTTAGGCTTGGTCTTGAGTTAAACTTTCATTTGTTCATGACTGTTAGCAAGGCAGTTAATTTTAAACCTGTCTCACCAGAAGGCAAAAATACTCAGCTGGTTAACATGAAGGCTGAGAAAACAAAAATAACTTCAATAAGCAATAATTATGTTTTCCTAATGCTCATTGCCTCAAACACTGCTTCTTCTCTGCAGTTCTGAATATAAATTCAAAGTCAAAAAACAGGTGAGTCTTAAAAATATTAAATATTTTCATTTAAAAGGAATTTTTCTTAACTTTTTAAGATTTAAAAACAGGGGATTTGCTATGTATATGCTAATTTTAAGAAATAAATGTCCATTTTGATCCTACTTGGTCCAACAGAAAAATAGTTTCTCCATACTAAGAGAGAAATCTTAGACTTTTAAAAAAGGATTTCATTGTAACACCTCGCCCAAAGTCCATTACAGGACTCTCTCTCTACTGGTGAAGATGAAGGCTCTGCACTGCATGAGGGGTGTGGCAGAGTTGGCAAAATGTAAGCGCTTCAGTTCTCAGCTGTCTCCCTTTGAAAACTCATCGTTCAGGTGCTCCTGGCTTCCAGCTTCAAGAGAGAAGATGGAAAAAGCTAATCCCAGTTTACGTTGCTGAAGGAAAAGACTTTGGGAAGGCATGAAAAGAGCAGACAGTCTCTGCTATCTATCATGCCCCAACCCTTGCTCACTACTCTAGAGACTTTGAGGAGTTTCCCTTGAATGAGATCCAGAATACTTTCTCTTGGTTAAGCCCAGTTATCCTACCCCCATTGAGGGCATTCCTTTATTCTGTACCACCTGGCATATATTCTTTTATTTTTCCATTCTATGATTTCTGTTTTGCTATAATTTGGATAAATGGACTTCTTTGCTATGTGGAAGTGTTATTAGGTGGGGAAGGGGTCAAGCCTTGGATACAGAGCTTGGGGGTTCCCTTTCCCCCAGTGATGACATAGCAATCAAAAATTAGAGGAAGCCTGAACATATCCCCTAGATGAACAATATTTAAGGGAGCAGCTAGATATTCATCCAGCCTGGTACACTCTTCAGCCTCAACTTCCTGCTTCCTCTCCTGGCATAAATGAAAACCTCCCTTGGAGAAGAGGACAGGGATATCTATTCTACCTCCCTTTGAGCCACATAGAAGGACAGAACCCTGGCAACATGCAGAGCTTCACTACATATGTGGGGCATCATTCACTCGTCTCTCACTACATGATATATTCAAGGTTGAGCTCCAAGGCCAGCTTTTAATCTGGCTGTAATAAATTGCAATAGAGTTAATGGGGCATAAATCATGAAATAAGGTAGAATCATAAAACCATAGAATTGGAAGAGACCTTAGAGATTCAATCTCCTCTTTCCAAAGAAGAGGAAATGTAGCTAAGGTCATCCCTAGGTAAAGTATTGTTACTGCTGGGTGGGGTTCAACAAGCTTAGACTTATCTGGCCACTAGACCCAGATGGTTCTGGAGGAGAAAGTGAGGCTGGTGACTTTGCACAGCCCTCCCTCACTTCAGTCCGATTCACCTGTATGTCATGGCATCACCTCCCTGGTGTCATGGTCCTCTTTGGCAACAAAGGAAAAGCAGCAACAACAACAATATCAGAATCCATGATGTCTGAGAGGACACAGACTAGGGGAAATAGAGGAGGGTGAAGTTAAGAAGATTCTCTCGGATCAGAAACACTGAAGACACATTATGGAGCTCCAAAGAGTAGAAGTGGTCGGAAGTAGAATCAGAGTCAAAACTAGGAATAAGATCCAAAAGGAGGCTAATGAGGTTCAATCTGGGATTAAAGACGCAATGATATTAGGATTATTCATAGATTTAGACCTAGAAGGTATTCAAAGCTCATCAAGTCCAAAATATAAGGAAATAGGCCAGGGTAGTAGAGCCAGAATGAGAACTTAAGTCCTCTAACAACAAATCTAGTGAACTTTTCGTTATGGATTTAGTGTGGTGCCAGTAATTTTCAAGCTAAACAGAGTTAAAATAATTCCCCACATTCTGTCTCATCTCTGGACATATTCATATTTTTAAGCTTGGCTTATGTAGCTGGCACTGCTTACCAATTTCTTCTGAAATCCCTCATCTAAAGAATTTAAACTTAGCTTTAACTCCCCATGGCAATAGTCAAGCCTGCAGAGTGTCAGACAGTGAAGGGAGAGCTGGGACTTGCAATCAGGTGGCTAGACTCCCGGGTCAAGGCATTCTTTGGGCTCTGCCACACTGCCTCTTGACTCAGAATGGCTGAGCTTACTGTAAGTGAAGTGACTGATATGAATGCTATGGGATGGCCAGGCATGGATGGAGCATACTTTGCATCATCTGAGGGAACTCTTCTCAATAAATGAGATCATAGCTCTATTTGAATACCAAGTTATTTAAAGATGCACCTGATCTATTTATTATAGCAGATCCAATATGAATGCTACTATTTCTACTTCAATAGTTGACTCACCATATGTATGTAAAAGTAATAAATTTGCTTTTCTTCAAGAAAAAAATCTATAAGATCTTTCATTAATTCAGATTGACATTTCTTCCATTTCTCTGAACTAATAGTAATAGATTTATACATCTATTAATCAATCAATAAACAATTAATGCCTACTATTTCCCAGGTACTGTTAGGTACTACAGACAGGGGTACAAAGCAGTTTTTCTTATTGCCTATGAGATAGCGCAAATATATCAGTTTTACAGCTGAGGAAACTGAGACTCAGAGAAATTAAATGTCTACATCATTCAGCTATAAAGTAGTAGAATCTGGGAACCTCTGTGAATATCGTTTTAACAAAATAGAGAATAAACTCCATGAATTTTTTTCTACATTAACACACTATTGTAATAGTGAAAAAGAGAAAGGCAGTGGAACAGAACATTTCCTTTCTGCTATATACACTTTTGCCTAAAATTCCCCAGATAACACAAGCCTGAAACAATGTCATTCTTCAGTCTTCCCCCCGCCTCTTTTTTTTCTTTTTCTTCCATAAATGCTAAGTATAATCACTGCTGCTTAGCACACCTGTTTTCTGGTTCATAAAACACACAGCTGCAACAAAATTTGAAGGAAAAAAGCCTTAATTCCCTGAGTTCAGGACTGGAAAGTTCTAACATAAGCTGTATTCCTGATGTGGGAAGAGGGCAAAAGAAGCCTGTTGCGAAATGCGGGGTATTGATGAAGAAACTCTTCTAGAAGTTCAGTCATGCATAGGTGTAAAATATAACCAACTGGTGATTTTTAAAGATACTCAGGAAAAACATCCAGGTAATCTCTGTTCCCTCCTTTGCCCACCCCATGGTTCCTTATGCTCACTTTGTTTCTGGCTCATCTCTCTCTCTCCCCCCCCTCCTCTCTCTCTCTCTCTCTCTCTCTCTCTCTCTCTCTCTCTCTCTCTCTCTCTCTCTCTCTCTCTCTCTCTCTCTCTCTCTCTCTCTCTCTCTCTCCTCCCTCCCTCATCAGCCTTATTACCCTGAAAAAACAAAACAAAACAAAACTTCTATCCTCAAACCTGCTCTCCTTATTGGTGACTCCCTATCTATGACCAAGATTACCTGAGAAGCCCAGCCATGTAAACATCACTCCCAGCTGCCCTCATTTACTGGCCTTCTCCATATCCACATCAGCTGCCTTGCACAGGTATGCTTCCCATTCCTCCATGCCGGCTACCCAGCTCCCTTTTATGTGTTATCTTCTTCCATTATAATGTAAGTTCCTTCAGCATAAGCGAATGCCTTACTGGTTTGAATTTTATCCCCAGTGCTTAGCAGAGTCAAGCTCACATATAATACTAAGTGTTTATTATCTCTTTCTCTCTTTCCATCTCTCCCTCTTGTCTCTGTCAACTTTCTGTATCAATCCCACCCCCATTATTTTTAACAGCGACAGCTTTTCTGTAAAGATCAGAGATAATAATAGTAGCATTTATATGGTGCTTTAAGGTTTATGAAGTACTTTATAAATATCATTCTACTTTATCCTCACAATAAGCTTGGGAGATAAGATCAATTATTATCCTCATTTTATAGATGAGGAAATCGAGGGTGAGAGAAGTTAAGTGACTTGCTCAGGGTCACACAACGAGTAAGTGTCCGAGACTAGATTTGAACTCAGGTCTTTCTGACTAGTTTTATCCACTGCACCACTTAGCATCCCAAACAAGCTGATAACCTTAACATGGATTCCATTCCCTTCCCTCAAAACATCTATCTACTTCTCAATCCCATCACTCCAGATAACACATTGATTTAAAAACTCTAAAGCATAAATAACTGATAGAGGATCCTTCCTTCAGAAGAGTTTTGATAAAGAGAACGGTTAAGAGTACCTGAGAGAACTATTGAGTGTGGAATAAATTCAGAAAGCAATTCAGAAAGGAATGTCTGGGTTTGGGAACAAAGACAAACTTCCTGTCTGGTTTGATTTGGCCCCATGTTCCTGAAAGGTCTGATTTCCAGTGGGAGATATCAAACTAAAAATTGCTACACAAGCTAGCAGCCTGGAAGATGGCCTTTACTTCATGATTTGGAAAAAAAATAGGAAGAAGTGAAAGAAAAACATGAAAAACGCGAAGACAAAATAGAACAGATGACAGAATGTGGGAAGATGAGGAAAGTGATGGAATTCAAACTGAAAAAAAAAGATTTTGTTTTTATTATTTCATTGTGTCTAATTCTTTGTGACCCTATTTGGGGTTTTCTTGGCAAAGATACTGGAGTGGTTTACCATTTCCTTCTTCAGCTCATATACAGATAAGGAATCTGAGGCAAACAGGGTTAGTACTTTGCCCAGGGTCACACAGCTAGTAAGTGTCTGAGATGTGAACTCATAAAAAATGAGTCTTCCTGACTTTGGATCTAGTACTCTATCCACTGCGCCGCCTAGTGGCCGCAGAAAGAAATGCTGGTCTCAAGAATATTTGGAGGTTCCAGTCTTTTTAACATGCATTTCACTTTGACATTTTAATTGATGAGCTGTATTTTCAGAATGGAAACTCCTATTGATGTATCAATATTCACAACTTCCCATCATACACATTTCTTTGTGTCTATCAAGGAGTCACTTACAATGCTGGAAGCCTTCACTTTTTGTAGGGGTATTAATGAACGTATTAGTTGCCTTGAATTCCAAGTACTTTACCAGCCTATCTCCTTAATATTGTCTTCTCAAGTGCAAGTATTTGTCAATGATAGCATTTTGCAACCTACTTCAGTCTACCACATAGATGTCTTTTTCTATTGCCTTTTGGTTCATTATCTTTTTGATTCTTCAAAGATCCTGATGTTCCATGATTAGCAGCAATGTATTACAGAATCATCACAGACAGTATAGAAAAGAGACTTTTGTAGTATAAAACACTACACAATTTCCCAAATGTAATTCAGCCCAATTTCTTCCTCTTGCTCAATTCTGGGCCCAGCCTATCTTTGCCTGCAGATCAATTTTACACATAACACACACACACACACACATACCTGGCTGCATGTCATACATAGCCTGTGCAATATGTATATTTTTAATCCAATTTTTTTCTGTAATGATAGAACAATTTCACATCGCTATATGTATTACTAGGAAGTGCTACAGTATTCAACAAAATTAATACAATATTTGTGAAAACAAGGACATTTGCAGAATGATACCATTAATAGAGAATAATTCTAGCTTTATGATTCTGTATAGGCTATATTCTACATAGGATATATTCCATGACACTGAAAAATATCTTCAGTGAGTATGTTGCATTTTGCTTCTTTTTAATATTCATTAGAGTAGAGAACAAAGTCATCCCCATGGTATTGTCTGTCAAAATCCTATATCTTAACACACATAAGGGAGACATCTTGCTTCAAGAGAGATTTCAATGCTGAGTCAAATGTTCATTTGTTTTTTTTTTAAATAACAGACATGGTGTCCATTTTATTTTCTTTGCAAAGAACTTGGGAACATAAACTGAATCACCTCAAGAACATTTACAGATGAGACACGGAGAACAACAAAGAGCACTGAAATGGAACAGATCTGCTGGTATTTCTATGGTAATCTATTCATATCACTACCTCTGGTAGTACCACCATATTTGCACTCTTCCATCACAGTGCTCTGTGTACTGTGTCAGGAAGTAGTTATGACATGGAAGGCTATGAATTCAGATAGGCTATCTAAATCTTACAAATACATTCATATTCAAATTAACAAGTATATGTTCTAAGTATTGAGAATATAAAGTCAGATAAAGGTAAGCTTTATTCTCCAAAACATTGTAACATGGTGGGAGTGGTAAGAATTAACATTATTTCAATGAGCACACTATGTTGACCACAGCACTGGTCTCAATCAGCCCATCACTTCTCATTCTGCATAATTTATATTCAAGTCTTTCCATAAATAACCCCCCCCCAATGGATCTACCTAATACATTGGAGGTCTTTCTATGGTTGTTTTACCTTTTGGTAAGCAGCTCTGAAGCACTCATGCTACATAAGTGTTATTCGTCATTCCTGTTGCATGACCAGCTTGTATCTTTTTTTAATCATAAATGTCTTTGATAACAATTTTCTTAGGATTTCTCATGTACAAGTTACAAACTATTATGCCTAACATACCTCTTTCCATCGTTTTCAGTCACTTAAAATTAGTTTCTTCTTGACTATCCAGAAGCTCCAGAAGATGAATCAATCTACAACCCCTTTAATATTTATAGAAACTTTCTAGAACCTTCATGCCTCCAAACAATGGAACTTAAAATTTAATCTTAATTAAGACACAGAAATCATTCTAAATTAATGCTGTTTATTTTCCTGCCTCCTTAAATAGAGTATTCCAAATATAACTGATTTTTTTCCTTTATTGCTCAAAATTATCTTCATGAACACCCACAATTTGTGATGTACTTATGATCTAGCTATAGACACAGGTTATATGGGACCGAATAGATACTGAAGCCAGCAGTGACCTTAAAACTTGCCTCCTTGAAAAAGTTCCTAATGTCAGCTTATTGGCCAGGGTGGAGATGGGGTGGGGTTGTTTTTCTTCTTGTTATAAAGGTGGTGGAGTGATGCATGTTGAATCATGTGACTTGTGTAATATGTCTGCCTTTCTACAAAATTAATTAATGATAGAATGCAAACTCCTTGAGGGCAGAGATTGTCTCATTTTAAAATTTGTATCTCCAGTGTTTGGCACAGAGCAGGAAATTCATAAATGCTTGCTGATTGAACGAAAAATTCTTTGAAGTGAACCAGGTGAAATTATAGTTCTCTTGTCCTCCCTGAAATTATCTTCAGTATTGCTTATCAACCCTCCAATTTCTTAGAATCTTTCAAAGCATTACCTGAAATATGTGTATGATTAGTGCAATGGACCACAGGGATTTCCTTGTCAGCTCGCAACCCTTCTTTTATATCAATTGTTACAAGTTTGCTGCTAAAGTGTAAAGAAAGAATATTTTCCCAGGGTTCTTATGACAATCAGATGAGGTAACATATGTAAAGTGCTTTTTAACTTGAACGTGCTATAGAAATGCTAGCTACTAGCTATAATTGTCACATCCTTTAACCATTCAATAACCAATACAAAAGCAGTTTGTGCAACAACTACCCCAAATATTTGATTTTCCAGTCACCAAACATTTGATTTTGTGGGACCTTGAAGCATTAACTGGTGTATAAAAAGTCAATCTAACCTAATTCTGCTTAAACATGAGAGAAGAAATGATTATCTGGCACCTGTCATGGTAGAAGGTGGTGAGTACCATGAAAAAAAAAAGACTAGCTTCAGAGAATAGACAGTGCATTAAAATGACCTTTCAAAATAATATTTGTGAACTGAATAAAAACCCTTAAGAATTGGATAAATGAGATTTCAGGGTAATCAAGCAGAGGAAATCAATTTTTACTTTAGATAAAACTGACAAAATAGAAATAGTTATATATAATCCTCCCCTAAAACCACAAATTATATGTCATGGCTTCTTTGAGATCAATTCAATTTTACAAACATTTATAAAGAGCATCTCTAAAAGGAAAGAATTGCATATATCTTTCCTCTCCTGGAACATGACTTGTCCTGTTGAATGAAATACACAAAATTATACTTACATACCTTCACATTCAGTCTTGGTCAGAAAAGTCCCTGCTTTCCAAGGTTTTTGGTGAAATCCTGGACAGCATTGATCACAACTATCACCACAGGTATTGTGCTCACATTCACAACGAGATTTCTAATCAAGAAGAAAGGTGGGGGAAGGGTATATTGTTTATTATTTGCTTGGGACAAGGTAAACCATTGGTAAGCAACGGTAACAAAGGGTAATCCCAACCTAAACCTAATTTGAAGAATCTCTTATCCCATTGTGGAGATAGGTTTGGAGTTTTTCACAGATGGCTGTGTCTGTTCTGAGTTGTTATGCATATCTTATGCTCTGGTAACAAAAGGGGGAAAAAAAAGAGGAATCCAAGGCACTCTAAACTGAACCTTTTTATGTACTTCATGGGTAGATCACAATTCAGTGGCCTCAAGAAGTTATCCATTTGTCTGAAGGATCTCAAAACTCTGTAATTAATCTCCGAATGAATCTCCAGATAACCATGGACACATTCAGACTCCAACAGCCTGGATTTGGGGAAAATGGGTCATTGGCACAATTGACAGGGCATGCTAATATCTTGCAGAAAATACCACTGTATATAAAATGTCATTACGGGAAGTGGTTGACTATTTGGGTATCCCTTAAGATGTGTCATTCTGATCCAGAGAAAGAACCCTAAGTCCATTATCCATGTTATAGTTTCATTATCAAAGCCATTTTTCATATCCTTACTTCTACTGATATTAAAATATTCAATGCATCTAATCTCTAGCCAGTAGTGGTTTCTCATATTTGAAAACAGAGTGACTTGTAGAATGGCATATGACTGGAAAAGCAAGCCATATCCACTTTCTTTTCTGCATTATTAAATTAGCATTCAAATGTAATCTTTACCCCAAATAACCAAGATATTCCAACATGGCTCAAGGAAGCTTCCCTTGGTTATTCATCATCTCACCTTCTTCCCCACGCTGCACTCTCGGCATCCCAACCCATGACTGTTATTTATTTACTAGATAACCATCAAGCTACCAACTTTTTTCCATTTCTTTGCTTAAGAACAATCTTGATTAATATTGTAAAAGAAGTGGACAGGCTGATTGACAGGAGGCATTCTCTGAAGTTAAATCATGTAGCATGCTGTCATAGCTAGAGAGTTTTCAAAACAAATGGACTAGTTTGAAGCCTTTTGGGGGAAAAAATAATCTGTTTGCTGATACTGTGGTGGCAGACTTCAAAGTCCATCATTCTGACTGCTAGCATTATTTCACCCTGGCACTGCTTTCAGTTACAACATCTAAGTGGGGACCTGACATCAATTCGCAGACTACACTGTCAGCAAAGCATTCTCATGCAACATTTTACAGTTTCAGGACTGCATTTTGCCAAATGGTCCTATAAATATACGTACATTTGTTGATGGATCAAGTGGACAAGCTCTGGCATGACCATAGCAGATGCACATTCCTCCCACGGAAATATCCTTGACTGAATAGTAATACTGCACAAAGGAAAACAAGAAATCTAGTTACAAGGGACTGTAAGCTAGAAGAAACAAAAGTAAGCACTTTTCTTCAAAAATTTTACTCTTTTTCCTCTACTGAATTAGAAACAGGTGGATGTTTTTTTTTTTTTTTTCCGGGGACACATGATGGCCCCTATGACAGAAAAAATGGTTCTTTGATGTACAATATAGCCTAAAGAAAGATTACACATATTTCACCTAAAGTGAACACTATAAAGTAGTGAATCCACATGGCAGCAGGTGCAACTGGCAGTGGTTATTATTTAAAGACCATGGTCTAAATATAAGCTCTCTATTTTGCTGGTCAGAAAAGTAATCTGGATCAGGGCTTCTTAAACTGTTTCCATTGAAGTGACCCCTTCAGCACTCCTTGAACTGTGGGGCACAACCCCATATCACAGTTTACCTGGGTAGAAAGACATCATCACTTAATTAGCCAAGTCAGAATGCTTGCTAGCTGTAATACCTTGGATTCAGAAGCTGGTGCTAGGTAGTGAAGATGCCTTTGCAGCAGTACATGTGGACAAAATATTTATGGAATTGAAAAATAAAGTTAAGTTCTTTGAAGAAAGAAATTTCGCCATTTAATCTTTGTATACCAAGTACTACTTTTCCTAGCATGTAATATTCTTAATAAATGTTTATCAAATTGAAATACTTGTTTACTTCATTTACATTTAATAGTGTTTTGATTTTGGGGATGGATTTTAAATTTTTTAAAAGTTTTATTGATATATTTTTCTTTTACAGGAACAGGAATTTACAGATCACTTTCACTTTGTAAGAGGTCTCTTGGAACAAAGTAAAACAATTGAGTAAAATCAATAATACAGTGATCTCATCTGAAAATGCATTCCACATTCCACATCTGTAGCACCCTACCTCTCTATTCAAAAAACTATTTTCTCTCCCTTTCACTCCCTACCCCACTGAAAAAGTCCTAAATGTTATTCATTTTTATAATATCAATGTTACTATAAAATTATTTTTTTCTTGTTCTCTTTGATTTTTTTTAAAACTCTTTTAGGCCTTAGTCCGTGTAAGTCAAAAGCAGACGTCTTTCTTGTGCTTCCCATTTGAAGGGAACTTACTGAGTGAGCTACCACCAACGGTGAGTTCTTTCTCTAATCATAGTGAAAGGAAACTGGTTATAAACCTAAGTTTTGCTCTGAATAGCACAGACAGTGAACAAGATTTGTTTCTCTCAGTAGGTTAGAGGGAAAAATTAAAAGCAAGATTTCTTGTTTTCTTTTCTTATCTTTAATTATTGGTGCTATTATGCTCCTATCTGAAGTTAACTACAGGCTATGCTCATAGCTATCTTATAGTCTTCCAGAATTCTAATTTATTAGCAAGCAAATTATTTTTGGCAATCAAAGATGTAATCATGTAAAAGATACATTGAACCAAATGTGTTGTCTCATACATACTAGACAAGGAATAACTATTTAATGAATTGAAATGAATCATAGCTTACATTTCCATGGTCCTCTTCACTCTTCAAAGCATTTCCAAAAATACTCTTATCATTGGACATACATAAAACTTAAGACTAGTGGGGTATATCAGGAGTTTTCCATACCTGTAAAAGTCAATGACCATCCAAGGCTCCAGCATTAACTAGGTTGGTATGGGCTGTGTGTGTGTGTGTGTGTGTAGTTTGGAAAGACTATACCTCAATATTTGTGATGACAAACCAATTTTACATAGGCAGAGATCTCCATAAAATGCTTCATCTTTGAGACATGAAGAGGAACTGAAACTCAGTACCCTTTGTTGGGCATTTACATTTACACATACTTATATACACACACATACACATATAAATTTGTGTATGTATACAGATATATGTCTAGGTGTATGTATGGGTGTGTGTGTGTGTGTGTGTGTGTGTGTGTGTGTGTGTATAAACACACATGAACGTTTAAGAGACACTGAATAAAATTTACTTAAAAAGCTTTTTGTATTTCCTTTTCTGTTTTCGATGCTGTCCTAAAGAAGAGATATGCGTGGCTCTACTGAGGATAGAGAGGAAGAGCTACAATTGATTTTCATTGATTTTTTTTTCCTTGACAGTTATTCTGTCAGAAAATATTTAGTTTTGTTTTAATATTATCCAGTATTCCTCAGTGTTTGCTTTTTAAAAAATCCCCAAATTAGAATGAGAAATGATTTCTCTCAAACAAACAATCCATAGTATCATCATGAAGTAACGATTCCTTTCTACTTGAAAGGACATTGTAAAACAAATTCACCACCATGCTAAAAAGTCATATGAATTCAGTTAGGGCTCCAAGTTGGAATAGTCTAACAGCTGAAAATATGTGCAATAATCTGTGGAGACCATTAACCAAATTTATTTCAAAGTGTTTAGGAAAGTGAAAGGTATGTCACTTACATAGATTTAGCTTCAAACTCTAGCTTTCCTGACAAGGATTTTGTGACTGTGGGCAACCTCTTAATCTCTCTATTCCTCAGTTGCCCCATTTAATTAAATTCAATTCAGCAATAAGTTTCTACTATACATAAGATATTATATTGGGCTCTGCCACTATAAAGACAAAAATGGGAAGACATCCTTAAAATGAGGAGATTCAACTAGATGGTCTCTTAGAACCTGCCCAACTCTAAATCCTATGGACTTTTCTTGGAAAGCATTTATTTCATTCAATCCAGTTCAATGAGAGAAGAGCAAAGATTATGGGGAAACATAAGGGCAGTTAAAATGGGGTCCTAGTGACTCCTAACCATTCTACATTCTGGTCTTGTAACTTGGAAGCTTGTCCAGGCTTCTCTGTGGAATTAGTCTGACCTCGGCTGCATCATTCCATGTCTATCTTTTTGAACCAGGAATCTCATAGGCTTTTTCCATGCTAGAAAGCTAAAGGAGCAAATAATTCCCTTAACACTGGTTTCCCACCCATAATCCCTAGGGTCCTTCCTATATAACATATTTAGTAGCCACTGTTCCCCATTGAAATACATGTAACTCTGTTACCAGTGCAGATGTGATCAATAGTGCATTGTGTGTTTTTCTTTTCAGCTGAAACTTCACATTTGAAAACTGCAATTGAGCTTCTTGGTAATAAAATGTCTGCTGTGTCGATATTGTGTAAGGAAGGTTAAATGAACCAGTGAACAACATAGGGGTGGCAGGAGGGAAGAAACACAATAGCAACAGACAGCCGCTGCCTGCTGCTCATGTGTTTCCTAATCCTGAAAATGTTCGCCCCTGGAAGGCTGCACGTTGGTTGGCTTCTTGGGCTTCCAGAATGGTTGGGAAGCTAATGTAAAAATTCATCTCTCTTATATTTCTTGGGAAGAAAAGGAAAACAGCTTATGAAGGGAGTGAGTTATGTCCCATTGGCTACCTGACATCCAACAACAGCTTTTTGTACATATCTGGTGAAAGGGACAGTATAAAGAGGTAGGAAAAGAAAGAAAGTTATTCATCACGCCCAAGCAAGGAACCGATGACATTTGTACCATAACTTACTCTTCTTGTAACAATGGGGTCGATTTCCCTGGGGTCTTTGTGGGCAAACATCATCAAATCTGCATTCAGGGTCCGGATCCTCTGAAATCTCAGGCGAATATAGCGTGCTGAGGTGAATTCGAGAAGTTCTGGGGAAGGATCATCAGCACTAGGCCTTCCATTGATCAGAGATATGTGGATCTAAATAGTGTAGAAAATAGAAAGTTGAATAGTTTGTGTGCATATGTAAAGGGATGCCAATAATGATGACTAAGGTACACAGTTAGAAATATCTACATATAAGATATTCTAAAAGTACAGTTTTAAGGTACTAAAACTATTTAAATCTTTTTTTTTTTTTGGTGAGACAATTGGAGTTAAGTGACTCGTCCGCTAGTAAGTGTCAAGTGTCTGAGGCCACATTTGAACTCAGGTCCTCCTGATTCCAGGGCCGGTGTATTTAAATTTTTAAAGCTTAAAACCATACCAAGACTTTGGGGACACCTTGTATCACATACATACACACATAAGTATAGATATTAATAAATGCTTATCTCCATATACAGAAAGATAGATAGAGGTATAGATATCTCTATCTATAGATAGAATATCAGAGGCCATTAATCCAACCTCTTCATTTTATATGTGAGTGTATGTATATGTATTCTATATCCATATTATCCATTAGGATGTAAGATATTTATCTCTCTAGAAGAGAGATATCTGTCTGTCTGTCTATCTATCTATCTATCTATCTATCTATCTATCTATCTATCTATCAGCATTTATTAATCTCTTACTGTGAAAGGCACTGTACCAAGTCTTGGTAATTTAAAGAAAAAGTAAAAACATTCCTTGGCCTAAAGGAGCTTACACTCCAATGAAAAAAATATATATGTATTATATAGAACACATATACATATACACATATCTAACATGAGGAAGATGTACGAGACAGCCTCTGGGGTTTCTCCCAGCTCTAGATTTATGATCCTAGCATCCTACATACACACACACATTGATGAATAACGTTAAGTGGTCTGGTTACAAAACTACTTAACTTATAATATAGTCAACATATCATACATAGGTTTATAATAAAAGTAACAAAAAGGGGAAACAATTCATGGAATATTAATAGTTACAATAAAAAAACTGGATGAGAAATAAATTTC
Organism: Phascolarctos cinereus; assembly: GCF_003287225.1. Classification (NCBI taxonomy): domain Eukaryota; kingdom Metazoa; phylum Chordata; class Mammalia; order Diprotodontia; family Phascolarctidae; genus Phascolarctos; species Phascolarctos cinereus. Next base: position 127,944,085 of record NW_027555958.1, read on the forward strand.
TGAATTATACTGAATGCTGTTGATTGAAAATACAAGAATACATTCATTCACTGAGATTCTCATTTTTTTCCAGTCCGAGGTAAACATTATTTTACTTTTGCTTTTTCTATGTCGCCAACAACCACCCCCCCAAAAAAGTCAAATTATACTTACAACCTCAGCTTTAGACAAAGCCTTCTCTTCCACAAGTACAAAATTGTTTTTCCCAAAAATATTAAACATAATTTGTCTATTAAAATATTATTCCTTTTTCTAACCACATATCTGTGTGAGACTGAATTTTTTATAAATTTCAACCAAAACAATGTCACAACAAATTGAATGTAGTAGCAGATATGAGAATCTAGCTGTCTTCAATTAAGCCAGCCATTAAAAAGATTATCAAAAATATGTAAAGCAATGCTTTTCTACTTCTTTGTTTTGAAAAAATAGTTATTTTTCATGAAATATATAATGTTAATACATACTACATGTATTATTTTTAAATGAATATGTATTTTTAAAATTGTTTTAATATGTAATATGGTAATATTGATAACTATAACATGCATAACAAAGCTATTTGGGGTCTTCAATACTTTTTAAGAGTGTAAAGAGATCCTAAAACCACAAAGTTCGAGAATTGCTGCTCTAAAACATTGTACCCTATAAGTCTGTGGGACTTTTTGATATTCTCCGAACCACTGCACAGTTCTCTGAACAAATGACCTCCAAAGAATGCATTCTCTTACCCTGTTGCTTCATTTAAATCTTTCCCTTTGTGTGTTTGGAGAGCAGGCAGGAGGGAACAGAACAAAGCCTATAAGCCTGAAATTGTCAGGGAAGGTAGGCACATTCATAGTTAGGGATTCCAGTATCCAGGGGGTGGAGCAGTGGCTAACAGGGGTGGAGTGGGGCAAGAGTATAAAAGTATGACGGTCAAAGGGGTTGGTGCTTGGGGTCGAGAAGACCAATAGGCAGGTACTGAATTTAATGGGTACTGCATTTATTGAGGAGGAGACTGCCCTTGAACTCCACAGATGACAACAAAGATTTAGAAAGAATGAAGTGAACTCTAATGGAGAAGTGGTGGTTGCTGGGTAATATTGACAGAAGATGGTCTGTAAATGGAAATGGAGGACAAGGAGTCCTCCTTTAGGTGGTATAAGGGAAGGATAAGGCAGTTTTGGACAAACGTCACTCAACTAGGCTGTCTTCTAATTAGTTTCACTGCCTCCAGTCATCTTTCTCCAATCCATTCTCCCCATACAGCTACCAAAGTTATAGTCCTGAAGCATAGACCTGACCGTGTTACATTCCTGGATCAATAAACTCCAAGGACTCCTTATTACCTTTAGGATCAAATAATAACTCCTGTGTTTGGCAGTGTAAGTCCCTTACAATTTGCCTTCAACCTACCTTTCCAGATTTATCAGACATCACTCCCCTCTACATCTAGAGGCTATTTCTCACACAGAACATTCTACTTTCTATATCTGTACCCTTCCATAGGTGGTTCCCCATAACTAAAATATACTTTCTTTCTCTTACCCCTCAGAATCCTTACTTTCCTTCAAAGCTCAGCTCAAACTCCACCTCATAGAGGAGGCTTTATCTGATTCCATTGTTTTTCCTTTACTTCTAAATTCCCATAGATTTACTATGCATAAGTTTCATATATACTTAACTTAATTACATGTTGTATAACTCGATAGCATGTAAGCATCTTGAAGGAAGTGGGAGTTTCATCTTTGTATCACATTGCCAGATAGAGAAACTGGCACATAGTAGGTGCTTAATAGATGCTTATTGGTTGATAGATCATTCTCTTTCTGAAAGTAAATGTGCCCATAATATATTTAAGTGGAGTTTTGAATACTTACCAGCTCCCTTATTTAAGCTATCTACTCCTACAGGGATTTTCTTGGTAGTGCAAAAATGAGAATTTAGTCTTCTAGGTCTATAAAACCCATTAAGAAATCTAATGCAAAATGCATAACAGCATGAAACATTATAGTCCTGAGGTAAATACCACTTAATTGTAAAGATAGTTTAAAAAAAATCACAAAAAACAAGACATATAGCAACAAAGGAACTACTAAGGAAGACCATAGGAACCAAAATTTCTAGTTTTCTCATCAATTTTTAGAAATACTCAGTCTATGATTTGATTTACTATTCTAGCTATGTGTAGAAAATGAATAACAACTCAGGAGGACAAACATGGATGAATTGGGAAGAATTGTTTCAGGGATATGCTGAGCATGATTTGAAGTCTTGATTTAACATTGCTACTGAAGGCTAGGAAAGATGAGCAGCACACAGACCCCACCAGCATGAAGCTATCAGAGCTGAGTGGATAATTTGGAATCAAAATACCATGATGACTACAAGGCTAAGAGACAAGACTTCGAGGGGTGACAGGTCCTGAAGGCAGTAAATGTAGCTACAACTACCCAAAGCACAGACTATGTGTAACTAGCATGGAAGAGAATATTGGTCACACAATGGAATTTTCATCAGCATTTGAGTGTCAATGATACAGCATGATATTAATTACATTTTTTTTGACAGGAAAGGCAATGATATGCCTTTCCCTCTTCCTAATATGCTGCATTAAAAACTCCAAGGGATGATTTTACATATTTACTGCCAATAAACTGCTTCCTTCATTGGAGAAATATAGAGAGCTCTGAGACCAACTAATAATTCTGATGTCTCACAGAATTACCACTAAATACTTTATGATAAGAAGTAAAAGACCTTAGCTAATTGAAACCATTAAAAATTAAGTACAAGAAGTATGTACCTCAAAGCCACTTTTACTCACAATGATAGAAAACAAACTTCATATAAGATATGTGGGCATGTGTGTGTATATAACTCATCTATGTGTGTGTGTACATACACGTACACTTTTAAAAAAATTCTGGACCTGTAATTTCATTGACATAGGGTTCTGCAATTTATTGTCTTAGAGAGATGAATGGGGTATCATCTAAAAAGTTAAGTAACTTTCCCAGAGTCACACAACCAGGATATGTCAGTCAGTACTTGAACCATGTTTCTTCCTGACATCAAGGCCAGCTCTAGGCATTGTGCTATAGTGCTTTACTTTCTAAAATCCTGTAAGTTACTAAATTTGTGGGGTATGGGGTAGCCCTTGGCATGAACTCTCACCATATACTTGAACATATGTGTATATGACCCTACTCAATCTCTGGTTTGGCTTGCTTGGTCTCACATCAGCAGGTCTTATTTCCTAGAAATTGTCTTTATATTAACACCACAGATCATTTCCTGTCCCAAACTCTATGAATTTCATCTAAGAGTTATGTTTCTTTATATATACTTATTAGTAGGTTATGATAAAACAAAGATTTTTTTTTCTGTTCCTTTTAGGTATCAAAATGTTTGTCTACAAGAGGGATAAATAACATGTTTCATCCTTTGACAATTAATATAAAGATTTTCCTTTAGATTAAAAAATACTTTTTCTGTCCTTTTAATTAAGAAATTGCTTTCCTAAAAAGGGGAAATACCATGCATAAAACTTTCCATTAGTACAGGGAAAATTTAGTTATATAAATAATTTACCTTTTACTTTTAGTCTTGGTGTTGAAGTTACTCTAAGGCATTTCCAATATGCCATAAGAATATTTATGCCGTTAGCACAAATAATTGTTGTCTTCATTTTAAAAAGGTGGATGTACAATAAATATAAACAGGACTCAGAATAGGACTATAGATTTGGAGCTGGAAAGGACCTAGAACAGTCACCTAGGCTGACTCTCTAATTTTACAGATGAGGAAATGGAGGCACAGAGAGCTTAATAGCTTGTACTTCTGCACACAGACTATGTTTTTCTTTAAAATAAACTGGCATAAAAGGATATTTTTACTAACATAAAGCAGCGTAATGCTAATCCTATTGGGTGATTTAGTAGAAACTTTCAGACATCTTGTACGGTGGCAAGGCTTGGATTCAAACTATGTTCCTTTAATTTCAAATCCTCACTTTTCTCATTATACAATGATCTCTCTAGATGATCTCTTCAGTCTAATAGATGCATCATTGCACATCACTCACAGCCCTATGAATCTTTTTTCTCTATTCCCTCTGTTTTTTTATATCTTTCCTTACTTATTTTTCTTCCCTCCTCTTATTGTTTTCAGTTTTTCTTACCTACATATGTCTTAGTCTTTTCTATATCATACACGTATATTGCTTAGCCCTATTTATGGCACCTAGAGTCAAAAATATTTTCAAAGAAATCTCATATCTTCCCTGTGAGGAATATGAAAAGTGTGGTTATCCTTTTTTCTTTCCAGATGGAGAAGTCTAAAGCCTAGAACTCTCACAGATTTTTTATAGAATCTATTTTTAAAAAAAACAATTCTTGAGACATCCTGTCCTAGTAAATAGACAATGGTATTCAAGTGTGGAAGTTTTTATTATTGTTCAGTCATTTTTTAGCCATATCTGACTCTTCATGACACCATTTTGGGTTTTCTTGGCAGAGATACTAGAGTGGTTTTCCATTTCCTTCTCTAACTCATTTTTTCAGATGAGGAAGCTGAGACAAACAGGGTTAAGTGACTTGCCCAGAGTCACATAACTAAAAAGTATGTGAGGCTGGATTTTTGAACTCAGGTCTGACTCCAGGCCCAGCATTCTATTCATAACACTACCTAGCTGGCATACTGTAGAAGACCTAAGTTCAAATTCTGCTTCTGACATTTACTGATATGACTTAATCTTTCCATGCCACCACATAGCTAAGACTAAAAGTTGCATTAATAGAGGGAGTTTCCACCCTGGGAGCTCTCTAGGCTGATAAGAGCACAAATCTCATTCCCTCTCACCCCTCACCCCCCCCCAAATGATCAGTCTAAAAATAAAGCTGATCCTTGTGTTATAGCTAAACTAAATTTAACTGTGGAATTCAACAATGTAACTAGTCTAAAGAACAATTTGTACTGATAATTATTTAGGCAACTAATTAGTTCTAACAACAATTCAATCATGATTTAATTTAATTACTACTCATTGGAGATATACCTTGACTTCACCAACAGAATATCATTTAAAAGATGAAAGAAAAGTTTCCCATGCCCCAATTAGAACTTTCTGAAGAGAGGCATTAGCTTGTCTGGTGTGCTACTATGATGAAATTTACTTGTGCTGTACATGGAATCAGTGAGCTCTGCATTTAAACAATCAGGCTCTTTTCTTTTTAAATGGTGCACATGTTCTCATTTAAGTTAATAAACCATATGATAGCTACTTAAAGGATTCAGCAAAAGAACATTTTTCCTCCTCACAGCTTTGGTATTTGAAGGGAGTCAGGCTGCCAAGCGATCTTCTGAGTGTAGTTAGTCCCAAGCTGTTTCTGGGATATAAAACCACCCAGCTGTTTGGCCATGTTGTTTGTAGAATTTTTTCCCCCTTTTTTTTTTTTAAAGTGCTCACTTTCCTTTAAAATAAATTGCCATATTGGATAGGTTATTTTCATTGGCACAAAGCTGTGTAATTCTGCTGCCATTGGGTGATTTAGTAGACTTCCTGATTTCCTGTGGGGTGACACCTGGAGGGTGTCTGTCTTCATGAAAGATGAAAAGTTTCAATTCCTAATTCTATCGCTGTCTTGCTGTGAGGCCCTGGGAAAGCTCTGGTGGCCCAGTATCTTCCTTCTCCACTCCCACTTACGAACATATTGGTGGGTGTGTGTTCATGCTGTCACAGGAAACTGTGTTCCAACCACACAATTTGGTCTATGTTTATCCATTTTTTAAAGATTAAAACAAATTTCTCCCTGCTTAAAAAAATCCTCAGCATACAAATAAAGTGAAACATTTGAGCTCAATTCCTTCCATGCCCAAATCAGTGAAATGGAAAAAAAGTTAGGCACAAAAAAGGCTTTAAAGTGTACCCTCCCACACAATGTGGCTTTTGTTAGTGTAGACAACTGAAATAAATCAGGCTGCCTCCGATCTTAAAATGGTTCTTAGGAGGAGACTTTGTAGATACAGAAGGCAGACTTCTGTGCCTCCATATTTCTTTGAGAAAGCAAGTTTATAAATAGCTGATGCCACAAATAACCAGATTTTGGATGGCAGAGTGTTGTCTAGTGCACTATTTTCTTCCTTCCACGGGTCAGCTGAAGACCTAGTGCCATGTAAGCCTGAAGAATGACTAGGGAGGCTTAGGAATCATTTGCAAATGTACTGACATTAGCCAACTATGATAACCTATCAATCAATTAACAAGTATTTGTCAAGTACTAACAGAAAAGGCCAGGCATTGTGCTAAACTCTGAAGATAAAAAGAAAAAGAAAAGCACACACAGACCATTCCCCTCAAGGTGTGGAAAAGGCCACATTACTATGATATTAATAAGGAAATTGATCAAATATTTTATTTATACAACAATGGAAGTTGTGGAATGTATATCTTGCTCTTTTGAACAGTTTTCCAACAAAAAGGTTGAACACTCTGGCTGTTTACAGACAAGTGAACTAGCTGGTCATTATCAGAGCACAAATAAGCTTGATAGGGGATTGGGTAAATGTTAATGTGGGAGTAATAGTATAATATCTAATGCTTACAATTGTTAGAAAATTGTTACAGAAAATATCCTGAGTACTTGCTTAATGGCTCTTGTAAAATGGAGGGTGATTTCCAACATGGGATAATGAGTTAGGGTTTGATTCTGTAGGAGTTTTGTTTTGTTATTTAACTAGTGAATCCATCAGTTTCCTGATAGGAAAAATGGGTTGATTTCTGAAATTCTCAAACCCCATATTTTGCATTGAGGATTTTAGATTGTAAATATCTTATTAAGAATCCCAGGTTTAAAAGAACAAATCACAAAAGCTTTTTATTCTCTTTCCACAACTGATCCCAGCAAGTTCATACTACTCTACTCTCATGGATAGATAGGAATAGAATTAAATAATTATTTCATCCTATTAAAAAGGGGTTCTGGACTGGCTCTGACTCAGTCTTAGCACCTAGTAGTTTCAGGCTGATACCGGAACAAGATGAGACCACACAGAAGTCACGCAACAGTTAAGAAAAGCATAGACACTGTGGACACCTCTAGTTGATTCAACTGAGTGAAGATGTCTTATCTAAGTTGCCTGTAGTGGTCCACAACCAAGTATTAGAAGTTGCTTTGAGCCCTTCGTTGCTGTTTTGCACTTAGGTAATCCAGGAGAGAAATTAAAAGATTGAGCCTTCAGTTGCTTGAGCCAACCAAGATTGAGAATAATCTTAATATCTTTTAAGAAAAAACTGTCTCAATTTACATAAGTCAGGAATTAGGATTCTACTACCACTACTACTACTACACTATTTTGTGTAGTTCCTTCTACACAAAGCTTAGATACTGATAAAGATAGGATTTTGCTTCTAATTTGCAGCCATATTTCCAAAGTCATAGGCTTAAATGTACTTAAAAAGAAAAACTTAGCATATTCATGGAACTTTGAAACATATATGGATGATCAGCCACATAAAAAAAAACAAACAAACTAATGTCTTAATGACAAGAAACCAGGCTTATATGATTACTCTAGGGAATAATCTAGTATTTATACCATGCGGAGCAAAGTGACCTCTGTATGATGCAAATAAGAAAGGAGCAATTATTTGTTAAAAGACATTGTTTAATGTTCTGCTATCATGGAAGTATTGCTGAATTCCTTTGAGAAAGTAGTTCTACGTCCAGATCACGAAGATACCAAAGCAAAGTTAAATAAAAAGGCATTGTGTTCCTACAGGGGACAGACAAGTTTACCATACTGCTGAGTGACTAAGCAGATGCACCCATCCTAAAAATATTATTCTGGCTATACTTACATGGTGACAAACATCGATAGTGGAAATAGAAAATAAAGTCAATTAAAAGTCCAAGAAATCAGAGAATCTATGACTGGCATTATATATGCAAACATCCAGCTACAATATTAAAATGGCACTTTCATTTAGATATTTTGTGCTGTTTAATAACCTTAGTTGTGTCTATAAAATTCCTCCAAATCTGATTCAATTTTGAAAAACAAGTCAATTTAGTGAACATCTCGAAAAGGAAAGAGGCATTGTGGGTCATCTTGTGGACAAAGTAAAGAGTCCCAAATCAATCTGAAATGAAATAAAATTAAACAAGCACAATTTCATCTCCTTTTCTTTCCAACTATGGTCCATTTTGTCCCAAATATATAACCTGCCAATCATAGCAAGTTCAATTCATTATTTAATTATAAATGGTTTTAGCTTTCCTAAACATCACCCCCATCTTCTTTGAGCAGCATATGGTTGAGTCAGGTAGTTTTAGCTCAAAGCTGTATATTCAGCACAACGAAATTCAGTAAGTATTTATTGCATATCTATTATGCGTAAGCACTATGCTTACATAATGAAATAACATATAAAATTCAGTCTATTCACAAGGACCTTTCAATTTAATAACAAAACAAATAATTATAATGTGGCAATATAAGTGATTCAGAAAGATTCAAAGGGTGGAGAGATCACAATAAGTTGGGGGCCTCCTGTAAGAAATTAATGAGAGGTCACATTTGAGCTGACTGAAGGACAACAAGGTTTCTACAGGTGGAGATGGGGAGACATTCCAAGTAGAGGGAATAACACAGGCAACATGATTTTATATTTACTGATACAAGAAGCTACGTTTAATTTGACAGATGACTCAACTTAACTGAGAAAGCCATAGCCGTGGGGAAGCAAAGAAACAAATATTCTTTGGTTAGCTAATTTTTGAGTCTATCATTTCATAGGAATTTCCCTTCCCAATATACAAATTTTGATACAGCTACTCTTTAGGAAAATGTTGAATAAATAATAAACCTCAAAGGTTGTTAGTGAAGTATTCTATCCCCTTTGGGTATTCAATAAATATTAACTGATGAGAGGAAGGAGAATTAACATTTATAAAGAAGCCTGAGGATTTGAACAAACATTTTCCCCTAAAGTTCTATTGCATTTTCTATACAATCAATAAACATTTATTAAGCCCCTACTATGTACAAAGTGCTAAGTGCCAGTGCTAAGCACTGGAAATACAAGAGAGGCCAAAAAAAAAAAAACAAACCAGCCCCTACCCCCAAGGAACTCACAGAGCAATGGTGAAGAAAAAAGAAAGCAGATATGAACAAACAAGCTATATACAGGATAAATAGGAGAGAGAAAAGGTACTAGAATTAAGAGTGACTGGGAAAAGCTTCCTGCAGAACCTGCGGTTTTAGCTGGGACTTGAAGTTCAGGGAAGCCAGTAGGAAAAGAAAAGGAGGGAGAGCATTCTAGGTATGTAGAACAGCCAGAGAAAATGTCCCAGTTGACATATGGATGGAGTTTCTAGTTTGTAGAACAGCAAGGAGGCCAGTATCATTGGAGTGAAGAGTATGTGTGAGGGAATAAGTGTAAGAACACTAGAAAGGTAGGAGGAGGCTAGATTACGAAGGGCTGTGAATAACAGAGGATTTTATATTTGATCCCAGAGGTGATAGGGAGCCACAGAAGTTGAATGAGTAGGGGCTAGGATGATATGACCTGACCTGTACTTTAGTCAAATCACTTTGGTGGCTGAATGGAAGTTGGAATGGAATAATGAGAGAAGAGGCAGGCAGACCCATGAGAAGGCTATTGAAATAGCCTGGGGGTGAAGGAAGAGATAGCAGAAAAAGGGCATATGAATGACATGAGATGAAGAACAGCTTGTTCTGAATGACCTCGATTTTTTTCTGTAAAATATAATGCAAGATTCTCAGCTGAAATGTTGGGGAGAGGAGGAGCCATGGGAGGTTTGAGGACAGATCTAAAGGTCTGGAGAGTGGGATGGTAGCAAGGGTGGCAGATGGAAGGAGTGATCCAAGACTGAGGCTTGCCAGAGCACAAGTGGCATAATATAGGGATAGGGATCCAAGTGAGGAGGACAGTGTAGAGTTAAATTGGTTTACCAAGGAGTCAGGATCTGGAGAAGTGAAGAGAATGGCCCGTGCAGGGGAGATAGACTAGGAAAGAATCAATGGGTGAAGGAACTAGAGGTCACAGTATGGATGGAGAATAGGGTTTGGTAAGCGAAGGCAAAGGGAGATAGAAAGCCAAGAGACTTGTCAGAAATACAATTTCAAAATTCTTGAACATAGAAGGTGTTGCATTTGTGAATGATAGAAAGAGTATGATTTTGTGTGTGGCCTGAAGTGAGGTGGGAAGGAAGTAGGTTGAAAACCTGAGTGGTTAGGATGTTTGAGGGAGAGTCAATATACATGTTTAAATCTCCAAGTATGAAGAGAGAAAAATTGTGAGCCAGGTACTGAATTCATTGAAGAAGGAAAGAGAGTGACCTGGACAGGTGCAGAAAACAGCTACCAAGATTTTGATTGGATGGTAGATATGAACTGCATGAACCTCAAAGGAAGAGAGGTTGCTGAATGATAGGGGTCGTGTGGAGAATCTAGAAGTGGCAACAGGGAACAAGAGGTATTCCAACCTCCCTGCCTCAACCAGCAAGATGAGGGGAACGAGTGAAAGTACAAACAGGACTGGAAAGGGTGGCCGGGTAAGCTCTGTCATCAGGAGACTTCCAGGTTTCAGAAACAGCTAGAAAATGGTAGTAGGAGAGGAAAAGATTTAGGAGGAATGGAAGTTGGTTGGAAAAAAATGGAACTGGATGAAAAGGAGGATGGTGTTTGGTGGGAACTTCGAGATGGAATATAGGGGGATGAGAATAAGGAATCAGGTGGGAAGGGATGGGGAACAGAGTTTGGATGATGCTTTTCTTATCTGGAATTGAACGGTGGCTGAAAAATCATTCTGATTTATCGGTAAGCTATTACTAATATTTGAACATTTTTCATATCCTTTCAGCAGAAGGGAGAAAAGAAAGGGAATGAGGACTTATTAGGCACCTACTATATACCAGGCACTGTGCAAAGCACTTTACAAATATTATGTCATTTGATCCTGGGAGGTAGGTGCTTTATTATCCCCATTTCACAGTTGAGGAAACTAAGAGAGACAGATTAAGTGACTTGTCCAGGACCACACAGCTAGTAAGTGTCTAAGGCTTGACTTGAGGCCTACTGCTATATCTACTATGCCAACTAATTAACTTTCAAATGAGCACGACAGAGCATATTTTAGAATATTTCAAAAAACAAAGATACCTAAGTGACCACACAATAAGCCCATGAGAAATACATAATCAAAGTAGGTTGGTGAATGCATGTACATTGTATATAATATGTATTATGTTATCTATACCATATATAGTATACTAAATAGCATAAATTATTATAGTATTTATACTAAACCAATCCAATAAACATTATTAAGTATTTGTGATGTGCCAGGCACTGTGTTAAGTGCTAGGGATACAATTAAGAAAAAGAAAGACGGTCCTTGCCTTCCAGCAGCTTGCAGTCTAAATGGGAGGACAAGACACAAAAGGATGCAGGAAAGCAGGGGTGGGGGACAGTGGGAGACCAGAAGGCCTCTTGTTACTTGGAGTTGAAAGCTGGCAGAGCAGCAGACACAAAGTGGACTGAGCTGAGGTATAATTCCTGCCTAATATCCCAAAGAAGACACACACACACACACACACACACACACACACACACACAAATGTGAGGTCATTGGGGATTCCCTCTTATTCTCTCATGGAATACATACAAATCAATCAACAAAGTTTTATTAAGCACTTGGGCTAGATTCTGGGAAACAATCTCTGTTCTCAAAGAACTTACCTGCTTTGTGCATGAGTCACAGTGTAGACAGCTTTCTAAGTATTTTTTTTATGCTGTTTAAACAGTTACTTTGGTGACTTTATTTTTGTATACTAACCATTCATGTAATATAATGATTAAGACAATGGCACTTCCTCAGAAAAAGTAATTATTGCTAAAATACTCTTTGATTAAACTAATTAGATCAGGAAAAATTCAAATACCTGTGTAACAGAGTGATGGGGATATTTCTCAGGACTCAAATGAGGTGCCTCACCTCATAGTTTTAGACACTATCCTAGCTGTTTCCAATTCCCCCAAATGAGGGTGTGTGTGGGCATGTATTTCTGCTCTCATATGACAAAATGTTCCTCCCAAATAGAGTTGGAAATCCTTTTTCAGGGCAGAATGTTGTAAATTAGATCTGAGTTTGGAAAGTCTTTAATAAACATCTAACTATCTGAGTAAATTAGAAGTTTACTAAGCCTCGCAGCAGCTCCCAATTCCACATGTGGCTAATGAGTACTGAGCTGCTTGAAATGCAATGCTTTAATCCTCCAGGAAAATGTCAAGGGCTGTGCATGTCAAACCCTTCCTTCTCCCACCAAAGAATGCAGGGAAATGTCAGCTTAATGAACTGTTTAGCAAATACTATTGTATCACTGACAACTATACCCCACAGCTTAGTCTTAATAGGACTTCCACTCTCCAGCATGATGGTGCATCCTTTTGTCACCCTCCTGCTTCCAATTGCCCCTGAAACTTAAATTGCTTGCCTCACTCTTCAACAGGACTGCAATTCTTGCATTTGTCATTTTGGGGATGAAAAATCATTTATGTCAAAGGCATTGCCTTTTATAAGATATTTAAACAGATTCTTCACTGTCAAAGCAATAGTTATTAATAAATCGCAGTATAATAAGAAATTCAGCTCTCTCCAAAGCATATTTGTCATCCTAAGTTTTATTTTTTTTTTATTTTTCTTTGCTCCTGGTGGAACTAGTGAAAATATTAGGCCACAGAAGTTTATGCAATTGCCATGCCTATCAATGTCCCCAAAGGCTAGCCAGAGAGAGGTCCTACTGGTATTCAGAATTTGCAATCTAATTTGAAGCACTATACTTTTCCATATCATCTCAGAATGTGTCTGCAAATGCTGAATCTCTTTGTGCCAATAAGGATTCTCACAAAATGACCATTTTCACTCCCAAAGTCACTATTAGATGCAAAGTTTCCTGGGAAAAATAGCTAAATGGAAGTATAGCTTCTCCTGCTAAAAGAGATTCAGTTTTCCTGAAATCTCAAAATGTCTAAGGCAAAACTGTTGGGCATCTACATGTCCTGCAAAACCTGTAATAACAGCTCAACAAGGCATCATCCTCCAAGTATCTTATTCCAAGCAAGCACAACAGTTTTATACGAAATTTTTGCCCATATGGGTATTTAGTGATCCATATTAACTGAAGAAAATGAGACCACATTACTATTGGCTGGTCATGAGTTCATATTTTACTAGGCACAATGACTAAAACTTACTGATTTCATTTTTAAAAGGGGAAATCGCTTAACATTGGGGGTAAAAGCCTATGTAACTTTAAGAAGATATTTGACATTTGTATGCCTGGTTACTTACTACCCATTTCAGTACAGTAGCATTTCTTAAATAACAGCAAAATGTTTTTGTAAGATAAGAAACAGATTTTTGCATTTCTCACCTATGCTTCTCCTCCACTAAGTATATGTAACATTTTCGTGACTCAAGAAAAAAAAAGTTTCAAAATAGACTTTGAAAATCTCTCTTTGCACTCCCTTTTAAAATTTCATCAACCTGGATTTTGTTTTTCCTGCCTTTATGAGTGATCACTGTGTTCCATACCTGGAGGTCCTCAAAAGTTCCTAGCCAGTGATCAGCACAAGGAGATGGAAACTGAGCAGACAGTATTTGGTAAAGCCCCAAGAAAATATTAAATCACCTAAACTTTTAAACTAAACCAGGGGTGGGGAATCTATAGCCTTAAGGCTCCATGTGGCCCCTCTAGGCCCTCAAGCATGGCCCTTTGATTGAATCCACACTTTGTGAAGTTCCCAGTTTGCCCACCCCTGAACTAAACAGTTCTGGTCCAAGCATGGGCAGGTAGGTGTGGGACACAGAATTAATCAACAAAGCAATCAACAATGACTTCTTAAGTATCTGTGATCTTCCAGGTACTGTGCCAGACACTAAACATACAAGTACAAAAATGAAATAGTTCATACACTCAAACACAAAAGAATCTCAGAGCTGTACAGAACATTAGAGACCATCTAGTTTGACATCCTCTCAATACAAGAATCACTTTTAGAGCATGTGTGATAGATCATCACTGATCCTCTGAGCAAGCAATCAACAAACATTTATTAAGTGCCTATTATGTGCCAGACATTATATTTATTGATGACTCAATTAACTTCTAATAATGCAGAAAAAATTTAATTAGCTCTTTGGAGAGGCAGATCACATGTTTGGTTTATATTGTGTTTGTGGTCAATTCATTTCAACAATTCAACACTATTAACTGCCTAATATATGTCAGGCCATGTGACATTGTGGATAGAGAGCTAGCCTTGTAATCAAGGCTCAGGTCCTTTGAGCTAAATGTGGTACTTTGAGCTTACATGTCCTTCAGTATTGCAGCAGAGCAATGATGTTCATCAATGTAGGTATTCTCTTTACTGGAACAGATCATAGCATATTCACGCCTTCTCATATTTTATGACTTTTGTCTGTGTCCTCGCATCAGTCGTCCATGGAGAATCTATCCAACTTGTTCAGGCCACCAGTAGGACATTTAGGATTGCTTATCTGTTAATCTTTACTCTTGTGACCAGCAAACTCACACTCCAGGAATCCTTGCCAGCTTCAGCCGACATGTACCTACTGAGTTCCCCCCCCACCCCCATTGCCCTTTGGAACATTTGTAATTTTGATTCTTCTGAAACTTTGATGTTCTATGATTCATAGTATGATTCATACTATCATAAGGAGTATATTATTTTTAAAAAAAAAGATGGGTCTCTGTGTCACTCAGTGTCTTAGGATCATAGAAAAGACTGCAGTTTCCCAAGTATGATCCACCCCATTCTTCTTTTCCTCTTCAATTCTGGACCCAGATCACTGTCCATAATCAATCTCTGCAACATATTTGTATTGATGGAATAACTCAAGAGATTCTCTATCTAATCTAGGCAATATACGTTCTTAATCCACACCAGTTTTCCAGTGCAGATAGCTGTTTTTAGGGGATTGGAATATAACTGAAGATACCTGTAGGATTCTGGGGGCTCAATGAAATCAGCACAATACCTTTCACAAATGGAAACATCTACCAAAATCTCTGTTAACATTCCGTCCTCCTCTCCTTGGACTCTATGCAAGAAATCATCCATAAAACTAGTAGATGTCTTTATCCCTATTATATTTCATTTTGATAGCATTAGCTCATGGTTCTAACTTGTCAGGATCCTTTTAAATCTTGGTCCCATTATCTAGCACATTAGCTACTTATGAATTTTTCTCTCATGTAAAATTTAAAGTGTTTTCTAGTTCTTCATCCAAGATATCATTAAATATGTTAAATGGAACAAGACCAAGGACAAAGCCCCATGACTGTACACAACAGAAGTTTGCTCCTTGATACCAACCATCAGCAATCTTTGAATAAGACTTCTCAGCCACCTGCTATTCCTTCTTACTGGTCTATATTTTTCCACTTTTTCTATAAGGAGAGGATGGAGATTTTGCCACACACTTGCTGAAATAAAAATATACTACGTGTGCAACGTTCTCTTTTCCTACCAAACTAATATGAGATGTTTCATTCCAAGATATCTGGGCTGGTCTCAGTCACTCTAAAGCAAGAGGACTTCAGACCTACACAAGGGCAGAGGCAAACCTTCTAGGGTGCCTCAGAAAACCCATGGGCTTCTAAAGATCCTCTGCCAAGGATAATTCAAGATCAATTAAAACCTGGAAGAATTAGTCCAGATCAGGATAGACCTTCCTAATAACTAGATGCAGACCAATGGGGCTGGGTCTGGTCTGAGTCAGAACTGGCTGTAAAGATGGGAATTAGAACAAAGATTTCTCAGGCAAATTGCAACATCACCTTGTCCGAAGGAAAACCACAGAATCATACTATTCATAGAGCCCAGGGTTTCTTAATCTTTTTTTTTGTCTTGTGGACATCTCTGTCAGAATAATGAAGGATATGGACTCCTCAAAATAATGTTTTGGTTTTTTTTAATAATGGAAGGAAACGCTACATTTCAATTAGAAGTTGGTGAAAGTAAAGAATCTATTTCTTCCCATCCAAGTTCATGGACTCTCTGAAATCTATCCATGGACTCCTAGGGGGTCTGTAGACTCCAGATTAAGAATTTTTCATATAATCCATGGAATCGCCATTATAACACACCCAATAAGTGATCGCCCAGATTCAGCTTAAAGAGTTTCTTTTAGGTGAGTTTTTTTACATTAAGGTATCTGGGGGAGGGGGGCCGGCAGCACTTCAGCAGCTAAAAATTGCTCCACTAACAAACAGCATCAAAGGATCATGGAATTAGAGCTGTAAGGAACCTTAGGGGTCATCTAGTCCAAACTATGTAGCACAAAAAGACTAAACTCATACTAAATTCTGCTCTTTGGAGAATAACTTGATACGGACATTTAATTGCATTGGAAGCACTAAAGAACAATGGCAAGCCTTAAAAAAAATCTCTGCAAAGGGCCAAAATAACCTTCCAAAATAGACAGGAAGCGGTATTAGAAGTCACACATGAGAAGGGAGAGTGACCTAAAAAACATGGAATGGAACTATGAGGACATTTAATAAGAACGTGAAGGAAAACTTAAGCAACATTTTCCTGGGTTGTTTTCAGTCCCCTGTATGGAAAGATTTGGATAAAACTAAAGTAGAAAATTGGAGCAAGAGGTCTTTTTTGTGCGCCAGATCCTGTGTCACTGGAGTTGGAACAAAACCTAGACATATTCTTCAGAGGAAACAAACAAAGCGCACGTGTACACACACACACACACACACACACACACACACACACACACACACACACACACACAGAGAGATGGGAAAATTCTAAATGGAATCATGCGGATCTCCTTAAAGAAATAAATTATTTGCAGAAAACGTGTAGTTAAATATAGACAATTTTGAAGGCACTCCCATTTAGATGGGAAATGGTATTTCAGGAGTATTTAGCAAGCTTAACTGGAATAGAGTTCTGAAAGACTTAAACTCAGACCTTGAAGTGCCTTTGCTTTAACTTGCTTTAACTAGAGGCATCTGGGTGGTGCAGTGGATAAAGTGCTGGACCAGAAGCCCTGAGTTCAAATCAAGCCTCAGACACTTCTAGCTCTGTGACCCTGGGCAAGTCACTTAACATCTCTGCCTCAATTTCCTCATCTAGAAAATAGGAATAATAGTAGCACCAACCTCACAAAGTTATTGTGAAGATAAAATAGTATTTGTAAAGGTCTTTTCTGACCTTAAAGTGCTATATAAATGCTAGCTAACCCTAAATAACCAAATCATAATTACTTAAGGAGGTGTTTTCTCACAAAATAAGAGACATAGCTATTTTTTTGTTCTAGCCCTGTAGGGTATCTTCTGTATTACTTGTAATACATTCTTCCTATCTTCTGACACTCACCTATCCATTCATTATGGCTTTCTACCTATCTACTACTTCTCATTCTGATATCACCACAAACACATCTTATCATTTCCCTTTTCATATTCTTAGTTTTATCTCCTCTTTTTAAATCTTCCCCTACTTCCCCCCCCCCCCCCCCCCCCGCACATTCCATTTCTTTGTTGTCCCTTCTTTAGTTTTATCCTCTTAGGCTGCATGTTTTCTTTTAGTCTTAACACAGAAAGAGTTATCTATTGATGTTAAAATTTTGTTGTAAAAGTGAAATAATCTATAACATAAATGCTAATACTGTCCTTTCTGACCTCTTCTTTGCAAGAAAAAGCACAAAGTGAAGACATCTTTTTTTCATATGAGATGTTTACTTTTTAGTTCACAAAGTATAGTTTTTGCCTAGGGACCCACGTTTAAACTTTTGCCACTAGTATGCCTACACCTGATAGCTTCACATAGCACTTTATGAGTTATCTGTTTGCTAAGCAGACTGAATCACTACTCACCTGAAATACTTATAGAACCTCCACTCCTGGACAGCTCTGCTGGTGAATAACTGGATGATGTTCTCACTAGTGACTGGTTTCAATCCTTGATCACTCAATCAAAATAATTTTATTAAGTGCTTACTACATGTCAGTTGCCATGCTAAGCGCTAAAGAAAAGCAACAATGACTGTAATTACAATAATAGCAAAAACAAAAAACAAAACTCACAAGGCCCCTGCCCTCAAGGAGCTTATATTCTAAAGGGGAGCCATCATGCAATTCAATACACTCAAGATACATACAGAGTAGAAGGAAGGTAATTTCAGAGTAAGAAGTACTAGCAGCTGAGGGGCCTGGGAAAGGTCTCTTATAGATGGGATTTGAGTTGAGACTTGAAGGGAGCTAGGAAAACTAGGTGGAAGTGAGGAGAGTGCGTCTCCTAGACATAGGGGACAGTCAGAGCAAAGAGGAGAAAATAGGAGATGGAGTATTGTGATTTCCGTACATCGAGGGAGTTCTTAAAATGTTATAGGTTTATGCATTAGCAAAGGCAGAATATTTTGAGGATGATTAGAATATTAAGTATTCTCTTGTTTTCCTTATAACCTTCTCTTTTCTTCCTTCCACCTGAGTGATTAAGACTTCCACAGACCAATCCCTCTCTAGCTCCATTCTGGAATGTTAAAGGGTAATAAAACCTTTTCTCCACTTGCTGACAAAGTGGCTAAATAGTCTGAAGCCAGGGTGTTGATGATGGCCACTGCCTTGACTGTGCTTGTAGGGAACAAGAGTTTCTGACATCATTGCATTTAAGGAAGACATTTGAAGCAAGGAGAGATGGGAGAGTAAGAAGAAGAGATAGACAGAAAGAGACAGAAGGCTCTTTGTGGGCAGTAGTGATTAGTTTGAAATATGGCTTAAAATTTATCATTTCCAACCCAGAGCCAGTCGCCCGGCCAGCTACCATTCAAATACAATTTTGTGCGGATGGAAACATGTCACTCAATAGATCTCAAATCGCTGTGAAGATGTATGTGGCAAAAACGTGCTGGAATTGAGGTTTTCCAGTTTGTGAATTTTCTTGTCTTACATGTATTACAGAATTAAACAAAACATAGCATATGTGGACACTGGCCTACATTTAAATTCTAGCTATTATTCCACAAGGACATTGATGATAATTTAATTATTTGAATCACGGGATGTTTTGTACTATGTGTATTATGCACATCTGTGCAGAAACATCAGATTACTGTTCCCTCAAAGCAACAGAAAGCACAAACAGAATCACTCCTCCCACACAAACAGAGGATGAGGTTTCCAATAGCCTCCCTAAGTACACTGTGTTCCTGTTCTTTTGCTGGCCTCAGACAAACGGGAGATCACAGGAAGCCTGCTGGGCTGTGCCTTCAGAGAAAAGCAGACAGCACCAAGAATGTTGTTAGAACATGTGGAAAGGGCTAACATTCAGGTGCGTCACTTCCTTCAGGGACCTTCTGGGCTAGCTAATGTTCTAAAACAAATTTAATAACCAGAAGGATACAAAGAGAGGATGAATGAACAGACAAATGAACAGATTAATAGACATCTGGAGAGACGTCATTTATGACTCTTAAAATAATTGCACAATGTTGGACTTTGTCTTGATACCTTTTTTTCCCCCTCTTGCCTCCTGGAAAACATAATGAGAAGGAAAGGTGAATGGTGTATAATGCTTAATCAATCATTCAGGGACTAATTCAGAATTATTTTCTGTTATACATTTCTAGCCAAGTTCACAAAACTAGGTTTGTTTCCAATTATTTGTAATATGCGTCCCCAGAAGAATTTAAAATAGACTATTCAATCATTGTTTTCTCTTCTAGTAATGACATAACTGAAACTTGTATTCTTCAACAAAAAGAAAAGGAAGCTAAATTAGAAAAATTGCTGTAATGTAGCTACTATTCTAAGAAGGCTTTGATGGAAAAGACAACATCTTCCTTACTCCAAAGTTCCTTCTTTTAATATTTCACTTAATTCAACAAATTCTACTTACTGGGTACCTACTATGTGCAAGGCTCTGTGCTGGCCAGTGAGGGAGATGCAAAGATGAGTTAGACACTGTGCCTGCCCTTATGGAATGAATATACTTTAATAAGGAAGAAAAAGCTCCTTGAATGATCTCAAATTTCTTCCAGAAACAAATGTCTATCTTTTTAATATCAGCATTCTGCCATTGTTTTTATAAGTCTGAAAGACCTGAAATAATACCCTCTAAGAACTGAAAATGATTATCACACAGAGTTCAATGGAGGAGTATACCCCATGAATGAGAGCAGGCTTCTATATATAACAAATGAGAAATTCCAAAGAGGAATGAAAGGAAATGAAGTCATCAGGAAACATGTTATGGAACAGGAATATGTGCTGGTCATATGGAGAAGGTGAGGGATGACACATAGACAGCCTAAGTAGGAAAGATACCAGTAGGTTATGTGACCCCCCTCAAGTCAATTTAAGGGAGGATATGGATGAGAGCCATACAAAATGGGTTGGGATCTGCATCACTGAAGGAGACATCCAGATAGATGAAATCACAGTTTCAACTGAACCTTTGAGTGGGTGGAGAGAAGAAATAGACACAGTTATAATCCAAGATATAATGTGGAAGAGGGGGAAAAGTACTATTAATAAAGGGGAAGGAGAGACCATTTTCAACTTGGGAGGATTTGGGAAGACTTCATCAGTTGTCGTAGATGCATATAAGTGAGTATATTAAAATAAAGTAAAACTAAAATGGTAGGTTGGAGCAAATCTTTAGAGGACAGCAGATGAAAAAAACCTTAGACTTTATTTGGTAAAAATATGAAATCCTTTTCTGATGCCTCATTGCATGCAAGTGATCTTGGATTTTTGAAGACAGTGTCGAGAGGTGAATTCTGGCAGGTACAACCATATGTGTTTGCAGCCTCATTGAGAATCAGCATCCTGAGTATCAGGCTAGTTTGGTATGGAAATAGTCATTACCAGTAGGTCACAAATTTGGAATAGAATTATTTGGTTGTGGCAACTTGTAAAGTGAACCAAAAATGAATGTGGCCATTAGTTTGATGAGGCTCCCTTTTGCTTCTACAATGACAGCAGCAGGGTGATAGTAAAGGATCCCAATAGGACAGATTTTAGACAGATTTAGATATCTGGGGATATCTAAATGTGAGATCCTCATCCAATCACCTGTGGGTTGATATGCTTGTATACCAATCTTCACACTCTTGTTATAAAGGAGAGAGAGAAAAGGAAATTTGACCTGAATGAAATGCTAGCTTACTTCTCATGTGAAGGTAAATAAATAAGTTGGTAGAGTTGGCTTTATCATTCATTCAGTTACAATGATTAAACTTTAATCAATCAGCATACATTTATTAAGCACCTCCTATGTTCCAGGCACTATGCTAAACAGCATTTCATATGGTGTTTGAGTGTCTCATATATCAGTGCTCCTGATAAGTATGCAAAAAGACCACCGTAAAAATGGTGGATGTTTATGGCCTCAACATCTTTACAGGAATAAAGGAGCTAGCAAGGTGGCAGAGTGGAAAGAGTTCTGGACCTGGAGTCAGGAGAACCTCAGTTCAAATACAGCTGTAGAAACTTACTCTCTGTGTGACCTCATGCAAATCACTTAACCTATTTGCATTAGTTTCCTTAACTATAAAATAGGGGTAATAACTCTGTCTAACTCCCAGGATTGTTGTGAGTATAAAATGAAATAATATTCATAAAGAACTTTGCAAATCTTAAAGTGCTACATAAATTCTTCTTATTATGATTACTGTTAGTAATAAACACCGTTTCATGTTAGCATTTGTTTATCTCAGATTTCAGTGCTTCTGATAAACATATGCAAAATGGCCACCATGAAAACAGTCAAAGTTTATGGCCTCAACATCTGTTGAAGAGAATAAAGTAGAGGGTTTTATGAAGAATATGATGCCTCTCCAAATTAAATCAACATATATTTCAAAACCAAGAAATATTAATACAAAGGTGGTCCTGAGGAGTATGGAGAAAATGTTGCTGGTAAAACGTGATTTACAATTTAGAAGAGAGGGGTCAAAGGACTGACGATCATAGAAAGCTTACAGATCTCTATCATGAATGCTATTTTTCTTCAAGAAGAGAGTTAAAAGGTGGTGAACGTAGTAAGCACCAAATGTAATGAAAACATAAAAGTGATTATGGTTTAATAGACAGCAAATGACAATTTTCTTTTGGGGAACTCATTTATGAATCGATTATATGTATACAGACTATGGACATGTTGGAGCAAAGGAAATTAGAAAAGATATCCTGCGTGGGGAAAACTCTAACTCTTGAGGAGCAAGAACATACAGAATCTTTTGCTTAAACAAACTCAGAACTGGGCTTCTTTTCCTATAAAGGTCTGCACATGGAACTATTCTGCTTCTGAAACACAACTCTCTTTTAGCATGTACCCAGATCCCATGTTGATAAAGTATTCTCTGTAGTAAGGTAGAATCAGTGAAAAGCAAACTGGCCAGGAAAGTCCTATGGCGTAGATAAGCTGTCTTTTCTTCTTTCCTCTGGAAAGGCTCATCTAAAACTTTGCCTTACCTTGTCTTTATGATTGTTTCTCATTTCCTGTCTTTAATCCTTACTTTCTCACTCATTATCTATAAGAAAACTTTTCATAAGCTTCCAATTCTCTAATAAATTCAAAGTATCACAGCTTATGTTATTCTATATAAATGACCCTCCTCTCTTCACATCTCTTCAGTGGTGCCCCAAATCCTTTCCAATTAAAACGACGATAACAACAACAACAATAATTTGCCTTTAATTTTAAAGCCAATCTCTACTTTTTTGATGAAATCACTTCCCTTATAAAATTGGACATGAGTGAAAGGGATCAAGTGTTTTCCAGATGGGGTGATCAAAAAAGATGAAAAGAAGGGCAAATTAGAAAGAAATTAATAGGTTTTGGGAAAAGAATGGCTTTACCTTTCTCCTTGCTCTGGGTAGGCCTCCACTGCTTCAGAGCCTTAGCCTCAATACAGCTCAGCTAGAAAGGAGAGAGAGGAATATCTAAACCCATCCCACCTGCCACTAATTGGAAATATCAGAGAATGCAGAAGTGTCTTGGCAGGAAGAGATAATCTACTTGAAAACTTCCTTCCAAGCTTATAAAATCCTTTTTACAAATTAAAAACATTTTGCAGTCCATTCAGGAGTAAGAAAGGAAAATCATTCCACACTAATCACTACAGCAGGAATTGTACTGGATAAATGTCATCGAGCAAAAAAATAAAAGAAAAACATCACAAGAAAAATGGTTGCTCCTGCTAGATCATTTTGCCCTCTGCTATTTTGGGCCATTGGCATAATTAAGGCAGGTTCAAGAAGATTTCAACACATTATCATAAGTGTTAAAAAAAAAAACACCCTCTATTACTTAAGCAGCATGGATAAACCCATACCCAACTTTACTTTTGTGGCTTGTCAACTAAATGTGTTTCTTTTTAATTTCAAGGAATATGATTCCAATTATTTCTGAGTAACATCTAAAATGTCTCTTCAGCTTATCAAAATTTTGTTATATGTACATTTTGCTAAACATCTGGTTAAAAAACTGAGGTGCTCATTTGGCTATTTCATTTCTATGATGCCAATATTGGAAACTTTTGAACCAGTAAAAATGTCTGTTTTCTATCTGATGTTTGCATTATGTTAAAATCACTTAAATTTTCCGCTTAAGGGAAAATCCTCTTAATTCTGAAGGGATAGTGAACTCCCTCTATCAGTAGTCAGCACCTCTACTCTTACAAAGTTGCCTGAAACATGGAGAGGTTAAGTGATCTGTCCAGGGTGGTACAGTCAGTGTGTGTCAGGCAGGACTAAAATGAGGTCAGCCTATTATGTTGCTACTTTAATTTTCTTGTGTAACATTGGATTATATTAGACGGTTCACTGATTTTGAAGGATGCTGTCCAAGCTTCACTTTTTTTTCTTAACTGGCACACTCCACCACTAAGAAGTCTTATAAACGGTCCCAGTGAGAATGATCATTTATTTTTTTGTTGTTGTTGTTGTTTTTATTTATTTATTTTGGTTAGGCGATGGGGTTAAGTGACTTGCCCAGGGTCACATAGCTAGCAAATGTTATGTGTCCGAGGCCAGATTTGAACTCAGATCCTCCTGAATCCAGGCTGGTGCTCTATCCACTGCACCATTTAACAAGGAATTTACGGCTCTGTTAGCAGTTTTTCTCGACATGTACCAAAGGCCAGAAACAGAACTCTCTTCTAAATAACAAAAGATGAGTACTAATTTTTGGAAACTGAAAGAGTAACAATCATGAGAGAAAAATATTTTTCAGGTGATGATGGAATAATAGAATCGTATAGCTAAAATGAAACCTAAAATCATCTAGTATAGCTTCTTTATTTTACATTTGAGGAAGTTAGAGCCTAGTGATGTGACTTGTCTGAAGTATATGACTGCTTGGTAGCATATACAACCTGGGAATTGAACACATTTCTCCTCCGTCCTAGTTCAATACAATTTCTATATAACACCTTGCTCCACAATGAAGGTAGCATCCCACCCACTGAGATAGAAATAAATAGGTTCTTTTCTTCTACTATTTAAAAAATAAAAATAACATAAACATATAATAAAGAAGTTTTACCCTCGGACTAAATTTTGGAAAAAAGAACTTCTCCAATAATCTTTCATCTGTGGTCACTGAAGAACATGCCACTTGACATGTAAATTTTTTTTCCTGCTCCTTTCTTGTTGCTTCTTTGCCCCACTTTCATCTCTGTATCTATTAAACAAGTTCATTCTATAACTCTTCTCAGATGTGAATTTTAAAACCTTTAGGAAGCATCCATAATTGGGAACTATGTAAATTGGTTCCCTTGTGAAAAATAAGACTTTCCTTTCTAAATCTATCTTATACTAATTTAGTCTTGATATATGAGTTTCAAACTTCAGTGAAAATAGGCTGACATACCTGGTTACTACAATTAGTTCTGAAAAAGGAAATAACATTTTAGACCCATCTTAACTGCTTACAATCACATAAAATATCACTGCTTTTTAGACAGCATCATTTTGGTACCTTGCTATGATACATAATATAACGAAATGCATGTAACCTCTAACACACACATAGCACACTGATAATTCTGGATGTATCACTGCCACTTTTAAGTCTTGTCTCAATTTGAACTCACTGTCTGCCAACTCTCACAACAACCCCCTCAAAAATTCTAGTTTTATTTGTTAACATTTTTTTCTTTCAATTTTGTTAATATTATCTTTGCTTTTCAGAATTTCTATTGGTTAGGGTTTTTAATTTGTTGGTTTTCTAGTTTTCCTTAGTTTAATTCTTAATTCATTGACCTATTCTTTCCCCTTTTTGTTGATGAAAATATTACATATACAAATCTTTTCTTTGGAAATGCTTTAGCTGTATCCCAAAAATTTTGATATTGTATAACACTTACTTGTATCAGTCATATTGTCTCACTGTTGTAAATTTGTTAATGACATTTTCTATGATTTCTATAATTTATTTTTTGACCCACTGATTCTTTAGGATTCCAGTAGTTAATCTGAAACTAGCTTTTAATCCTTTCTTCAAGGCCCTTTATTGAATAAAATGGTTTTTTTTTTTGTGATCAGTAAAGGCATGTCTACCTTTCTTCATTTATTTGGAAGGTTTTTAATCACTACTTTTTAATTTTTATACATGCATGCACAGCTGAATGTATGTATGTATGTATGTATATATGTATGCAAGTATATACACATACCTCTTTCTCTTACTATTTGGTAATTACCAGAGAGCTATCATATTTGATTTTTCTAAAATTCTCTTTAGGTTCTTTTTTTTTGTTGTTGTTTAACTTTTTGGTTAGATTTGTCTAAGTCTGAAAAAGGTAATTAAGATCTCCAAATACTATAGTTTTACTGTTTGTTCTTTCTATAAATTAACTTTTTCTTTAAATATTTAGGTATTAGATCATTTGGTATATATATGTTGGGGACTGATATTAACTCATTGTCAATGGTGGTTTAAATTTCAGCATAATATTTTCCCTATTTATTTCTCTTAATCAAGTCTATTTTTTTAAACTGTTGTCTTGTTTGAGATCATGGCATCCCTGATTTATTTTTTTAGTTCATCTGAAACATAATAGATTTTATGCTAATTCTTTATTTTAATGATGTGTGAAACTTTCTGTTTCAAGTGTGTTTCTTGTAAATAACATTGGATTCTGCTTTCTAATACATTTTTCTACTTTCCCTTTTTTATGGGTGAATTGATCCCATTGAAATCAACAGTTATGACTGCTAAATGTCATAGGAGGGAGAGGGAGACAAGGAGAAGGAGAAAAGGCAGTAGTGGTGGTGGTGAGAAAGGAATGTGTTCAACACCACTGATCTGTATTTGATTAAATCTGTATTTCTTCCACTTCTCCTATTCCCTTCCCCTTGGCCAGTCTCTGATCACGTGCTCTTACTTGTCAATGTTTTCTTTTTATTCCCCTTTTAGGATTTACCCTCTGAAGATGGAGCTTGTTTTTCTTATGATTAATTTCTCCCTAAACATATCATCTCTTTTAATGCTTACTACCCTCTCCTCCCATTTGATTTGTGTGTGTGTGTGTATGTGTGTGTGTGTGTGTGTGTGTGTGTGTGTGTGTGTGTGGTGTATATACAACCCTTTCTTGTCTGGTATAGGTCAAAATAAGTTTCATGAATATCCCCATTTTGATGTTAATATTGTCAGATTATGTGAAATATTGAGTGCCAACTCTTCCTCTTTCTTTGTAATGCTTTTTTCTTCTCTTCTTTTTTCTCTTTATATCATCAAAATATAAGAAACCACTCCTTGGCACTTTCTCTTTCTTACTCTCCTATTTCTGTGAGACATATTAAGGTTCCAAGGGGATGCTTGTTTATTCTCTCCCCTATTAGAATATAAGCAATTCATCATTTTCTAGTTCCTTCCAATTGCTTAAATATATTTACTTTTATATGTTTCTCTTGACTCTTGTGTTTGCATTTCAAAGTATCTACTCAGATCTGGTCTCTTTATCAGGAATGTTTAGAATTTCCTTATTATGTCCAGTTTTGCTGGCTAAGTAAATCGCGGGTTTAAGCCTTTATCTCTTGTCTTCTGTAATGACATTCATTATAAATTCCTCTCTCTTTTGTAGCAGTAGTTTTCAGGTCTGTGTGATCTTGACTCCACTGTCTTGGTACTTGAACTCTTGCTTTCTGGCTGTTTGCATTGTTTTTTTTCTTTTACCTGGAAGCTTTGAATTTTAGCTATGATGTTCCTGCGAGCTGTCACTTATTGGGTTATTTCAAAAGGTGACTGACTAATAGATTCTTTCTATTCTTATTTTGTCAGCTGGTTCTAATTGATTCATTCATTTCATTTTCTTTTTTATAATACAAGCTTTTATCTCTTTCTATGACTCTTGAGTTATATCTCCTTGATCTGTTTTCCAGGTTAGTTTTTTACACCTTACAAACACTTCTATTTTTTTCAGTATTTTGGTTTTGTTCTAATTTTTTTTTGTCTCATGGAATCACTAATCTGTTTAGTTAACTAATTTTCAGAGTCTGCTATTTGAGTAAGGTTTTGCACCTGCTATACTAAGTTGTCGATTCTCCTTCCAGTTCATCTACAGCTCCCACTTCCTTTCCCATTTTTCCAATAGAGTTCACATTTAATTTGGAACATTTTAGTTTTTATTTCTTCCATGAATTATGGTGGAGTTTATAGCAAATCTTTGTTTTTGGTTTGTTTGCTTGTAGATGATTTGGAGTTACTCTCTTCTGGGTTGTGTCTTGGATCTCTGTCTCCATGGTATCTCTTTATTATTGGTATTTTATTTATGTATTTCCCCAGCCTTACTTCCTGAATTGAGAGTTTGTAAGAAATCCAAGCTCTGTACTTTTCTAGAAGTAATGATGTGGCCTTATTTTGTCCTGATCTGTATTACATGCGGTTTGGGTAATGAGTACCACATTCTTCAAGGACCTCAGAGGTTTCTCATTACAGTGCAGTATTCTGGTATGGTCTGATGAGCCTGATCATTTCCATCCTTCTCTGTTTGCTGCTACAAGCCCTCAAGCCCTACAGGAGCCTGACTCCCCAGTCCAATAACAGATAGATAAACTGAACATTCTGGACATCCTTGACTAGATCGGGTACATAGCTGGGGACTTCAGCCGACCATGGTCTGTATGCTGGAAGGTTAGTGGGCTATGCTCCCCAACTAGGCTTTTTTGCATGAACCTCTTCCCTAGGGCCCTATCCTTCCTGAAATCATTTTCTTAAATCTGGGCTATTTTGTTCTTATGACTCTACCATATTCAAGGGTCTCAATCTTTCCATACAAATGAGGGCTTTTTCTGAATATCATATTTCTGTTAATGGAACCACCATTCTCTCAGTAACTCAGGCACAAAACCTCAGAGTTATCTTTGATTAATTTTTCATCACCCTTCACATCTAGTCTCTGAGTCCTATTAATTCTACCTGTATTACATCTTACCAATCTTCTTCAAATTATTGCCACCATCCTCATTCTGATCTTTACTATCTCTTACTTATTTAACTATTTACATAGATTGCACTCCATATCATTGGCAGATTAATGAATTTCATGCACATTTCTAATTTTGTGACTCCTCTACTAAAAATCTTCTGTTTCTCCCTATTTTCTTTTATATGGAGTTTTCTGAGCTCTATAGTCTGTCATTCAAGGGTCTTTATATCAGTGGTGTCAAACTCAGAAGTGGATCCCTGTGGTCCACATATTGACTCAGAAAACTACAAATTAACATTTGTAGTAACATTTGCTATATTGTGTTGTATTTTTATTTATTTTTCTGGTTTGGGTACTACCCACTACATCCAGCTGCTGTGAATTTAACATCTCTTCTCTATATGGCCCCATCCCACATATTCAGTCTTATGATTTCCCACTGCTTCCCTAAATATTCTAAGGCACAGAATCTCAGGTTTGGAAAGGTTCTCAGAGGCCATCTATTCAAGCCCAGATCTGAACAGGAATCTCATATACAATATATCTGAGAATGGCCATCTGTCCTTTACACGGAGGCCTCCAATGAGGACAAACCTCCTGCCTCCAAAGGCACCTTACTACATTTTTAGACAATTCCAAATTAGGCAGTTTTAAAAATTCCTACGACAAATCTAAATATGCTTCTCTATAACTTTCACCCACTGCCCCTAGTTCTTCACTTTTGGGTGAAACAGAACAAGAGGAATTAATTCCCTTTCCACATGATCACCTTAAATACTTGAAGACGGGTATCCTAGGACTTTGTAAGCCATTCTTCTTCAAGCTAAACATTTCTAGTTCCTTCAACCAAATGGCATGTAGCATAGCTTAAGATTCTTCATCTCTGGGGCAGCTAGGTGGTGCAGTGGATAGAGCACTGACCCTGGAGTCAGGAGGACCTGAGTTCAAATCCGGCCTCAGACACATAACACTCACTAGCTGTGTGACCGTTGCCTATCCAAAAAAAACCCAACAACAACAACAAAAAGAATCTTCATCTACCTGTTTGCTTTCTCCTGAATGATATTCTGCTTATTAATATCTTTTCTAAAATGAGAAACCCACAGCTGAAAACAATACTGAAGATGTGGTCTGATCAGGGCAGAATAACAGCAGGACTATCTATGATCTCTTTAGGTCTAGACACTGAATTTCTCTTAGTTGAGCCTAAAACTATATTAGCATTTTTACTGTTGTATCACTCTTCTGATTAATATTGAGCCTACATACTACTACAACCCCTGAATCTTTTTCAAATGCACTGCTATCTAGCCATGCCATAAGCATCCTGAATGCACGGTATTTGTTTCTTTTTTTTTTTTAATGATTCTAAGTATATCTTTATTAAGCTTCAACTTATTTGATTTAACCTAAAGTTCTTTTCTTTCAAGATCTTTTGGGATACTAAGTCAAGTGTGTGGAGGTGGAAGAATAGGGGAAGGACACAATCAACTTCATTATATGAATGGGAAGCAGGGGCAAAATTCCAGTCCTTGAATATATAGGCATTATTTTTAAACTAAATCTATTATTTCGTTGGTGTAGGAAATTCATGGGGAAGGAACTACCTGTTCCAAATATAGATTAGCACCTGATATTATACTTGCAATATTAGAAAGCTACCTGGGCCCCTGAGAGGTTAAATGACTTGTTCTGGGTCAGACAGCCAGTTTATGTCAGATCTAAGACTCATCAGTAGTCCTGATTCTGAGGCCAGCTCTCTAGTCATTAAATAATTTTTGTTTTTTGGTTGTTTCAGTCGTGTCCAATTTTTCATGACCTCATTTGGGGTTTTCTTGGCAAAGATACTGGAATGGTTTGCCACTTCCTTCTCCAACTCATTTTACAAATGAGAAATCTGAGGCAAATAGAGTGAAGTGACTTGCCCAGGGTCACACAGCTAGTAAGTGTCTGAGGCCAGATTTGAACTCAGGAAGATAAATCTTCCCGACTCCAAGCCCAGCGCTCTATCCACTGTGCCACCTAGCTGCTCATTATTAAACCATGCTATCACTCAAATACTCTGTACTTGAAATTAAATGCTCTTTTGAAACACTGATAATAAAAAGATCTCAAATAATAAATATTTCTTCTTCCCACAATGCATACTTGTATGTCCTCTAAGAACACAGGGAATACAAAATCATGGAGAAATAGGAAGGCTAATGATAGGACAGTACACATTTCACTTTAATCAGAGATGCCAGTGCTGGAGGGGGGTACAACAGAAAAAACAGACCACCTGCTGAGGCTACTGAATTTATATTATAGTCACATTTAGCTCCAACTGCTACAAGATGCTTTCATATCATTGTACATAAGTAAAGGAAATTGCTTTTTTTTTTTTTTATCTCATAAGGGTCACAACTCCCACCATGCTCTGGACTGCACTTTAAAGTAAAATCACTTTTTTTTTGTGCAATGCTTAAATCATTGCATAAATCAACAGAAATTCTTTTGAAAACAAATGTTTGGTTTCTTGTATGTGTCTGCTTTTAAATTTAAATTCCAATACTGAATTTTATTTTTGAAAGAGACGATTTTACAAAAAAAGTTACCAACACAAAAGCATAGCTCATAAATCCACATAAACTATTTTAATCATAAACATAGACTTTTATTCACTCATTTTCAAAGAGCTTCAAAAACAGAAATATAATTAACCTTAACACTGCCTCTTGGACACAGATGGTAAGAAACTCTATAATGGGATACAAAGTCAAATGAAATTCTCATAGTATTTGGCTTCACGGCATATACCACATACATAAACGTCTATCACCTGAATTTGGACTTCAGTTTTCCAAAAACTTGAGTGGAAGTACAAGTGACCCTACATTCAGTTATGGTTTCCAGCAAACACCGTACACAATTTAGTTGGTTTCAAATGGTTTTTCCCTGACATTCATGAAACTTTATTTCAGGTGGCAGCACTGTTAAACAGAGATGCTGCATCTTTGAACTCTACTTATACAAGCCAAGAACAGAATTTGGAAACTCTAAATATTAATAACAATAAGTTGTATTAACAGAGCCTTTTAAGATTAAAAAAGCTCTTTATATCTATTACATAATGGGATCCTCACTGAAGACAAACTTGTGAGGCAGTTACTACAGACATTATTATCCTCATTTTACAAATGTGGAAACTAAGGCACAGAAAGGTTAAGTAATTGCCCAGGTTCGCATAGCTAGTAGGTATTAGAGACAGCTATCCTGATTCCAAATCTAGTGCCTTCCCTACTACATGATTTTGCCATTTTCCTACACATTTGACTCTATTTCCTCTCTTATTCCATTTCAATCACACACTGTCATTTTCCAAATGGAGCCCAGAAAAAGACAATCCCACCTAAGTTTTATGTGAAGCCTCTCCCCCTTTCAACCATCACATACAGAGGGAAATAAGCATTATTAACATTCTTATTAAATTCATTATTAAAATTATTTTTTCTATTCTCCTGGATGAGAAATTTTTAAATGGAGAGGTTAAATGATTGAATTTGGATCAACCTGTTGTCAGTGGTGGAAATACAATTAGAACATGGTCCAGGATGTTACCCAATAAAGTCTGCTGCCAAAAGAAGCTGGTAAACACAAATTAGGAGATAATTATTTCTCGTATTTCATTTCCCCATGACAAAATACATTACACAGAGCAGGTGCTAAATAGATGCTCTTTGGACTTGACAGAAAATTAACTAAATCTTCACAGAAGATCCTCCAAACTCCCATAGGCAAAAGGATCAATATTGCATTATTAAACCAAGGGAGCAAAACAAACCTTTGTCTAGTAATTATCTCCATAATATTAACTTCCGGTTCATGAAAAGCTACTACATGATCAACAATATGAAATGAAGGTGAAGACCTTCACGTATCAGAATGTATGACACTAGAATATTGCCTTAAGAATGAGGAAGGAAGTAGAACTCAAACTCCAAACCGAGAGTCTGTTACAATTACTCTTTACAGGATTTGCCCATTTAGAACTGCCAGGGGTTGACCTCCCAGAAGTTCTCAAGAGTAACTGAAGTATTTGAAGAAAACATGAAGTGAAGTCAGCAAACGTCCACAAATCAAAGATGCTCAGTTGCTCATGGGACAGACCAATTACCCAGTATGGCAAATACCAAATGCCATTCCTAATTTCCCTGAGCTTGCCTCACATTCTCCTCATCCCCAAAACTTGTCAAGTTAAAATTAGGAGGATACTAAGGAATGAGCTCTTTTTTAAAAATTAGGTATATAAAACCACTTCCCACATATTTGGTCCTAGAACTTCATGGTAAGGTCCTTTAGTAATCTAGGAAAAGAAATTGTCTGAATTTTCTTAGAATCAGAGGAGCACAGGTTCAGAATTGCAAGGAAACTCAAAGACTAACCAGTCTAACACTCACTTTACAGATGAGGAAATTAAGGACTTAGAAGGCTTACTTGCCCAAGGTCACACAGTATATGTCAGAGGCAGCATTTAAACATAGGGCCTCAGGCTATAGATACAGTACTCCCCTTATCACATACCTTTTTCCAATTTTAATTTTTTCTGTATTTTTAGTTTGGAACAAATCACAATAGATTTTTACAAAAATTTGTAATTTGACCTAGTAAGGACAAAATGTAAACTTCAGAATAAGTTACAGGAAAATATATATGTTTGTGTGTGTATATATGTATGTATGTGTATGTGCTTGTGTGTGTGTATTTCTATAGCTTCTCTTGAAGTCTGCATTTTGTTCTCACTGGGTTATATACATATATGTGTATTGTATATAGGGGGTGGGGAGAGGGAGAGGGAGAGAGAGAGAGAGAGAGAGAGAGAGAGAGAGAGAGAAGAGAGAGAGAGAGAGAGAGAGAGAGAGAGAGAGAGAGAGAGAATACATATTTACAGATTAACCCAACAGGAGAATTTTTAAGTCATAATTAACAATAGGATTCCCCAGTTTCCATCTATTTCATTTACATTTCTAAAAAAAAAGAGGTGCTTACTATGTCAGTTCAGGAGGCCCTGAGAATATAAAGTCAAAACAGAATAGTTCTTGGCATCAAGGAACTTACATTCTAACAGAGAGATACAAAATACACACAGATAAACAAATATAAAGTAATTTGAGTAGGGATACCATATTAGGCAGAATGGGGAGTAATCCATTGAGAGGATAGCATCGAAACTGACCCTTTAAAGAAGACAAGGATTAATGAAACTGTTAAGATTAAACTACATTCCAAGAATAGGTGAGAGTTTGTCAAGTTTGGTGAACTGCTGTTAGCTCATTTTGTTTAGATAATAGATTATACAGAGGAAATGATAAGAAAAAGCCTAGAAAGGCAAGTTTGAACTATACTGTAGATGACTGATAAAGGAATATGTATTATATCTGAAAAGTGAGAGCAAGCCACCGGAGATATTTTTAGCAGGGGAGTGATAATGATTAGATCTATACATTAGCAATATTATTTTGGTAACTGGGTAGAGAAAAGAGATATGGAAATGGGGGACCAAAAAGAGATGAAGGCTTGAGCTAGGATAGGAGCAACTATATGGGAGTGGAGAAAGTGGTACAGATCTATATGGAAGTGAAATTAGCAAGAGTTTTTTTTTATTGGATTATGAGTGTGAAGAAGAGCAATTGAGCACATTGAGCATTTGAGCAATTGAGAACAATTCCCACAGTAAAAGGAAAGTCTAGAAGGGGGGCAAGTTTAGAAAGAAAACTAAACAATCTCCATTTTTTGGACACAATGAATATGAGATACTTATGGGACATCCAGATAGAAATATCCAGGTTGGTTTGAATGTGCAGAATAAAGAAGAAAATAAATCATACAATGAATAGTTTTGACTTCCTTAGTAAAATAGAAGACAAAGTTTTACACTGAGAGATGGTATGAGTATTGGTCAATTTGGGAAGAAGGCAGAAGGTTTTGAACAACCATTTACATAAATTTGATACAAAGTTCATCAGGGAAGAATAGGATAATTTACATATATCAGTGAGTAATTAGTTAAAATCAGAGAATATGAATTTGCTGATTATTCAGCAATGGTTAGGTGACCTCTCAATAGTCTTTAGCAGTACAGAAGGGTAAAGGAAGAAGATGAGGAGGAGAATGCAAGTTTGAAGTTTGGTAAGGTATGACCAGTGATAGAATAAGTGGAAAGTGAATTGAAGCATAGAGGACAATATAAACTTTAATTTTTCAACTATGGGGTCAAGGCTGTTATTAAAGGAAAATGAAACTAGAGCAGGAATAAGACACTGAGGGAATGGATACTCTAAGAAGGACTAGAGATTGTGGTCAGTATGAAGAATAAAGGAGTATTGAGGCAAAGGAAGAAACAGGACATGATAGCATAATCATAGAATTCAAAAGTTCATAAAAACAGCACAATTATGGATGATGGTGAGATTTAATGTGTGATCATTTCTATGGGTGGCTGAGGCAGAGTAAAGACAAGATGTAGGTCATAGGAGCAGGACAGATTAGTAAACTTGGAAGCCAATTTATTCAAAGGGAAATCAACATGTATACTGAAGACCCAAAGAATGAGGACAAGGGTTAAGGTGAAAGAAGACTGTAAAGTAGGCACTAACTCCAAGGAAAGAGAATGGTCGGCGGTTGCTATGTTACAAGGAATTGGACTGAATCATATATGCAAATGGATCTCAGTGAAATGTTTAAGAGCAACAACAACAACAAAATTTCTATTTTCCTTTAACATGCTGCTACAATTATACATGATGACTTATAAAAAAGGAAAATTTCAAGTTTATTTAAATGAAGAGCTTTCACAAAAGCTACTTGCAGACATTCACTGACAAATGCAATATAATTGGCAAAGGACAATTATGTGAAAATTTACCTTTAGTTTGGTATAGCTTAAACTGACACACTTTGTCTTTTTGAGGTGATTGTAAATGTTAACAATAATTTCAGTAATGAATATAACAGTAATAATCAAGAGTGAGAATTTTGTGTTCTGCTGTTGGTTTAGGCAACACTGATCCAGATAAGCAATGTCTTAGATGTTTCAATTAATAAAATCCTATGTGTAGAGCCGGAAGGGACATCAGAGGTCAATGGCTCCCAGGCCTTCATTTTACAGATGAGTAAACAGGTGCCCAAAGAGGTTATATGATTGATTAAAAGTTAAAGAATCACAGCTCCTTTGCCTAAAGTGCAGGAAAGGACTTCAGAAATGACCTCATCTAACGCCCTTATTTTATAATGGCCCACAGAAGTTGCTTGTCTGGTGTTAAAAGGTAAAGTGGCAAGAGCTGGATTTGAACTTGCCCATTACTTCAAATGCAATGTTCTTTCCATTGCACATACAGGTTTCTCATCCATATAGTCTACTAGCTAGACTAAGAACAATTTTTAAAATTACAATGTCCAGATTAGCATTCATGTTGGAAAATCTGAGACTCTTTAGCAGAACTTATCTTTTCTTGACTGTCACAGTTGTTCTCTTCATGGTGATGTTACAAGGCCCAGGAGGTTCAAATATGAACAATCCTGTCATAGCTTTAGATTAAGAGGTATTTCTAGAATATACCTAGAATTCTAGAATATACAGCAATAGAAGACACCATTACAGTAGAAAACAGTGAATCTGTGTGAATGACTCATGCCAAATTATAGTGATCAAATTAAATAAAAATACTACTGAAAGCAACAGTGATTCCATTTCTGAGTCCTTTGATTAGGCCTAATAAGAAGGTTTCTAAAGGACTTGGGGATGCTCAGAGAAGAGTAAATAACTATTATCATTAAATTTCTCAGTTTTTTAAGTTGGCAACCCAGCCAACTAACACACTAAAATAAACAAGTGTAACAATGGAGTTGATTCATGGATTTTGGTTGTGTCCCATAACTAATTATGAAAATTTTTTTGACGCCCACCAATACAGAGAGTGATAGGAAAATAGGTACTAGATCTCAGAAGAGCAAAAGGAAAGCAATCAAATGTTGTTTTCCTACCCACCTCTTCCAAACAACCAGAAAGCTAATGCATTTCTGGTACTAGGCCAGACCAGAAGTCTTGCTAAAAAGCTTTTAGTAGAAGAAATGGTACTGTGGGATACAGCAGAAATATCACAATAATTGCTGCAGTTAAATCAGTAGTTTGAAAAATTTCTTTGCCCATAAGAAACCATTTTTAATTGGGATGGGTAGAGAGATACCCAAAAAGATACTTGGAGGTCTGTGGATTTTCATTCTGTTCCCACTCCCAAATTTCTTTTCTACTTTGTTGTACTTTAAGTACAGCAGAGGTATGGGACAAAAGACCGTGTAGAATGTTAGGTCATTCAATTTCCAGAAGTTCCCTTAACTGTCCAAGATTGTCAGCCTATATAATAGAGAATGCGGAAAACTTTTATGAATGGCTAGAAAAAAAATTCATGCCAGGAAAAGAACTACAGATATGAAGGAATCTGAAGAGATGAGGGAAAATACTAGAGACAGAAGTGAAGTCATCATTGGCAAACAAGAGACTTGCTTCAAAAGCTTGGGAATTCCTATATGAAATCCAGATGTGTCATGATACACTAGTACCTATGCTACAGCAGATATTGAGAAACATCATCCCATCCCAAGGAGATTGTGTGATACTTTTATGCAGCTTGATTTTTGATTTTTAAATGTGAAAATAGAAAATAATTGGAACTGAATTTTCAACTTTAACTTTCTAGATTTGATGACTGTTAATATATGCAAATGAACTTTTGTTTATTCACAATGCAGCCTTATCTTTTTTTTTTTTTAAACATAGTGGAAATTACAACCAAGGATCTGAGGGAATCCAACAATCTGTTATGAAATTTTTTTTTCTTTTAATTGTATGTAGGCTTGTGAAAGGGACTTTAATGCTCATCTAGTCCAAACTCTTCTTTTTACAAATGAGAAAACTAAATAGATGTTTGCTCTTGAGTATGTGATAGTTTCTTTTAGTCAATGGAAATAGAACTACTTCTAGAGTTACATTTTAATAAAGAAATATTGTAGAACTTTCTCAAAGAACAAATCCTTTTTAGATAATAAGGAATATACATCATTGATTCCAAGTAAAATACAAACCTTCAGTTTCTGGAAGGTGGGGGGTTCGTAGATTTAAGAAAATTAGTGAGTTTACACAAGAAAACTGAGTCACTTGTGTATTATTTTTTTAATCCTGGAAAACTGACCACAAAGTATGGTTAATTTTTTGAGCAACAGGATAACTTATATGTAAAAATTAGTGTTTTCCCCTTGAAATGAGTAATTTTGAATATTTCAATCAGCATCATTACTTAAAACATTTTTAGAATTTCTCTTTTGGGTTATCTTTCAGAGTCTGTGAAACGTCCTATTATTAACAATAACAACAAGAGCTCTTATGTTTCCATTTATTTAAAATTTGCTATTCAATTCAATAAATATGAAGTGCCTGCTAGGTGCTATTTATTATGTCAGGCACAATGGGTAGATAGGAGAAAGATACACAGACAGACAGACACAGAGGGCCCTTGCCCTCTAAGAACTTATATTTAGTTGTAGAAAGAAGAATTTTGCATGATTAACAATTAAAAAGCAATACCGGCAGGCACAAATAAATAGGAAAGAATTGTGTGATCAGTTAATAAGTGTTGCAGGACTTTAAATGAATGGATGACGATGCACTTCACCAAAAAACTTGGAATAGAGTCCAGTCCATAGCTACATCAACTAAAGGCAAGAGGTAAACAAACAGATCTTCATATTAAATATGCTTTCAGTAACTTAAGGAATCCTGGGTACTCTTAAGCTCATTTAACCAAGTCACATCTGCACGGAAAAAGCAGTAAGTGGGAACAGAAATTTCAAAAAAGAATTTAGCAAGTGTCATACAAACAAAACCCCACAATTCCAGATGTTAACATGAAATGATACAGATGGAAGGAAATAATCAATCACCAAACTGGAAGCAAAAAAAGATGCAGAACTAAAAAATAACTTTTTAAAAACCAGTTTGGAAGCTACTCAAGATACTATTTTTATTTATCTATGATCTCATCAAGATGATGATGATGATGGTGATGATGATGCCTGACTTTATGCAGAACTTTAAGGTTTGAAAAACATTTACTTATATTATCTCATTTGACATCCACAACAACCTTGTAAGGAACAAACTTCAAGTTTTATGATCCCAGTTCTACAAATGAGGAAACTGAGGCTAAGGGAAGAGTCACTCTGCTAATAAATATCTGAAGTAGGATTTGAACCTCTGTTGATCACTCCATCCATTATACCACCCAGTTTCTTTTGTATTCCCTCTACCACAGCATATCACAAACTATGATTGTTTTTTCTATCAAAGTAGTTTTTATGTTTATCTTTCCTTAACTATTCCAAAAAGCAGATGCCCAAGATGAGCTGCTATTTTTCGCAGTGTCGAGAACTATGTTCTACACACAGTAGGACTTTATTATATGTTTGTTAAATGATAAATTCAATGAAGCACACATTCATATTAAATTAAATTACTACTTCAAGAAAGGAACTCACGTGAATAAAATCAGAGTTGTCAATTCCATTTTTAAAGTATCTCTCTTACTTTTGGTTCGGTGACCCATATAAATGATGATACCATCAACGAGCTCTAATGAGCATTATCATTATTATTCTCTAACCCTCTGCTCATATTGTTTATTCCTATTGTTGCAGCTGTGTGAGCTGGATGGAAATTTTGAGTGAATTGTTTTTCACGATAACCCTCAATCCACTTCCCTGATCAGAGAACCAAATGATTATTCTATTTAGCATATATTTCCTTGATTGATTCCTTGAGCTTAGACTAATTATTTTACATTTTTCAACCTTGATCTACATCACTATATCACTTGCACTGCCAATCACCTAAATTACTGCAGTTCTTGGGAATTTCAATGACCTACTTCTCACTACTGGTCCTGTCTCCAAGTTGGGTGTCAATTTACCTGTATATTTTGTTTTTCGTATTATTCCTTAAAGCTAATTTCTAGCATCAGTGAAAGACCTGTCAAAGTGAACAATTTAAAAGCAGTTCCATCATGATTTTCTGCCTTTATACTCCTATGCTTTTGAAATAATTCACCTTTTGGGCTATTATATTACTTTATACATATCCATACTCAGAAAGGTAATTTTTCTCTGAAGTGCTTAGACAAGAAGAAGGTGGAGCTTACATTCAATCATTCAAGCAAGAATCTGTAGGATGATTAACATTTAATCTTCAAATGGAAAAAGTGAGATGACATTATTCATTCATTCAAAAACATCATGAGTTATCTACTATGAGCAAAGCATTATGCTGTATTCTGGATGAGATACAAAGATAAGGAATCAGGAAGAAGAAGGTACACCAGTTCAGAAAACAGAGAAGGAACCTCAGTATTTATTGTTTCCCCTGGTGACTCCGACTTCTTGACCATCCTTTTCAATACTGGCTACACCTTCATTCAGTCTTCGCAGCTCACTGGTTGAGGTAGGGGTGTTGGAATACTCCTTGTTCCCCAATGCCATTTCCAGGTTCTCTCCCTTCCTCCATTACTCAGTAACCTCTCTTCCTTTGAAACTCATGCTGTTCATATCTACCACTGAAGCAAAATCCTTGTACTTGTTGTCTACAGACCCATTCCTTCCTCAGTGAGTTTGATACCTGACTTACAATTTTTCTCTCCTTCCCAACTCCTGCCTTCATACTAGGGGGCATCAACATTCATATTGATTCTCCCTCAAATACTCTAACCACTTATTTCCTTAACTTCCTTACCTCTCATAAACTACTCCTCTATCTCACCTCAGCCACATAGAGAGTGACACCCTTGATGTTGCCATCATCCACAAAAGTACCACCTCCATGTTCAAGAATTCTGAAATCCCCTTATCCCACCATAATCTTTTGGCTTTTCACCTCTCTTTTTGCCTTCTCTTACATACCCCTACTTC
This sequence comes from Phascolarctos cinereus, assembly GCF_003287225.1. Classification (NCBI taxonomy): domain Eukaryota; kingdom Metazoa; phylum Chordata; class Mammalia; order Diprotodontia; family Phascolarctidae; genus Phascolarctos; species Phascolarctos cinereus. The sequence continues at coordinate 127,984,565 of NW_027555958.1, forward strand.
TCATCCACATCATGATCTCCAATCCCTTGATCCCCCTCAATTCTCTCCCAAGCCTCTGCCCTAGCCACTATCTTCTGTTCTCCCCATCTTGACTATTTGGTGAACCAGTTCAACACTATTCTGTCCTCTTCTTTTGAATTCCTAACTTCCTCATCATATAATCAATTACTCACAGTTAAGGTAAGGAGGAGGCTAGATTATGAAAGACTTTGAATGCCAAGCAGAGCATTTTGTATTTGTCCTGGAGACAGTGGGAAGCCACTAGAGTTTAATGAGTAGGAGAGTAACATAATCAGACCCAAACTTTAGGAAAATCACTTTAGTGGCTGAATAGAGGATAGAGTAGAGTGGATAGAGACTTGAGGCATGAAGACTCATCAGCAAGCTGTTGCAATAATGCAGGTGTGAGGCGATGAGAACCTACACCAGAGTAGGGGCAGTATTGGAGGAGAGAAGGGGACATATTTGAAAGATGCTACAAAGATATATAGCTAATTTTGTATATATTTGTTTTCATGTTGTCTCCCCCATTAGATAGAAGTTCCTTGATGGCAGGGACTGTCTTTTGTCTCTTTTTGTATTCTGAGCACTTAGCACAGTGCCTGGAACATAATAGGTTCTTAAATGTTTATTGAATGACTGATTGATTAAATACATACCATGTTCCAGGCACTAGGCTAAGTTCTGGTATACAAAAAAAAGGCAAAAAAAAAACCCAAAAAAAATTATTTCTGCTTTCAAGGAGTTCATGTCTAATGAGTAAGACAACATGCAAACTATTATGTATAAATGAAATATACTGAATAATTGGAGATGATACAATTTATGCCAGGTATGAAGCACTTTTTCAAGAAGTCGGTTAAATGAAGGAGAAAGATGGACATAGAATGGGATTTTTAGAATAGACCCACTTGAGACTGCTTTTAGGAAGATGGTAGTATCCAGGGGAAAGGGAAAGAAAATTCATAAACAAGGGAAGTTGTTTGATGGAACAAAGTTCTCTAGGAGGAGAAAGGGAGTATGTTTTAGGATACAAGTGAAGGGGTTTAACTTAGCAAGTGGCAAGAATCAACTCTTCATCAGAGATTGGAGGGAAGTAAGAGAGAAGGGATGAAGAAAAGGAAGAATCATAATATGTGGAGGTAGAAAAGTAAGTAAGCAAAGAACAGATTTTGTTCATTTCAGTAAAGTAGAAGGCAACAATATTGTGCAGGACAAGAGATAGATCAAGGGCTTGAGGAAAGAAAAGTTTTGGAATAGTCATTGTGGAGAATGAGGTTGAGAATTAATAATACTAGAATAAAAAATTGATGTATAGTAGTTATGGTCCAGCTGAAATTCGGCAGTATAAATTTATAGTCCATGAAATCATCTCAGTCTTAAACTTTCTCTAGCGATGGTAAAGATTAGACACAGGTTTAGAGAAATAGTATTTCACAATGGAAAGAATGCTGGATTTTGTGTCAGACAACCTGGTTCAGATCCTAGCTTTACTACTTGCTACCTATGAGAACTGGGCTAAGTTTCTGTATCTAAGTTTCTCCTCTGTAAGAGGTTTGTATTAGAGTTATATAGTTATATGAGGATTGTATAATGAGGGTGTTGTATTAGATGATAAAAGGTATGTACCATTGTAAAACATATGCAATTAACTTATTTCAGTCTTCATAAGTGTTATTTGCAAGCCTTGTGAATTTCTCCCCTGAACTTTTTCTTAAATCTCCATACACGTCTACATGAGAGGCAGTTAGTCAATGAGTCAGTATTTATTAAGTACCTATTGTATGACAGGCACTGTATTAAGTGTTGAAGGCAGCATATGGTAGCAGCCAGGTAGTGGGCAGAGACACAACCTCAGAGTCCAGAAAAGCTGAGTTCAAGTACTGTTTCTGAAATATTTGACCCTGGGCAAATCACTTAACCAGTCAGTGCCTTGGGCAATTCTCAAAAACTTTAATGTGCCTAATCACCTACTATCTATTAGTAGGTGAGGGCCTACTAATTTCCCCCCCTGGAAATTCCTTGTGCCAATGAAATCACAGAACCAGACCAGCAACAACAACAATAAAAAATCACACATCAATATAAATTTTACATAATTCTATTTAAAGAAAAAGGTCTAATTAAAAAACTTAAAAAAACATAATGCTAAATAAATATTAGACTAGCACCTAGAACAGTTCCCAGAATATAGCAGGTACTTAGTGAATATTTTTTGGTTGACTAAAAGTTTACATTATAATTAACTGCTCTAGTACTATAGAGATGCAGCTCAAATCTCATAAACTGTGAAACAAGGAATTAAGCTCCAATCAGGTTACATACAATGTTGGAGATAATAGGGAGGAACTACCTTACATTGTAGTTCATTAATTTTAATATGTCAGAAGAAACAACCAATGAAACATAGAAATATAGTAAAATGCTATTGGTGTTATTATTAGCAGACACTTATAAAAATAGGGTGCTTGAATAATAAGCAGCACATACTTGTAAATATGAAGATCTGCCAGAATAACTTAGCTGTCTGCTATAATAAAATGGCAGAGCTGAAAACTCCCTCCAAGAGTGAGGTTGATCACAGGAAGTATTCTCCTGACACTTAGATATTTCACTATATATATATATATATATATATATATATATAATATATATTATATAAATATATATATATATAATATGTATATATATATGTATATATATATGTATATATATATGTATATATATGTATATATACATATATATGTATATGTATATATATGTATATACAATATATATATGTATATATATGTATATATATATATGTATATATATACATATATATGTATATGTATATATATATACACAATATATATATGTATATATATATGTATATGTATATATATGTATATATATACATATATATGTATATGTATATATATGTATATACACAATATATATATATGTATATATATATATGTATATGTATATATATGTATATATATACATATATATGTATATGTATATATGTATATACACAATATATATATATACGCACACGCACACACACATACATATATACATACATATATATATGTGTGTGTGTGTGTGTGTGCGTATATATATATATGTATATATATACATATATATGTATATGTATATATATGTATATACACAATATATATATATACGCACACACACACACACACACACACACACATATATATATATATGTATGTATATATGTATGCATATAATTGAATAAAATTTGCTTATGATGGAGCTGTTAGGAAAGGGGCCATGGCCACTGACTTAATGAATTAAAATCTAAGAAGTAAGAAGGCTCTAGCCATATTAGTGCTGAAATATTATGAGACAGACAAGAAAGACACCCCACAATCATATAAACGTAACCATATGTTTATTGTGTCTTGGAGAATTGGAAATGGAAATAAATGAAGAGTTGTGATAGGCTAGAGCCTAGAAGATAAGAATAGGCCATGTGTATGAAATAAAAGTTACAGGCAAAACTCATAGACAAGGCTGGATAAAGAGCAGGAGTTTTCACTCAGTGCTAACTAAACTGAAGAGGAGGGGAAAAGAAAAAGAAAAAAAAATCTATGAAATGAGACTCAACAACAGGAGTTCACTTAAGAGCTAAGAGCACCAGAAAATTGTCTGACCTCGCTCTAGTTTTTCTTTATAGACAACCTAGTTTTGAGCACTATGCCCTTAACAACTGTGCTAACCAGGCCATAGAAAATAGCAATCACTCCAAGAGGAGAGAAAATGCTGACAGCTTTACTATTAGTATATCCTCCAGTATTAGTGTCATTTTATTTTGTCTGAAACAGAAGAACACGTGTATGTTTTTCTTAGGGCAGAAAACCAATAAAAAGAAGGTTATCTGCTATTGAAATATGGATTAGCTCACTAGTAACAATGAATTGAAAGTTAGACCTTCCTGGCAATCTGGAATACATTCAAATTCTACCCACAAATGTCAGAAAATCATACTAAATCATAAGAAAGAAATAATCCCTGGGTTAAAATAACTCACTTTTCTATAGCACTTTAAGGGTTATTTAGCACTTAAAAGGTTAAAGCATTTTCCTCACAACACATTTGTAAGGCTGTACAAATACTTTTATTACCATTTTGTAAATAGGGAAACTGAGGCCCTGACCAGTTAAATGTCTTGTTCAAAGTCACAGAATTAGTGGGCCTCATATCTCCAACTCATGCTCTAAGGTCTTCTTGCTCTAAGACCAGAGCTTTTTTAACTAAACAGTAACTTAGATGACAGATTCCTGTCTGATCATATTTAAATTCTATATCACATAAGACTTTTGTGAAAATAAATACAATGCAGAATCTGGCCTGAAAACTAGAGAAGAAAGGCAGATATGTTCTCTTCCTCCTACTGGAATTTGGCTGCTGGCTTTATAAACATCCTCCTTTTGTTTTAACTAATAGCTGGCCATAAGAGTATATATGGGGCCAAAATCCAACTTCTTTTAAAGGCTTGGTGTTTCAAGAAGATTGAATTATACTCTCCTACCCCAGCACCCCCCACCCCCTGTAATCTTTGCCATTCTTATTCCCAAACTTTACCCAAGTTTGACAACAGAATCTGCTCATTCTGAAGCTGTTTCGTGGTTTGAGAACAGCCTAGCAATCTGTCCACTTACGAGTAGAGGTTTCTAAGAGCAGGAAAGGACCTTAAAGATCATCTAGTACTGCCCCCTCAGTTTACAGAGGAGGAAATGAAGGCCCAAGGAAGTTCAGTAAATTGCCCAAGGTGAAAATAGGTATTAATCAACAGAACTGGAATTTGAATTCAGTTTCTCTAAGTCCAAAGCTCTCTTCACTGTGTTGTTATTGAGTTGTTTTAGTCGTGTCTGACTCTCCATCATCCCATTTGGGGTTTTCTTGGCAGAGACATTGGAGTGGTTCTCCAGCTCATTTTACAGATAAGGAAAGTGAGGCAAACATGGTTAAATGACTTGCCCAGTGTCACACAGTTAGTAAGGGTCTGAGACCAGGTTTCAACTCAGAAAGATGAATGTTGCTGATTCCAAGCCCAGTGTTCCATCTACTGGGCCACCACACTGCTTCTAGATGTGTCATAGCTGAACTGAGTTGGGAATGCATTGTTAAGACCACTGAACAGTACAGTTTAACAATGCAAGGGTTTCCACGGAGTCACGGCCTCACACCTTTCAAGGGCCATTATACAACAGCACAATTTTGTGTTTATAATTAAGCACAAGAACAATTTGCAGAAAAAAAAGTTATAAAATCTGCCTCTATAGAGATCTTTTAAGATGCAATGTTTTCATTTGTTTTGCTTACTGTGTCCCCTTATGTCCCTCAGGAAGACAAGATGGAAGTACAGTGGCCATTCATGGGCCCAGCTCTCCTGCTGATTGGTATAGAAGTTTTGATCAGCTCAGTTTTTCCAACCTGGACAGTTTTACCACTCCTTAGACAGTCTGGTGGTTCTACTTCCTCCCTATCAGCTTGCCCTATTGGTCCCAGACAGTCTGGATATTTGATTGGTTTAGCCCACAGTAACTTAGAACCCATGAACTCAAGTAATCCACCAGCCTCAGTCGGAGACTATACACACACACACACACACACACACACACACACACATACACAACACACATATACATACACACACACACACACACACACACACATATATACACACACACACACACACACACACACAGAGGTATATTCTACCATGTCTGACCTCAAAATAGAATGATTTTGAAAGACATAAATCTTTCTGTGAGCAGCAGATTGGTTTCAGTGTTCTCTTGCCATCTCTTCTAGCTCTTTAATCTATACTTGGATCTGCTGGCTATGTAATAGTATAAGGAATATAGACAGTTAGTTATATAAGGCTGGGATTGTTAGCTGGGAGTGGGAATAAGAAGAAATGATTCACTATAAAATGTCCAAAATTTTAGATCTTTTCTGCCCCCCAAAATGGACCCACTGTTTAGAATTGCGCAGATACTGGATGAAGCCTTTCCATTTTAGCTGTTTGTTTCCTCTGCTCATTGGCAGTGCATTTGTTTAGTAGTGATTAATGTATGTATAACTTCACAGCAGCTAATTTAACACCAAGGTTTATCCTGATACATGAGAAGTAAACACACCATAACAGATTGTATTATGATAGCAAATATGTAAAACACTGTTATTTTTCCCCACTTTGAAAAAAAGAGAGAGAATAAATATGAGAGGAGGAAATGATACATTGCAAGCTATTACTTGTAGAGTTTTCATTTTTTTTAATGGCAATGAATGTTTGTTTAAAGTGTCATCTTCAGCCCATTTTTGTAAATAATCCTAGCCACAATATGACCCATCCTGATTAGGAGGTCAGAAAATGCCTTTAAAATACAACAGGTGTCCAAAACAGTAGATCTCCAAGCAAATCCCAAAGCAGACCAATACAGTCCAAAAGATGATAATATTCATAAATGTATTATTATTTGTATATACATATGGGGGGTCATGGGACCTTCTATAAGTTTAATTAATTCTTTCCTGATTAACTTGATGAATTTGCAAGGTGGAGATATTGATGCATAAATATATTCCATAGAGGAGGGCTTGCCTACTGATCTATTGAGAATGCTCCAGAGACTGGAACTGTCTACTGGGTTGACTGAAGCTTAGGAAGAGAAGTGACCTCATCTGTGATCTATAAAAGAGGGCTCTGAGATGACTCACCCCTTTCTTTTTCCTCACTTTCTCTTCTTTGGACTTCAGGAACAAAGTGTGGAAAGGTTGGGAGGTGGTGTTGGGATTTCTCCCTTTCCCCCCACACATGAGAAGAAAATAGTAATTTGTAGGAGAAGCAGATGGCTACCAGTTAAGTGTTTGTCTAGACAAGGGAGTTCCTGCACTTATATTTCCTGATTTCCTTCTACTTTTCTCTTTCCTTTTCTAAGCACATAACAGAAACTTGTAATCCTGCAAACAAGCCATTCTGGCCTTGGGAGTTACCCCGTACATAATCCTGAGTTAGAAGTGCAAAAATATAAAATAACTCATTGTTTCCCCTGGAATATGAAGAGACTTTGGGGGACTTGCTACCCATTCATTTCTGACTTACACTGTCCGACCAACTTGTGGAAATAATAGAGTTAGCAGATGTCTTTGGTGCAGCAATTTTTTATTCCTTCAGGTTTATGATTACATTTTGGGAAGAAATTTTTTCCTTCTCCAAGAATACTGTTAGAGAAGTTTCCCTTTAGATAATCTAACTTCACACCAACTCAGCAATTTTTGATTGGAAATTCTAGAACTTAGAAAGGAAAGATATCTGCTAACTCTTTTGTATTTCTTCTGTGGTGGATGAAATGAAGCCTGTCCCACTCCTAATGCTCATATTGTTCATGGAGTGCAACTACGGAAGATGGGTACACTTATCCACATTCGAGGAAACCTAAACCAAAGTATGCAGGAATTTCATTTTAAAACTTTTCCTGGAGTTTTACTCTGGAGTGGAAGAATGAACCAAAGAGATATAATGACCCCTTTGGGTGAGCCCCCAGAATTTTATTAGGTCTGTATAAGCCTAAAGGAGGTAGGAGGTAGGAGGCCTTGGGTGGCATATTGGCATAAAGATATTTGTATGTTTGGGTAGATCTTCTCTCTCTCTTTCTCTCTATGTACACACATATATACATACATACATACATATATATATATATATATATATATGTATACATATATATACACAGATATAAACAGATATAGATCTACATTTACAGTGTATATATATCTATATATGTGTACATACATATACATATCGATATCTATCACTCTATCTATATCTACCTATATATATATATATATATATATATATATATATATATATATATAGAGAGAGAGAGAGAGAGAGAGAGAGAGAGAGAGAGACAGAGAGACACAGAGACAGAGACAGAGAGAGACAGAGACAGAGAGTAAGACAGGCAGAGACAGAGAAAAAAACCACAGAAACAGAGACAGAGAAAGTGTATGTACAAGCAACATAATCCCCATAGATTCCAAGGCCAATGAGGTCAAGAGCTACACTTTTTCCTTATTAGGTAAAAAACCTTTATAGCCAGGACTGTGGCATATATACAGAACATCCCTAAAAATGTGTGCACATTGCTTTGTGCTTAGAAAAGCATAGTGCTTTGCACACAGTAAGCTGGCTTATCTGTTGGTTGATTTGCATTGAGACATAGTCTGTCAATTACTATATATGAGATGGATCTCCTGGACATGGAAAATGGGATCTAGATATAGTTGGCATGACCTGCTGTTCCACTGTGGAGAAAATAAAAATGTTTCAAATTTTCTAGCATCAATCATCCTTGAAGACAAGTTTCCTAAAGTCAAGTGTCAACAGCTTTTTATAAGGTCAAATAACAAATATAAACCTATTAATGCTGCTTCCTTGCACTTCTGCCCTATCTGTGAGGCAGACAGGCAGTCGGACTAAAAAGCATTTATTAGCACTAAGCACTGGAGATACAAAGAAAGGGAAAGGACAATCCTTGCCCTGGAGAAGCTCACAATCTAGTGGAGGCAGCAAGAATGATGTTTGTGTTACAGATTTGGAGTCTAAATTCTCATTAACTATCCTGACCAGTGACAGTGTTTCATGCCATAGTCCAAAGGTCTCTAAGTTCAAATCATATCTTTGTCACTTATTACTTATATGACCGTAGGCTAGTCACTTAATCTCTCACCTGCAAAATAAGGAAACTGACCTCTATGACCACCAAGGTCCCTTCCAACTCCAGATCTATGACCCTGTTAGTGTCCCCTGAGAAGTAGTGTGGCTGAATTGGGAACATCTCATCCCCAGAAAGTTGACCGGCAAAAGATGAATTGTAGAGAAAACAGTGAGTCATCAAAATTTACTAAGTCATAGAGAGGTTGTGATTTGTAGCAGTGATAAAATCACTGAAGATCTTTGGGAAGTATTCATAAGGCATCTTCAATGTATGGTTTGGTTTCAGGGTAAAGAAGTTGAAAAGAATTAAACAATTATTTCTGCAAAGCTCTATTTGTAACCTACACAGATGAACAAAAACAAACAGAACAGAAATAGTGACAAAGGCCTTCTTCCCCAGGGAAAGCCATTAGTAAGCAAAAGTGATCCTCCATCTCCAATTCCCTCTATAGTCTACTTGTTCTTATTTCAACACTCATATATACTCATACATACATACACAAGATGCAAAAGTCCCATCCGAATATTACTTCAAATGAAAATCTAAGAAACTGTCTTGAGTACATCATTGGGCTGAAGTTTCTACATTCTCAATTATTTGCATTTCTAAGAATAATCATGATGCCGAGTGATACAAAGAAGAAGAAAAAGAAGAAATCTGACTGTGTGTATAAAATTCTGTCACAAAAGATCAAAATAAAATCAAAGCTTTCTGTGACAAAAATAAGTGTCGCTGACAGGTGACAAAAATAAATGTCTCTGAGAATTAATGTCGGTCCCTCTAGGGATTTTTAGATAAGACAGCTATATTTTGATCATGGCATCAAGGCAAAAATCTAAGCTCTACTTTTATTTATGGACCAGAAGAATATAAAGGGGTTGTGGCAAGATGGGGGAACAAATTTTATGTAAATAACTTAAAGGTCTCTGTGTGAAGGAACCAAAGTGCAAATCACCATAGCAACCATGAATATTTAGTTCTCATTCTGGTGACAACCCAAGGAAATTAAAAGTAATAATCCCAGCCAGAAAAGATGAGAGCATCATGAAACAGAAAAAAAGAAGTGTATTGTGCTTTAAATTCCATGCCCCCAAGAGGCAGTACTACATTCAATCCACCCAGTTTTTCTGTTACTAAAAATAGTGTTACTTATAGGTTGCAGCAGAACGAGAGAGAGAGAGAGAGAGAGAGAGAGAGAGAGAGAGAGAGAGAGAGAGAGAGAGAGAGAGAGAGAGAGAGAGACGGGAGAAAAGAGGGAGGGGGAGATGGAGAAGGAGAGGGGGAGAGACAGAGAGTGAAACAGAGAGGGAGAGAGGGAGAAGGGGGGGAGAAAGAGGGAGAGAGGGAGGGATGAAGAGGAAGAGAAAGAGATAGAGAGAGAGAAAAGAGAGAGAGAGAGAGAGAGAGAGAGAGAGAGAGAGAGAGAGAGAGAGAGAGAGAGAATTTTGTACAGCAATAAAAAATGCTGACTTGTGAATGTCCCACAGAGGGAAGTCCTTCATCTGAAATATGTATTTAAGCTACTGAATCATACTATTATAGATTAGAAGTGAGCTGTTGGACTTATGTTTCAGGTATAGTTTATCATTGAGTCCTTGAGTTATTATTAATATTCTCTCTGTACTCTAGTCCTTCATGATCTCATCTATTCCCATAGGTTCAATTATTATCTCTATAAAGATGACTACCCAATCTGTATATCCAGCTTGAATTTCTCGCCTGAACTCTAACCTTACATCTCATTCTGCCAGCTGGGTATCTTCCCCAGTATTTACCTTTGGGATCTCAACAACATAAACAGAACTAAATCCATTATTTTTCCCTCACCTCTCCTCCAAACTTTTCTATTCCTTTTGAAGACACCATCCATTCTCCAGTCATTCATGTTTGTGACTATGGAGTATTTTAAACTTATCCTTCTCTTTCATCCACTTTACTAAATCAGCTGATAAGCCCTATTGATTCTACCTCAGCATTATCTTTTGCCTCTGTCAGCTTCTCTCAACTGACATGGCGACCAGCCTAGCATAAGGCCTCTTCACTTTTCTTCTGGACAACTACAACAATCTCCTAAATGGTCTCTGAACTTTCAGTTACTCTCCCCTCCTAATCAATACCTAGTATGCATCTACCTAAATAATCTTCTTGAGATATATTTCTCAACATAAAATTCTCCTGAAAACAAAACAAAACAGAAAACTTTCAATGGCTCCCTATTGCCTTTAGGAGAGGATAAAAAATCCTTAACCCACCATTTATAAGTCCACAATCTGGCTCCAATCTGCCTTTCTAGACGTCTCATTACTCCTTTCACTCACTCCAAGTTCTAGCCAAATTAAACCACTAACAGTTTATTCTATGTCTAGTCTGTATGTTTTGTGCATTTGCACAAAACTCCAAACTTGGAATATACTCCCTCAACACTTTTACGTTTCTGAATTCATCAAAGCTTAAGATAAGTGAGTGACTCCTCATCAACAGAGGCTTCATTGATTTCCCTATCCCAACTCCAATTCCAACTACCTCAACTGTCTCCCTCCTCCTCACATTTTCTGGCAAATTCTATCCAACCTTTCCTTTGTCCCTTTCACTCCTTATTTAGTATTATAAGTATTTCTGACAGTGCATTCCCCATTTACCTGTAGAAAGTAAAACGTATCTGGGGCATGTTAGATCCCTCTATTTTACCTGCATGAAGTTGGCCTCCTGAGGGTAAGTACTGTTTACTTTTTGTCTATGTGTCTCCAATGCCTAATACAATGCTTTTAACATATCAGTTACTTAATAAAAATAAGTATTGTATTTAAATTGAATTTAATTGAAAATTTCTTTTTTTACTAAACAGCAAAATTTTTTAAACTAAATTCTCTTTAGTCAAAATAATAAGAAAAAAGAAAAAAATTCTAATGTGCTTTGTGAAATATGTTGGTCAGCATAGCCCTGCTCCCTTGGTGACAGAATTCTTCCTCTGAGTACACAACTAATAATTCTTCACTTCCATATTTGAAATATCTATTCACAGGTTATTGCTTTGTGATTCTTTATAACTTAGAGCCTTTTGAAAAGTTTATTATTACTAATGAGAAGATTGTCAGAAACTGTGTAGTGAATAACACACTGCCTAAAAGAAAATGACTAAATAGTGAAGGAATTATTTTTCTTGAATGTGTCCCATGACATGTGCATATACGTTTCTATAGCTATTGAGGTAATTAGAACAGCAAGTGGTAGTGGGAATTGAGTGACCCACACTGACTCCATATTGTGACTCAATTCTAGAACTAGCTCTGTTCCCTTTCTATTCAAGCATAGGCTTAGTCCTATTTTCATCTGGTGAGAAAATTTTATTCAGTTGTGGGAATTGTGAGGAAAACCTTATTGCATGGTTTGAATCTAGCCCTTTCTGGCTGGGAAGCTAGAACTACTCTCCCTGCTGCTTAGAGACCCTTAACCAAGGAACTAGGTTACGCTGACCAGAAACCCAATCAAATTCAGAGGCTGATGCAAGAAGTTTTCTCACAGTTATACATCTCAGGCGACCCATATGTCTTATCTGAAAACTGGTCCCATACTGATTAATCAGTTACTGTTTCCGTGTTCCTTTGATTGAATACAGACACTTGTGGGAGGAGTGGGATACCTCTTTTTCTGTTTGCACCTGCTTACTCTCTCCTCCCCAACTTGGAAAGTCTCTAAATTTTCCTCCAATTAGAAATCAAATTACTAATTTTGTATCTTGATTAACTGCTTTCTTTTAATTAATTGGTCTTATTTGATTAACTGTTTTTAATGCATAAAAATCTGTCCAAAGCCAAAGCTGAGTAAGGCCTGGCCCCAATTTGTTATGCAACTGGCATGCATTGCTTAATAAATTGATAAGCTCAGGAGTTCAAACTTCTGTTTCCTTGGTCATTTCATCTTTCACATGCCACATTATATAATGACTCTTCTATAGTACTTCTTCATGAATTTGTTTTTCCTAGGTATGTCTTTCTGTACTTGTAGTAAGATGATCTTTTAAAGAGAACCAAAGAGTCTAAATACCTGACTTGTAGCACAAAAGTATACAATATCTATGTATCTGAGAAAGCACAATAGTGAAGACTCTCATGAAACCCTGCCAAATACATTTGATTCAGAAAAAGAAATGAAGAAGAGCGTGGATTGAAGTTATCTTTGCCATGAGGAATTCTGACTTAAAAAACCTACCACCAAGGAAGAAGAAATTATAAAGTGATACATTTATGCTTTGTAATCAGTTCATTAATAGAAAATAGCCCAAAATACACTGTGACTAAAATATATTCTTCTGCCATTTGTCAAGAAATTTTCCTAAGGTAGACTGAATAAAAAAGATTTTTATACATTTAAATACATATTTATTATATTTATATATTTATATGTATATAATACAGCTGTGTAGGTTATATCTTTAATTATAATCAATAAATTTGCTTACATTTAGTGAATATATAAGATTTAATAGTTTTTATATGTACAATGTGTTATATATGTATATACACGTACATACACATACACATACGTACCAAAATCACAAGATATTGATATATGATTATAAATTAGTAATTTCCAAGCAGGCAGATTGAGGGAAAATGTACAGGTCTCTTTAGTCTTAATTCCATGTCCTTCCCACATTAAAGGGGACTTCTATGATAAGTGGTCTTTCTTCTTAGAATAACTTAGCAAGAAGAATGATTGTTTTGGACATGATCCTTAACTATAAGCAGGACTTGGTCACTAGAATAAAAATGGTAGGACCCTTAAGGAGAAGTGCGAGTATCACAGAAAGAGCACTGGCTCTGGAGTCTGGGGACCTTGGTTTAAATGCCACCTTTGGTACTACTGCTATAACCTCAGCCAAGTCAGTTAGCTCCTCAGGACCTCAGTTTCCTCATGTATAAAATGAGGAGGTTGGACAAGATGCCTCTAAAGGCAAGATGCCTCTAGTTCTACATAGCTTGCCTTGTGTGTGTGTGTGTGAGACACACACACACACACGCACACACACACATACACACATATATTTGCATGTTGCGTCTTCCATTAGACTGTTAAATTCTAGAGGACAGGGACTGTCTTTTTTCCTCTCTTTCCATCTTTAGTGCTTAGCACAGTGCACATTTAAGTGGGTACTTAATACATGTTTCTTGAATACCTTAAATGTTGTCTCTTTTCCATTGGAATGTATGTTTCTTGAGAACAGGAACTGCTTTGCTTTTCTATTTGCATCCTCAGGGCATGTAATAGGCACTTAATAAATATTTTATTCATTCATTCATTAATACCATGACCTATGAGCATTAAATGTATGAGAAAGAAGATTTCAAAGTGTTGAAATAAAAGTTAGGATTTCAGGGCCTAAAATTCTATAAAGGAAGTTAGCCCAAAAGGAATGTGAAGATCTTGAGAAGGAAATTCAGAAGAAATGAGTGATAATAAAAATGTTAAATAAAGTATTAAAAATAAGCTTCACAAGTACAATGTGGGAGTGTCAACTTAAAATGGCATTTGGCTGGAAAAGACAAATGGCATTTTAGTGAATCAAAAGATCAGTATGGGTAAATGGTGTAACATAAGATATAATATAATCTCTGGAGACATCAAAATAGGAATCATAGTGTCCTAAATGAGGGATGTGCTAGTCCCATTGTAGTCTGCCATGGATCTCAAAATCTTTCTATAAAAGGATCAGTTAAAGGAACTGGAGATGTTTAGTCCAGAAAAGACAAAGACAGTGGTAAGGGCATGGGGGTGGTATGGGGATGGGGAGTGCAGTATAACAGCTATCTTCAAGTATTTAAAGGACAATCATCTATCTAGAAGAGTGACTAGATTTTGTAGAAGGCAGAGCAAGGAATAATAGGCAGAACTTTTAGAGAATCAGATTTAGGCTTGATATAAAGGGCAAAAAATATCCTAATAATTAGATTTTGGGAGTTAGTATGTTACTCTCCCCATACCACCATTCAATGTATTCAAGGAAAAGTTTAAATTATTTATTTCTGAAAATGTTATAGCATAGGGCTTATATTCTTAAAATCTAGCCATAACTTACTAATGTTCAGACTCCTTAAGAGTTTGCCCAATATGGTGGATGTTCTAATAAACCTTGTCTTTGGCTGAAAGGAGGCTTGGGTTGAATTCTTTTGGACAGGACCCACAAGTTGTGATTTTGGGGTCCCTGTACCTCTAAACCCCTAAACTTCAACATTTTGGTGGCTCATATAGGGAAACTGCCTAACCCCAAGTCCTTCTCCAGCTAAGACTGGAAGGTATGTAAGCCTCCCCCCTCTCCTTTCTTGCTCTGCAGTTAGAGTGCTTTTCAGGCAGATAGTTACAAGGCTGTCTCACACTTGGCCTGATGCTCTCCAGCTCTCAGTCCACTGGGTCGGTTCAAGGCCATGGACCTGGGTACACCTTCCGCAGCATAGAGGACGAGGACAGATGCCCTATCTGGAAGTATGTGCCGAATTCTGTCAATTCTCTCGGCATTAGTGAATTAGGGAAAATTGCAGTTGCTTTTTGGTTCCCTGAGGCTTACTTACTCCCTTCCCTCTACACCCCTGAATCCTCCTTCATGGAGGTTACAGGGAAAAGCCAGAACAGCTAAAAACATCTTAACAGATTCTGGAGATTTTGTGATTGATCATTAAGGAGTTTTGAAACTCCTCCTTACAAACCTAGTCACTCCTTTCTCCTACTCCATTCCCTTGAGTCAAGAGGGTGTCTGTTAACCCCTCTCATAGGAGAATAGAGTTTCATCCCTTAACTTTGATTTCGCCCTACCCCACCTTAGAAAAGAAGGAAGGGGGAGGGGCAGTAGCTACAGTGTGGGCCCACCTGGCAATGGCCTTGGGCTCTAGGGCAACCTTTGTCTGGAAGCATCACCTAGGTTCAGCACATCCTGCTCAAGATAAAGAAGCTGACCTCAAAACTTGGGTAAGCAAGCTCTTTTAAAGTTGTAGTTTTAACTGTTAATGATGAGACGTTGATTCTTGGTGTAAAGTAATTTGGAAATGCCTTTAACAAAACTGAAAGTCACCTGTTGGTAATGGGTTTGTTTCAAGTTTCAAACTGAAGAACTTTTTGTATCCATTATGTCAAGCAACTTTTCATAATTTGGTTACTGCTAAAATAATTTGGCTATTGTTGGTCATTGTTTTAATGTGTAAACTAACCAAAAAGCTTGTTTGGGTTTTGTCTTGCTGAGAATTTACAATTATATAGGAATAATCTCTAATGATTGGCTTTTTATACAGGACAGTTTTAAATTTGAGTTTTTCCTAAACTGTGATTAGTGAAACTTGATGTTTGAGGTAAAAGCTCATAGGATTTTATTTTGAGCTGTCTGATCATAATAATCCATCGATAATCAATAATCCACCATCTAGAAAAATGCCACAAGCTACTCAGATCATGTGATACTGGTGAGATGTCAGCACTAGGAAAAGCTGAGAGGACAATTTAAGCCTCAGTCTAAGATGGGATCCTCCTGGCTCAGTTTCTCCATTATGTTCCTTTGAAAAGGAATGTTACCTGGCTATTCCCGAGTCTGGCTATGAGGTGGATTTGATACTGCATGGTTGGAAAACTGAATTATCTGAATCCAAACACAGCTAAGGATGTTTTATCTTGTCATTTCTGGGCCCTGCAGTCTTTTCTGTCAGATTTGTGTCTTCCAGACTACAGGCCACTTACCTACAATTGATAGCAAGCAGTGGGTACCAGCCAATGTCCCCTCACGGTTCCCTGGATGCAGCCTATGCTCAGTTCCAGTCAACCTCCTCTTTCGGATCCCCTTGGGGCAGGGACAGCTCTATGCCCTTGCCAGCAGGAAGCCGTTTCAGAAGCCAAGACCTTTTCCCCTTACCCCAAAAGAATTTGGGGTCCCATTTGTTTGAGGGGGGAATGATGAGGATGGGATACGAACCCCAGAAAGGAAAAACCCTGGACTTTCCCACATGGCCAAATCTCTGGTGTTCCCCTGAGGCGATAATCCCATCAACTGGCCTTTTATTGTGCCTACACCCAATCTCCCTATTCTGTTACCCTTAACCTAGTAGCCCTCCATTGTCTTACCTCCCTATGGCCTCAGGCCACTTCCCACCCTTAATCCTATCTAACTTCATTCTCCCATTCGCCAAGTTGCCCAGGTCCCTGGCCTTCTATTGCCTCCTAGACCACTTGGCCACTCCTAGATCCCCTCCCATAGTCTTTCTATATATCAGGTCCATCTTGTCTCCCTCAAGATGCTTAGATTCTTGGGACAGCTAGGTGGTGCAGTGGATAGAGCACTGGCCCTGAGTTCAAATCTGGCTTCAGACACATAACATTTACTAGCTGTGTGACTATGGGCAAGTCACTTAACCCCAATTGCCTCACAAAAAAAAAAGATGCTTAGATTCTTATCTAGCCAGTATCTCACAGACTCTCAGATTACTCAAGAGTCTGACTAATATGGTGGATGTCTAAACCTTGTCTTTAGCTGAAAGAAAAACAACGTCATAGCATACGAATGGTATTAGGTTGGATTTCATTGGCACTAAGGTCCCTTGAGTTTGAGTTCTATAATTATATGACTTACCAAACTCAGAAAAGAAAAGTTATTTCTACTCCTAAACTTGACTTATTAGATAACAGTCTTTATTAAGATTGGTAATTAAAGCCACCATTAAAACCAGCTATTCTTCTCACTGGTTTAATTGAAAAAGAGTAAGACTTAGGTTGAGCTCTCATCTCTGACATTAGCTATGTGATCTTGGGCAAATCTCTTTAACATAATACTAAATTCTTCAGCTTTATGATCTGTAAAATGATCCTCAGGGTTCCTTATACCACTAAAAGTATCTGATGCTATGTTGCATTCTGTATTTTGTTTTGTTTTTAGCCTTTTCTGAGATAACCAGTTTGGGCTAAAAAAAAGATGTCTCCACTTTAATATGAAAAAGTTGTTCATAGGGGCAGCTAGGTGGCGCAGTGGATAAAGCACCTGGATTCAAGAGGTTCTGAGTGCAAACCCAGTCTCAGACATATAACATTAGTTGTGTGACCATGGGAAAGTCACTTAACCCCTTTGCCTAGCATCCCCCCCCACCAAAAAAAATAAAGTTGTTCATTACTATTCTTACTGATAAAGAGTGTCTTGGATAAACTATGTGCATATTTCTCTTTATTCTAGGTCAGGTCAGTGGGAGAAAAGCCAGATTTGAGGCACGTCCTATATAATAAATTTTTCTTATTTCTCAAGTAAGTATATTCTTTTATAGTCAACTAGGGTGAATTAGTACACTGAATGACAAACAAACAAAAAAAAATGTTGAGGAAGGGATAACTGGAGATTGGCTGTTTTAACTACTGTATTTGGAAAAATACTGGAACCAGGGAAAAGAAGCATCCAAAAAAAAATCAACTCAATTCAAGTACATTCATTTTCTCTGTCTTCCTCTGCCTACCCTCAAACCCATGAGCCAAATTGGCCTAGAAATGGATGCCTCTGGCATATAGTAGGTTGAACAGCTGTTTGACTCACTATATTTGAGTCTTTGTCAGTTGGCAGATTGAGATCTCTCCTGCTGAAATACTATTTGGAAAATGGGGTTTGTTTTCCTCCCCTAAAATTTGCATTTTTGGATTGGAGGAGTGAAAACTGGCGAGGTACTAGACACAGATTCATATTATCATTGGCCTAGGAAGGAATCTAAGAGATTTGTAGTCAAACCTTACTTCTCCTCCCCCTTTAAAATGTAAATGCATGAAGGAGGGACTCAGCACCTGAGACACACATGTAAATGTGTATGTGCATGTGACTGTTAATGCTGAAAGACAATGATACTGATGCAATCTATGTTTCAAAAGAGAAAAAAATACTAAGACACTTAGGTGACACTTCCCTTAGACATCTCTGAAAAACCAGAGAGGACGAGGGAGGATATATATATAAATATATATAAATATATATATATATATATATATATATATAAAACCAGCTAGCTAACCATTTATATAGCACTTCAGTTTTGTGAAATACTTCACATATTTTATCCCATTTGATCACAACACCTCTGTGAGGTAGGTGCTATAAAACAGGGCACAGATTTTCACTTCATCTTCACAGTCTATCCAGATATCCAGGCAGACTGCCTTACCATATGTCTGCTACTTCTACCCTGCTTCTCCCTGCCTAGATAGCACCCACCACACAGCATGGATCTCCATATCCTGAAGGAATTTAATTCAATCATCACCGAAGCTACCACCCTATAGCCCAGTACTCCTGATTAGTAACTGAGTAAGGGGCAAATGAGGCACCTTAGCCCAACAAATCTATTAGATGGGTCTAGGTCTTAGACTATGCTTCACTTTCACATTGCATTGAATCATCCACCCAAGTCACCTTGCCATCTGCCCCTCATAGCATGAAGGCTCCTTCTACACCTCACCTCTACACCCCAGTAATTAAATCAATAGAATCATTGCTTCTGGAAAGAGAATGTCAATTGGTTGCCCTATATATCTACTCACTTATTTCTCTATATATGGAAATTTTCTTCCTGGGCATCACTCCCCTATATGGATTCTTTTGCTTATTAAAATGGACGCTCTTTAACTGCAGGCATTATCTCTTTTTGTCTTTGTACCTTCAAAGCTTAGCATTGCACCTGGCACTTGCTTTTTTCATTAACTAATTAATTAATTTCCTCCCATTGATTCATTTATCCATAAGGGAGAGATTGGAGAATCATTCCAGACCAAGGAAGATGATCTTTTGTAGAATGGGGAGCATAAAAGTAGACTTCTCCCCCCAAAAAATAGACCAATATGACAAAAGGAAGAATAAAGAGGTTTTAGGAGGTATTTAGGGAGCTAGAAGATTTATAACTTGAAAATGAGGCTGGAAATTAGACCTGAAACTAAGCCAAGAGCAGCTTTAAAGAAGCTCTGGAATGAGGGCAGAGGTAAGGGTAATCTAGTCAATCATGAAGAGTGACCCTGGAGCCTAGACTAGAGGGGAAAAAAAAAAACCTGATCATCTGAACTGTTGAAACACTTTAAATGTACTGATCAATGTTTTAAATAGCACGCTTAAGATAATAAGAACGTTGGTATTTGTGGCCTACTAAGGTTCACTTAGTTCGCACCATGAGAATCCCTTGTACTATACTTTAAACTAACTATGGATTCTTTAGTAGACAGTACAGAGGAAGGATACCAAAAAATAAATGAAAAGGAAAAGGTTGTGAGTCTTAGTTGCCTTAGGAGAAAAAGAGAAAATTTCCTCTCTCCCCAGGTGGTAGAAGCAGAAAATAAGGCAAACAAGTATTAATAGAATCCAATTGAGGACGTTTCTATTTGGTCTCTACCCTTGGGGTTAAATTTCATTACATTTAGGCAGGTATACTCCATCTTCAGAATAGGCACATATAAATTTCAAATGAAAGAAAAAATTCTGTTTTTTCCTTCAAAACAGCTTCAGAGAAGATGATTCTACATCCTCCTTCAATGACTCACTCCAATCAATAATTCACTATCAGAAAAAAATTTTGTTAAGCTTAAGTCACTCATGCTATAACTTATGGTGATTTCTTCTTGTCTGGCCCATGCCAGAATTGTAAGATATATCTCCGTGGATTTACCATAATACTATTCAGCCTTGCTTTAAAAATTTTAATAACTTGTTTAAATGTGTCTGTGAAATCGTACACTGCTTTTCTAACACAATTAAAAATAATTCAATTATCTCTATAGACTGTTTTGCCATCTCAATGACAGAAACAGCCCCAATCTTACCTCTCCATTTTCCAGCGGGTGGATCTTGGAATAAAATGAAGTACATATCACCTCATCGTCTTTTGCATATGATGGTGGCCCAGTGCGTGGATAAATGCCATAGCGTGTTAGGCATTCTGTGTCAGTGATAGCATGGTACTGCCATGGTTTGTATTCAACACCATCTAGAGAGCGTTCCAATATCCAATTTCCAGGTCGTGGTGAGTTTGCTGCTTTCACAATTACGTATGCAATCTGGAACACCTAGGGAACAGCAACAACAACCAATCAACTAGAATTTACTAAGCGCCAATTATATACCATGCATTATGTCAGTTTCTGGGGACACAAATACAACAATGCATCAGAACCTCCTTTCAAGGAATTTATATCATTTTGGGGAGACAATATGATGCACACATGGCTACATACAAAATAAGTACATACAAAATAAATGCTAAGTAATTTGGGGGGATAAGGACAGTCTTCTGGTAGGAAGAGGCATTTGGACTGAGCTTCAAAAGAAAACTAGTCAGCTAAAAAGTGGCAACCACAAGATTTGAATCCATTTCTTTCAACCAAGTCCAAAGCTTGTTCCGCTATACTATACTGTCTCTCAGTAGGATGAGAATGATTGAAGATGACAGTGAGAAAGAATCAATAACAGTAGTACAAAACCTAAAGAGCAGGGACGAGGGCCACATATATCACATGACTATCATCACGTGACATCACCGTAATCAACTAAAATTATTTACAGCATAAGTATCAATTTCACATTGTCTTTTACTATGTTAAGTGATACATAAGGAGAATCAGAACCACTGGACATCTGCTTTTCTGCAATACTGTTCTTTTCTTGACCATATGGCTTAAGAAGGAGTAGAAACTAGAAATGGGAACACTATATTAGGAGAGTAATGCAGCAATATAAATAAGAGGTAATATCATTACTCATTTGACTGTGACTTTTTCAATTTAATCTCTACATAGTACCTGCAGAATGTTAGAAGACATTTTTAACATTTACACTGTGTCCAGCTTCCCTCGTGAGTACCAAATGATTTGCAAAAAAAGTTCTCAACCAAAGATATGTTTATTAAATAAAATTTTATTGAAATGAAAATTGAAGTGAAATTGTGACTTGAATCCCAAATACTGCTAGTTATAATCACAACCTTGAACAATGTTCATCAACTTGGGGACACAAGTTTGTAATGTTGTTGTTGTTGTTCAGTCACACTCTCTGTGAGCCCACTTGGGATTTTCTCAGCAAATATACTGTAGTGATTGACCATTTCCTTTTCTAGCTCATTTTACAGATGAGGAAACTGAGGCAAACAGGGTTAAGTGACTTGCCCAGGGTCACACAGCTAGTGTCTGAGGCCACATTTGAACTCAGGAAAATGAGTCTTCCTGACTCCAGGCCTGGCATTCAATCAGACCTAGCTGCACTTCAAGTTAATATTTTTAATTAATTTATTTATTTTTAATTTTTAAATTTTTAAATTATTTTTATTTTTATTTTTAATTATTTATTTTTAATTATTTTTAATTATTTAATTTTATTTTGAATTGTCAGTAATCACTTCCATAAGCTTTTGAGTATTAAATTTTTCTCCCCTTCCCTCCCCACAACAGCAATCTGATACAGGCTATACATATACATTCCTACTAAACATATCTTCACATTAGTGATGTTGTAAGGAAGAATTACAACCAACAGGAGGAACCATCAGAAACAGGAAACAAAATAAAACAGAAGAAAATAAAAGAGCAATTAGTATACTTCAATCTGTATTCAAACTCCATAGTTCTTTCTTTGGATGTGGATAGCATTTTCCATCATAAGACTCTTGGAGGTGTCCTAGATCCTTACATTGCTGAGAAGGGCTAAGTCTATCAATGTTAGTCTTCATGCAATGTGGCTGTTACTGTGTACAACGTTCTCTTAGTTCTGCTCACTTCACTCAGCATGAGTCCATACAAGTCTTTCCAGGTTTTTCTGAAGTCAGCCTGCTCATTTCTTATAACAAAATAGTAGTCCATTACATTCATATACCACAACTTGTTCATCCATTCTCCACCTGATGGGCATCCCCTCAATTTCCATTTCTTTGCCACCACAAAAAGAGCTGCTATAAATATGTTTGTACATGTGGGTCCTTTTCACATTTGTATGATCTCTTGGGGATATAGCCCTAGAAGTGCTATTGCTGGGTCAAAGTGTATGCACATTTTTATAGCCCTTTGGGCATAGTTCCAAATTGCTCTCCAAAATGGTTGGATCATTTCGTAACTCCAACAACAATGCATTAGTGTTCCAAGTTTCCCACATCTTCTTCAACATTTATCATGTTCCTGTTTTGTCATGTTGGCCAATCTGATAAGTGTGATGTGGTACATTTGAGTTATTTTGATTTGCATTTCTCTAATCAATAGTGATTTAGAGCATTTTTTTCATGTGACTATGGATGGCCTTAATTTCTTCCTCTGGGGAATGACTTGTATTCTTATAAATTTGACTTAATTCTCTATATATTTTAGAAATGAGGCCCTTATCAAAGACATTGGTTGTAAAAATTCTTTCCCAATTTTCTGCTTCCCTTCTAATCTTGGTTGCATTGGCTTTGTGTGTACAAAAATTTTCAATTTAATGTAATCAAAATTATCCATTTTGCATTTCATAGTGTTCTGTATCTCCTGTTTGGTCATGAATTCTTCTGTTTTCCATAAATCTGACAGGTAAACTATTTCTTGTTTTCCCAGTTTGCTTATAGGATCAGCCTTTGTATCTAAATCCTGAACCTATTTTGGTATATGGTTTGAGATTTTGGTCTATGCCTAGTTTCTGCCATACTCTTTTCCAGTTTTCCCAGCAGTTTTTGTCAAACAGTGAGTTTTTATTCCAGAATCTGGGGTCTTTAGGTTTATCAAATAATAGATTACTATAGTCATTGACTACTGTGTCTTACATACCTAACCTATTCCATTGATCCACCACTCTATTTCTTGGCCAGTACCAAGTAGCTTTGATGATTGGTGCTTTATAATACAATTTAAGATCTGGAACAGCTAGGTTACCTTCCCCTGCATTTCTTTTTATTAGTTCCCTTGATGTTCTGGACCTTTTGTTCTTCCAAATGAATCTTGTTATTATTTTTTCTAGCTCTATAAAATAATTCTTGGTAGTTTGATTGGTATGGCACTGCATAAGTAAATTAAGTTAGGCAGAATTGTCATTTTTATTATATTAGCTTGGCCTCCCCAAGAGCAACTGATGTTTTTCCAGTTATCTAGACCTGACTTTATTTGTATGAAAAGTATTTTATAATTGTGTTCATATAGTTCCTGGGTTTGTTTTGGGAGGCAGACTCCTAAATATTTTATAATGTCTACAGTAAGTTTAAATGGAGTTTCTCTTTCTATCTCTTGCTGTTGGGCTTTGTTGGTAATATATAGAAACACTGATAACATATGTGGGTTTATTTTATAGCCTGCAATTTTGCTAAATTGTTTATTATTTCTAGTAGTTTTTTACTTGATTCTCTAGGATTTCTAAGTATATCATCATCTCATATGCAAAGAATGATAGCTTTGTTTCTTCTTTGCCTATTCTAATATCTTCAATTTCTTTTTCTTCTCTTATTGTTAAAGCTAATGTTTCCAGTATGATATTGAACACCAGTGGTGATAAGGGACATCCTTGTTTCACCCCTGATCTTATTGGAAATGATTCTAGCTTATCCCCATTACATATGATGCTTGCTGAAGGTTATAGGTAGATGCTACTTATTTTAAGGAAGACTCCATTTATTGCTCTGCTCTCTAGTGTTTTTAATAGTAATGAATGTATTTTGTCAAAAGCTTTTTGTGCATCTATTGAGATGATCATGTGGTTCCTGTTAATTTTGTTGTTGATATGATCAATTATGCTGATACTTTTCCTAATATTGAACCAGCCCTGCATTCCTGGTATAAATTCTACTTGGTCACAGGGTATTATTCTTATGATAAGTGGCTGTGATCTATTTGCTAGTATTTTATTTAAAATTTTTGCATCTATATTCATTAGGGGAATTGGTCTATAATTTTCTTTCTCTGTTTTGACTCTTCCCAGTTTAGGTATCAGCACCATATTTGTACCATAAAAAAGAATTTGGTAAGACGGCCTCTTCAGTTATTTTCCCAAACAGTGTATGTAGTATTGGAATTGACTGTTCCTTAGATGTTTGATAGAATTCACTTGTAAATCCATCTGACCCTGGAGATTTTTCCTAGGGAGTTCATCAATGGCTCATTCAATTTCTTTTTCTGAGATGGGGTTATTTATGTATTTTACTTCCTCTTTTGTTAATCTGGGCAATTTATATTTTTGTAAATATTCATTCATTTCACCAAGATTGTCAAAATTATTGGCATACAATTGGGCAAAATTGTTCCTAATTATTGTTTTAATTTCCTCTTCATTGGTGGTGGATTCAGCTTTTTCATTTTTGATAGTGTTAATTTGGTTTTCTTCTTTCTTTTTTTTAAAATTAAATTAACCAAAGGTTTATCTATTTTATTGGGTTTTTTTTTTGTAAAAAAGCTCTTAGTTTTATTTATTAGTTCAATAGTTTTCTTAATTACAATTTTGTTAATCTCTCCTTTGGTTTTCAGCATTTCTAATTTGGTATTTAATTGAGGAATTTTAATTTTTTTCTATTTTTTTAGTTGCATGCCAAATTCATTGATCTCCTCTTTCTCTATTTATTTGTGTAAGTATTCAGAGATATAAAACTTCCCCTAAGAACTATTTTTGCTGCATCCCATAAGTTTTGGTGTGTTGTCTCATTATTGTCATTCTCTTAAATGAAGTTATTGATTGTTTTCATGATTTGTTGTTTGACCTATTCATTTTTTAAGATTAAATTATTTAGTTTCCAACTATTTTTTAGTCTATCTTTCTATGGCCCATTATTAGATATAATTTTTAATGCATCATGATCTGAAAAAATGCATTTAATATTTCTGCCTTTCTGCATTGGATTGTGGAGGTTTTTATGACCTAGTACATGGTCAATTTTTGTGTACGTGCCATGTACTGCCAAAAAAAAGTAAATTCCTTTCTATCCCCATTCAATCTTCTCTAGTGGTCTATCACATCTAACTTTTGTAAAACTCTATTCACCTTCTTAACTTCTTTCTTGTTTATTTTGTGGTTAGATTTATCTAGTTCAGAGAAGGAGAAGCTGAGGTCCCTTACTAGTATAGTTTTGCTGTCTATTTCTTTCTTTAACTCCCTGAATTTCTCTAATTTAGATGCTGTATCACTTGGGTCATATATGTTTAGTAATGATATTATTTCATTGTCTGTGGTGATTTTTAGCAGGATGTAGTTTCCTTTGTCATCTCTTTCAATAAGATCTATTTTTGCTTTTGCTTTGTCTGAGATCAGGATTGCTACCCCTGCTTTTTTTTTTTTTTACTTCAGCTGAAGCATAATATATTGCAGTCCAGCCTTTTACCTTTACCCAGTGTGTGTCCCTCTGTTTCAAATATGTTTCCTGTAAATAACATATTGTAGGATTGTGGTTTTTATTCCATTCTGCTATTCGTTTCTGTTTTATGGGAGAGTCCATCCCATTCATATTCACAGTTATGATTACTACCTGTATCTTTCTCTCCATCCTATTTCCACCATTTATGCTTTTTTTCTCCTTTCTCCCTTTTGACCCCTGCCTCCCTCACTCTCCCCTTCCTTCTATTAGCCCCCTCACTTTCCTTCCCCATTACCTTTATTACTTCTTCCCTTCCTTGTATCCCCCCTCCCTTTTCTTTCTCCTTTTCCCTCCTACTGCCTGTAAGGCCAGTTAGATTTCTATTCTTAACTGATTATGTTATTCCCTTCTTGAGCCAAATCTGATGAGAGTAAGGTTCAAACAATGCTCATCTCATTCCTTTCTTTCTCTCTACTGTAATAGCTTTTTGTACCTTTTACTGTAATTTACCTTTCTCTGCCTCCTCCTTTCTTTTTATCTTAGAACAATCCCTTAATTAGATCAGATTAATCCACTTGCTTAGATCCATTTAACCCACTTAATTAAATTTGTTATCATTACATCAAAGTCAACTTGTACCCATCCCCTCTGTCTATGTATACCTCTTTAAAATAACGATACAGTTCTCCAGAGTTACACGTGTTATCTTCCCTTGTATGGATGTAAACAGTTTGCCCTTATTAATAACATATTGTTTTTTCTGTCCTGTTCATCTTTTTGTGTCTCTCTAGTCTTGCATTTGAAGATCAAATTTTCTGTTGAGCTCTGGTCTTTTTATCAGGAAGGTTTGGAAGTCCCCTATTTTGTTGAATGTCCATCTGTTCCCATAAAAGATTATGCTCATTTTTGCTGGGTAGTTGATACTTGATTGCAATCCAAGCTCCTTTGCCTTATGGAATATCATATTCCACACCCTATGATCTTTTAATGTAGAAGCTGCAAAGTCCTGTGTAATCCTGACTCTGGTTCCATGTTATTTAAATTGTTTCTTTCTGTCTGCTTACAATATTTTCTCTTTGATCTGGTAATTTTGGAATTTGACTACTATATTCCTTGGTGTTTTCAATTTGGGATCTCTTTCAGGAGGTGATCGGTGGATTTTTTATATGACTATTTTACCCTCTGGTACTATGACCTCGGGGAAGTTTTTCTTGATGATTTCCTGAAAGATGTTGTCCAGGCTCTTTTTTTTATTGTGGTTTTCAGGCAGACCAATAATTTTTAAATTGTCTCTCCTGGATCTATTTTCCAGGTCAGTTATTTTACCAATGAGGTATTTTATGTTTTCATCTATTTTTTCATTCTTTTGTTTCTGTTTGACTGATTCTCGTTCTTTCATAGAATCATTAGCTTCCACTTGCCCTATTCTAATTTTTAACAAATTGTTTTCTTCTATCAGATTTTGTACCTCCTTTTCTATTTGGCCATTTTATCTTTTAAGAAGTTCTCCTCGGTGAGTTTTTGTGTGTCCTTTTCTGTTTGGCCAATTCTGCTTTTTAAGGAGTTATTTTCTTCAGTATACTTTTTTTTCCATTTGGCCAATTGTATTTCTTAAGAACTTGTTTTCTACAATTTTTGTCCTTCATTTTCCAAGCTATTGACTCTCTCTTGCATACCTCTCACTTCTTTTCCCAATTTTTCTTCTACCTCTCTTATTTGGCTTTTAAAATATTTCCAAGAAGGCTTTTTGGGCTTCAGACAGTTCATATTGCCTTTTGAGGTTTTAGATGTAGATTTGTTGACAATGTTGTCCTCTTCAGAATTTCTACCTTGATCTTCACTGTCCCCATAATAAGAGTCTATGGCATGTTTGTTTTTCTCATGGTATGTATTTCCTGGCCTTTAAAAAAAGTGAGCTGTCCTGCTGGGGAGCAGGGGGCACTGACCTAAGCTTCTTATGCTGGGAGCCTGGGGCTTGGTAACTGCCTTTGTGTGCTGGGGCCTCAGATGTTGGCAGTTGAAGGCTGTAGGGTTTTGGCAGCTTACCTGGTGTTGGGCTGGAATCAGCAGCACTGGAGCTCTAGAGGTGGGGGGGAGTCTGGTGCCTGGAGGATGCCTGCTCACCTGGGCCTTTTACTCCTTTATTTGGCTCCTTGTAGATGGATGTTTCACTGCTGCAGGATGTTTCAGCCCCTGCAGCTTTCCCTCTTGGAGATGTACTTCTCAGAGTTTTGCTGAGGTGCCAGGAGACTTGGCTGCCAGAGAATGCTATGCCACGTGATGGTTTTCCTAGCAATTTCCACTGGTTCTCCTGCCCTACTGAGGCACTTGGGGTCCTGGTGTTGGTGTTTGCCTACTCCACTGCCTGGGCTTCACAATCTCCCCCTGGTATGATGAGCTTTCCACTAGTTTGCTAAGAACTCTCATGTTCTGTACTGCTCCTCCTCCTCCATAGGGGCCTTTCCCATTAATCCCTCAAGCTTCCTGGGCTATCAGACTGCTGCACCCCATCTTTCTTCTGGTTCAGTTGTTCTAGGATTTTTCCTGAGATGATATTTTCTGGGCTTTCTGAGGTTAATAAGGGAAGGTGAGAGCGACTTGTTTCTTACTCTGCCATCTTGGCTCCCAGAACTGCATTTCAAGTTTATAATTAATGGTGGGAGTTGTTGTTTAGTCACTCAGTCATTTCTGACTCTTCTTGACCCTATATGGGGTTTTCTTGAAAAAGATACTGGATTGGTTTGTCATTTCCTTCTCCACTGGATTAGGCAAATTGAGGTTAAGTGATTTGTCACACAGCTGAACTCAGGTCTTCCTGACTTCAGCCCCACAGTTTAACCAGTGGTGGAACACTGTGGTTCTATGTCAGATCTGACTCGGGAAAACTGTAGAGCTTCTCTTAGCCTCAGTTTCCCAATCTCTCCGAAACTGACTCCCTCCCTAATAGTGTGCTTATGTGGTAAGAACTATTTACGTGGTTGTTCTCTCTGCAAATATTTAAAATAGGCTTATTATCTTTCTTTATAGTTTACATTACAGTGACAGAAAAGAAAGCAGACTAGAAAGCACAGGTGAGCCATGAAGAAAAATAAAGATAAATGGAGATATTAGTTAGAGGGTCTTGTTTATGAAGCTGCTCAGTGAGTAAATGAGACCAACTTCTCTTGAAGCTACCAGGTCGATTTATGGCTTAGCAGATTCTGTGTTGGATCAAGATAATAAATGAAAATCTATGGAGAGAAGGCTCTGCTGCTAGAAACCCTGCAATCTCCTTCTATTAAGTGACATGAAATAAAGATCACCCACTGACTAAGAGAATTTAAGAGGAATCTCACTTCAAGGCAATGTCCTTCTCTTTCATTTTATTTCCTTTGAACTCATTTATATCCTATTCTAAATGAATACAGTGAGCTCATGTGCGGCATATAGTAGGAATGGGCTTTATAGGTGGTCAAACACCACCACTGATAAACCATGGTGACTTGAAAACTTCATAGGATCAGAGATCTAGAATTGAAAAGGGCCTGCAAAGCCATGTAATTCAACTCCCTCATTTTACACCCAGTGAACAACAGCAAGGGTCACTAGGTGGCATAGCGGATAGAGTATGCAGCCTGGAGTCAGGAAGACTCAGCTTACTATGTGACCTTGGACAAGTCATTTTACCTTGTTTGCCTCAGTTCTTCATCTATAAAAAGAGCTGGAGAAGAAAATGGCAAACTGCTTTAGTATCTCTGCCAAGAAAACCCCAAATGGGGTCACAAAGAAGCAGACGTGACTGAGCAACTGAGACAATACAACAACAAAGCACAACAATTGATCAATCACTCAGTAAGCGTCTCTTAAGTGCTTGTTATGTGCTGAGCAGCATGTAATGATCTGAGGATGCAAATGAGGGCACTCACTTGGCCCAACCCAATCCAATCTCCAACAAACATTTATGAAACATCTAGTATGTTCCAGGCACTGTTCTATGTGCTTAGGATACAATTAATAAAAAGAAAAACAGTCCTGTCATCAAGGAACTTTCTAATGGGGGAAGACAACACACAAAAAGTAGCAGGAAAGCAGAAGAAAGGAAGGGACACAGGGAGGGGTATCTTGTTTCGGAGTTGAAACCAGGCAGAGGAGAATATAATGATTTACCCAGAGTCACGTTGATCATACCAGTCAGAGATGAGACTTCAACTCAGTTCTTTAACTTCATAGCCAATGCAGGAAATTATGATTTACAATGTTTACTTTAAATTTTAACCCTGGTTCTTTATCTACTTTTAATGATTCCAGGAGAATAATTTTTTTAAAGCAGTCATGTTTTTCATAGTCTCACTGCAAAACCTTCCCAAATAGTACCACAGTTCTTTTTTTTTCTTTTTTCTTTTTTGCTTTTTTTGGTGAGGCAGTTGGGGTTAAGTGACTTGCCCAGGGTCACACAGCTAGTAAGTGTCAAGTGTCTGAGGCTGGATTTGAACTCAGGTCCTTCTGACTCCTAGGCCAGAGATCTATCTGCTGCGCCACCTAACTGCCCCGACACCATTGTTTTAAAGTCAGATCCACATGGGCCTAAACGTGAATGAAGCCCATCTTAGAGATATAATGTCCTACAACCGGGAAGGCAAACATTTGTTATGGGAAGTATTAAGAACAGTGTGATACGCTTCCCAGTTGACCTGTTGTTGTGAAGCTTCATCAAACTACTGTAAAAGACTCCATAAAGGATGCCAAACTGCTCCAATTCTTAACTAATTCAGAATCCCTTTTCACTTTTAACTTTTGCAATGAAAATTCTAAAAACAATTTTTGAACAAGGTGAAGTGTTTAACAATCCACAGCATTAGATGAGACATTTAAAAAGTGTTAATTTTTTAAAATGGCACGTAGAACTTATTTCCAGATTCAATACCACAGACTCCAAGTAAGCATTCTAAAAGGAAAGTCTCTTTTTCCTACTTTCATGTCATCTTATTCAATAAACCACCTTGTCCTCACAAGGATCAAAGATTTCTGAGCTGAAAAATGGTAGCAAATGTTGTGCTGTTCGGAAATTATTGTTGAAAGGAGTTCTTATTAAGAGCTCCTGGAAGAGAGAGGTTTCTGGGTAATATGTGAATCAGAGAAAATGGATCTATACATTTCTCATCAAATTTTGCTCCTCCAACAATGTGAACAAGATTTATGTGCACCTTAGTACCTTATTCTAAGCAGAATGTGGAAAGTCTTTATCAGTATTCAGTTCAAGGATTAGTTAAGGGTAGAGTATCTGGCCACACTCTCCTGGGAGCACCTTACTTTCCAGTCTTAAAGTTGCCTTGGGACCTCATGGTGTCATATTCCTTCCTGAAGTCATGTAACAATATATCTTCATTTCACTGGATGTGTTTTGGGAGGTTATGTTTTGAGGGAAGAGACATTTTATGCTGCAAAGCCTAAGTCAAGGGTACACTCTCTTCTTTACAGACTGAAGAGAATCATCCCATTTTGAACAAGAGCTTCAAGAATTCATCTAGTCCAGAACCCTGGACTAGATATCTTCTGGGAAGTCCTCAATATTATCACTGTTATATTGGAGGTAATTGAGGCCCAGAGTCCATTCCATTCAAGGTCTATTTGAATAACAATTATAGCTCAAACTGACTTATAGTTGTAATGCCTATTTTCCTGCATCTTATTTATTCCTCTTAGAATCCTCAGAAATGACACCCTTACAGCATAACTTCCACCTGCTATCTCATATTCCTCAGAATCATGCATTTAGAGTTGGATACCTTCTCATATTCCAAATGAAGAAACCGAAGACTAGAGAAATTAAATGACTTATCCAAGACCACACAGGTAATAAGGGACAGAGCCAGGATTTGAACAAAGGTCCTCTGACCTCAAAATCAGTATTCTTTTATCTGCATCATATATACTTCCACTCCTGTTCCTCTTTAGGTAAGGAAAAGGAAGATTCCTTTGGAATTTAAGGATTCTTAACTATTGGTTAATAAGATACTATTATGCAACAAAGTTTAGGAATCACTAGCCTGAGAAGAATGTAATTAATCATAATCCAAAGATTTGGCTTTTCATGGTATAAAAGACTTGAAGAAACACTCAGAAGTCACTGAGTACTCTACCTCAAGCCAGAGTTACACATGAAGCAAAGCTTAAGAAAAGTTGGGATATATAATCATAAAATCCCTAGAGGAGGGTGTTAGTACACTTTTATTCAAAGGGTGTTCCAGTCTTTGTAAGTCAAGCTATGTCAATTATTTGCCATGTGATCATGAGGGAAGTGTCTGTTATCCTTTTGTGGTTCAGTTTTGACATCAAGAAAATGTGTCATTTTACCTCAGAATAAGGAAATTGAGATTAATGAAAGGTTATAAAGTAATATTAAGCTACTCAGAAATGTCAAGTTTAAATATGTCTAATAATTGATTTCTCAGGGAATTTTGTGTCCCCATGTAATTATATACTTTGTAGGGGGAAAAAAATGAAAACTCAAGTAGCTAGGTGGTACAGTGGATACAGTGCCCAGCCTGGAGTCAGGAAGACTCATCTTCCTGAATTCAAATCTAGCCTCAGACACTTACTAGCTATGTGACTCTGGGCAAGTCACTTAACCCTGTTTGTCCCAATTTCCTCATCTATAAAATGAGCTGAAAAAGGAAATGGCAAACCACTCCAGTTTATTTGCCAAGAAAACCTTAGGTGGGGTTATTAAGAGTTAGACATGACTAAACCAGTGAACAAAGGGAAAAAAAAAACTATAAAAGTTACATGAAAGAAAAAATATTCCAAACCATGATCTCCTTACATATACCATCACCATCATCATCATCTCATTTATATAATACCCACTCTGTGCCAGGCACTGTGCAAAGTGCTTTTCAAATATTATCTCATTGTGCTCCTCACAACAACTCCAGAAGGAATGTGCTGTTATCTCCATTTTAAAGTTGAGGAAACTGAGGTAAGCAGAGGTTAAATGACTTGCCAAGGTTGACAAAGCTATTGTTGTTTGAAGCAGAACACGATCTCATGTTTTCCTGACTCCAGGAGCAGTGCTCTTATCTACTATACCACCTAGCTGCCTCCTCATTGATTAATGGCAAGTTTGGGGTCCTTTTTATTTATTTATTTTGGGGTATGTATACACACACATATACACACATGAAAAAGAGGATGCAAATGAGGACACTGCAGCTCAAACCAATCAACATTTAATAAGCTATGCCAGGCACTATGTTAAGTGCTTGAGATATAATTAATAAAAAAGAAAGACAGTACCTGCCCCAAAGGAGTTTACAGTCTAATGGGGTAGGCAAAGAAAATACACAAACAGAGGCAGGAAATAGGGGACACCAGGAGGTATCTTATACACACACATACATACATACATATGAGTGTGTATGTATATGTATGTATATGTATATGGACATCTGCACACTATCTTAATCTGATCATCTGATTTACAAGGACTGTGCATTTCCAGAAAAAAAATTCCATGGAAATCCTCACAAAAAGAATATTTGCTTCTTAAAAGTCTAAGAATTCTCAGACAATATATTCAAAACTCACTTCATTGAGCCTGTTTTGAAATGTTAAGGAATGTTATTGTAACACTGTTAACTTAAAATTACAGGCACAAACTTTTTTATTGTGGTGATAAAAACTATCCCAGTCTACTACACAGAAAGCTGAGTCTGATTTGTAGCAACTATGAAAACAGACTCACTCTATGCCCATTGCTGAAAATTCATCTCAGACTATGTAGAAAAATGCATTAATGCTACTTTCAAAATATTATTTATTTTTGTCTACAACACAACCCATTTCTACCTGTAGATTTTAAATTAACTGGCTAGTATTTTTATTTCTTTGAAATTTTTTATTGATGCCATTTGTTATTACAGCAGTCAATTCTGAATATTCTTCCTTTCCTAGGTAAGCATCTTTTACAACAAATATTACAAAATAAAGATAAAAAAAGTTGCTCAGAGAAACCATCCAAAACTTCATATTTGACCATATATTCCACACTTATTGTCCCCATCTTTGCAGTGAATGGAGAAAGGAATGTTTTCTTCCGCTCTTTTCAAGAGCCAAGCTTGCTCCTTATAATGATACGTTATTCAGTTTCATTTTATTGTTCTTCTTTTTTATGTTGTTGCTGGCATTGAGTATATAGTTTTCCTAGTTCTACTTACTATAATCAGTAACCATGGGATATAGAGCTGAAGGGACCACTGAGGCCATCTAGTCCGCTTATCCCATTTTTCAGACGAGAAAACTAGGTTCGGTAGGTTAAGTGACTGACCCATGATCATACACAAGTGTCAGAAGAGGGATTTGAATCCTAGATTCTCTGAAAGCGCAGACAGTTCTCTTTATGTTGTACTATGATGCCTCCCCACAGCAGCTAGGTGGAACAGTGGATAAAGTACTGGGCCTGAAGTCATGAGTTCAAATGTGACCTCAGACACTTACCAGCTGCATGTGACCCTGGGCAAATCACTTAACCCAGTTTGCCTCAGTTCTTCATCTGTAAAATGAGCACCACTCTAGTATCTTTGCCAAGAAAACCCCAAATGGAGTCACGAAGAATCAGGCATGACTGAAACGACTGAACAGCATGATACCTCCCCATAAGATAATATATTTGTATACTGTCCAAGAATAGATTCCATGTTGTCTCTAATTCTTTGCTACCACAAAAATGTTACTATTAATATTTTGATATATAGAGAGAACTTTTCTTCTTGTCTTAATCTCCCTGGGGGAAGATGTTTAATAGTAGGATAGGATATCTCTATCAATGGGTATGGGTATGTTAGTACCTTGTTTAGAAAATTCCAAAAGGCTTTGTAGAATGGTTGAATCACTTCAAAGCTCTACCAACAGTATATTACTGGGACCATCTTCACCGCCCATCCTGACTGGCTGTACTGACTACTGACTACTTCCATTATGTGTCATATGTTAAAATCTGCTGTATGTAAGATCAGAGGGCAGGGGTGTTTTAAGGTGCATATCTTTTATTAGTAGTGATCTGGGCCAGTTTTATATAAGTTGATAGTGGTTAGTTTGATTTCTTATCCTAGCTTCATTAATTTTGTCAATCCAAAACCTTTTAAATTTCATGTAAATGAAATTATCTTTATGATCTCTTTGATCCCTTGTTTGATTAAAAATTTCACCTTAGCCAGAGCTGTGAAAGGTGATTGACCTTGTTATATTTTTTGTATAATTTGAGTTTTTAAATTCGTATCTCATATCCATTTTGAGCTTTTGATAGTATACAGTATAAATTGTTGATCTCAACCTAATTTCTGCCAAGTTGTCTTTCAGTTTCCCTAATGGCTCATCAAACATGGGGTTCTTCCCTAAGTAGCTTATTTACCTACATTGTTGAATAATAATAATGAGTTATTACACTCAGTTTTTTTGATTGCTACTTATATAGTCCTTACCAATCATTTACTTTTCCTTGATTGGAGCCAAATAATTTTGATGATTGTTGATTCATAATGTAATTTGATATTTGGAAGTGCTATTCTGACTTCATGCTTATATGTATTTCATTTTTTTCCCTTGAAATTCTTGGCTTCTCCTCCTCCAAATTAATTCTGTTATTTTCTCTAACTCTATAACATATCCCCTTTGTTCTTTTATTGGTAAAGTACAAAATCTGTTAACTAATTTAGGTGGTATCTTAATTTTTATGACAGTGACATGTCCCAACTGTGAGCAGTGAATATGCTATTCTTTATTTCTTTAAAGAGTGTTTTCAAAGTGTATTTTTGCAGGTCTTCAATATATCTTTTCAGATTAACTCCCCAAGTTATAGTTAACATAATCGTATGTACTTTTCACTTTTTTGAGTAGGATTTCCCTTACTAGTAGATCCACCTGGATTTTATTATCACTATATAGAAATACTGATACATTTTGTGGATTTGTTTTGTATTCTGTCACTTTGGTGAAACTATAAATTGTCTCAACTGGTTTCTTTATTGATTACCAGAGGTTTTTTAAGTCAGCCACCCTGTTTGTAAATAGGAATAATTTTGTCTATTCAATGCATGCCTTTATTTCTTTCTTTTTTCTCATTCCTATTAATAACACTTCTAGGGTTATGTAAAATAAGAGCAAGAAGCCCTCATTGTTTTGTTCCTGTATTTATTGGGAGAATTCCTACCATTTACTCTGCAAATAATTCTAGCTCTTTGTTTTTCATACATACTTTTTATCATATTCAAAAATGGCCCTTCTATGTCTATGCTTCACTTTTTTTTAACATAAATAAATATTTTCCTTTTGCAAAGATTTTCCTGCAAATATCAACATAACTCTGATTTGATGTGTTTTTATGTGATTAATTACATTGTTTTCTTTATCTTAAACTATCTTTGTATATTTGATAGAAATCCAATCATAGTGAATAAGTTGGGGGATGAAATGATATATTTGTAAGGCACTTACCACAGTTCCTGGCAAGCTTGTCCCTTTCCTCCTTCCCTCTTTCCCTCAATTATGGTTGACAATTTTACTGAAAAAATTTGCATATTCATCAGTGATATTGGTCTACACTTCTGTTTACTTTTTTTATCCTTCTATGGTGTAGCTATCAGAAGCATACTTATCTCGCAGAATAGGACTAGTTGAATATTGCTATTTATTCTCTGAAAAAAATTTAAAAAACCTTCAAGATTTGAAGCATAATGCAGAATACAGTTCTCATTCACAAGGATTAGAATAATAAGAAGTATAAATTTGATGTCCATAGTCCATAGGGGAGTTTTAAGCATAAAGAGAGTAACTCAGATCCTGGATTCTAATTAGAATAGTATGTGCGACTATAAAGACTAACTCTGAAGTGAAGCTCCCTCAGTTTGCAATGGAGAGGGAGAATGAAATGGATTATTTGATAGGAAATATATTAGCTATTATCATAACCATCATCAAACATTCTAATTCTTGCTCTGTTCACAGTAGGATAGTTTCCTTGTCCCTTGTGCAAAGACGATCCAAGTAGAGAAATAGCCCCTGCTTTCCAAGATTTTAGAATAGTTGGGAACCACTCCAAGCACACCCATTTCAATGCCTAGAACAATGCTTCAGCCACCCCACTCTAGTTCCAACACTGGATTATGATCATCATCGTCATTATCATCAACTGACCAAAGAGCTCTCTTACGTGTAATAACAATCCCATTAACTAAAGTTCTTGTTTATAAAGGCAAGTAATATTTGGGTTGCATTTTCAAAATTAACAGAATAAATAGTTAATTCTATATTTAATACCATGTTACATTATTTAAGCCAAGCTCAAGGACGTCTTATCAATAATTCTCTTAAGAGGAAAATTCATTCTAAGGGACACTGTTAGCATAGGGAGAAACAAAATTCAGATAAAGCAATCATGTTAGCTAATGCAATTTGAGGTAGAATGAGCCAGGAGCCCTAAGTCCAAGTAAGGCATTTAGTTCCCAATGCTTTATTGGGTTGCTCTCATTTTCAATGCTCTTAGCTGCAGGTAAAATACTAGTTAGCATTTTATCTTTCACTAGCAGTGCCCTTGACATCTATTCTCTCCCTCACATCTTTCTCTCTCTCCTGTTTGAAGCAATCTGTAATTTCAAAAGACTGACCTGCCTCCTGTGAACAAGTCATTCACACAGCATGGTTTTCTATACCAGTTACTGGCAAAAACAGCCAGGCCAAGCTTTTCTATAATACAAGCCAGTTTTTTGAATGAGGCTATCAAAGAGCACAATATTAGTATAAATCAGAGGTAATCAGAAATTTGACAGTGCTAAGCCTGCCATGGTGGAAATTATTGACCCTAGTGGAATACCTAGCATTCTCTTTGTTTTTGAGCTTCCAGAGTTATGACAACTAGAGAACCCATGCATCCTCAACTTTTATTGAATTACAGACATAAATTACATCATTTCAAAGTATTTGATGTGTATTGGCAGAGAAAGGTAAAATGAAAATAGTAGTAGGGTGAAAGAACGATAGTATAAATGCAAAGCAACTTTCTGATCATTATTATCAGGTTTTAACTACACACATTATTTTGGAATATGCTCACTTATTCAATTTTTAACATGTGCATGTACATTTCAATAGCGGGCTCCCATTTGTATGTTTTTAAACATACAAGTTCTTGTGAGGCATGCCAAATCATAGAAGACATCTCTCCGGCTATCTCAGATTAGACATTGTGTCTGGTAATGGTCAGTTAATACTAACAAATATCTTCTTATCAAGTATTTGATATTAAGAATAATATCAATCGTTTTGGTTATTAGATTGAGTACAGGACAGTAATGTCATCACACTTAGAGAGATAGCAATGCTTTTGTTCTTAGACTTAAAGCTAAAAAACTGCATCACTGGACTCTGAGAAAGCATTGGAAGAAAGTTTGTATTGGGCCCTCCTGACTTGTGAATTGCAATGAATACCTAATATACTTATCAGTAATGATAATAATAAATACATAATGTATTTATTAACAATGATAAAAATAGTACTGTTAACTAGAGCAGCAAATCTCATAGAAATAACTGAAAGTCTATATTTTTGTTATTTTGCTCTTGTGAATTTTTTTTTATCATCATCGACTTTGTCATCCCTTTTGACCTGTTGAATTTACGTAATATATAATATCACGGTCCATTCACTTAACATTCATAATTCTATAGTATCAAATATTCCATTATCGTGCTTGACATCTAGACCAAGTACATAAATGAGAAACTGAATTTTTTAAATTTTATTTTGTTTTGTGTCTAGCAAAGTAACTAAGTACAGACACAATAAACAATTGATGATGACGATCCTAAGTAAGTCAATCAATAAACATTTATTAAGCACGTACTATGAGCCAGATGCTATGTTTTATGTCCTTTATGTTAGTCACTATTTTGCAATCACTATCACATTTTCTGAACCACATATTAAATAAAATATTCTCTGAGGTTATGCTTGGAAAAGGCTTCACATTTGCAATAAACATTAATTGATGATAGTGGTGATGATGATGTAGGAACCAAGTTGGTAATTAAGCTAAATTGCTGAGAAAATCATGTTTTCCAGCCCAATGTTACAAGCATAAGGTTGCAGATACAGTAAATAATATTAAGGCAAGCAGCCAAATTAACATCTAAATTGTACATTTATGGTGTCTTTTGAGGCTTACTCATAGCTACTCCACAAACTGATTTGTTTGTATAAAGCAAAGCTCATAACAAAAGCATGACCTAGCTAATAGGAAATGTTTATTAGAATTCCTTTAGTAGGAAGGTCTTCCATGGTATACTGCATATTACAAGGTTTTAATTTTTTGCTGTGTTTATTGTATCTGCTAATTTGAGACTAATTTACCATGATCTTCCTAAAGCAATTTAGCTAAAAAAACCCCCACACATTAAAATATTTTAAAAATGAAGTTCAAGTGTTTTGACAAAAAGGTAAATTTCTTTTAAAAACTTATTTTCATATAACCTGCTAAAGGGTATAGTATGTTTTATTACTCTTGCCATTTTTCTCCTTTGCAGTTCTCTTGAATTTGAAATTAATTGAAGCACTATATTAACAACATCATTCATGCCTAACAAGTTAAATTATATGAACAGTTCTGGAAGAAATGCTCAATATTTAGCTGTTCTTTTATTTCTAATTAATAATAAGATCTTGAGTTATTTTCAAATTACTAAGGGTTTTTAAAAAAATTCTAGAGAATTATTTTATAACTGTTATTCAATTAATATATTTTAGTCAATGTTATGGTTTTTCCATCACTGAATTAACCTAGGGGATGGAAATAAGCCTATACTTAAGCACACTGCTACCAAATGAATGGTGCCTATTTAGGATAATAATTGCTATTAATAATACTTATTATTCATATAACAGTGTTTGCAATGATCTTTACATGCTTTTTATCATTTGAACTTCACAATAACCCTGTGATATATGTGGAATTGTATCCCACAGTATACACATGAGAAACTTGAGGTTCAATCAAGTCAAATGCCTTAATCAGAGAGACACACAGCTAATAAGAGTCTGGGGTACGATCTGAACACAGGCCTTTCTGATTCCATCTCTTGCACTCTATCCACTATAGGTGGCATAGTAGCTAGATTGTTGGATTTGAAGTCAACAATATATACATTTGAAGACTGTCTCAAAAACTTAATAGTTGTGTAAACTCAGGTAAGTGACAATGACGCTAATCATAGCATCTGACTCATAGGGTTGTGCCGTTTAAATGAGATAATACATGTAAAGTTGCAAACCTTGAAGCACTACATAAATGTTAGTTTATCATCATTGGTATTATTATTATTATTATTATGACAGTGAATCAAATACCAAAGATATAATGGTTAACCTTGCTTCAAGAGAAGATAAAATAATAGATTCATAGAATTTTAAAACTCAAGGAATATTAGATGTCATTTAATGTAATCCCTTTACTCAGTGACTCAGGATGAGAAAACTCACCTTTTTCGATATCAGTTTTTTTCATCTATAAATAAGAGAGTTGTATTAGATTTTCTCTAAAGTCTCTTCCAGTTTTATGATCTATGCTCCTGAGATCATTTTACAGATAAGAAAACAGGCACAGAGAAGATAAAGTCAGTCAGCTAAGTTAATAGAAGAGCTGGTCCTAAAGCACAGGTCTCATTACTCAGGAAAAGATGGATCTAATATATGATTCTGTTTCTATGTGCTTTATCTTTCCAAATATAAATTTCTAAAAAACAAATATTATATACAATGGAAAATATTTTTAATTTAAAAATAAAATAATAGAAATAGTAAGATGTTCATTAGCATACCATATAAAGGCATTCCTATTATGTATTATATATTCCAAGATTATATCTTGAGCTATTTGCAAATTGTTAATGGCTTTTAAAAAGTCCAGGAAGAAAATATTTTATAACACTGTTATTTAACAAATACGCATGTGTGTGTGTGTGTGTATTTAAGGATTAAGCTTTTTCACCACTAAATTAATCCAAGAAATAGAAATAGGTTTATGCTTAAGTACAATACCACCAAATCAATGTTGCTCACTTACTATGATAATAAGAATAAAAATAATAATAGTATGATAATAAGAATAATTTGCATTGCCCTTCAATGTTTACAATGTCCTTTATAGTCTTTTGTTTTTCATTTGATCCTCACAACAGGTACAGTTAGATAATATTTCAATCCTTATTTTATAAGTGAAGAGGCTGAGGCTTAATCAATTATAGACTCTTTTTTGCTTGTCTGATTATAAGCAGAAAGAGAATCTAGGGAAAAAAATTTGTACCAATATATGTTACATACAACTTGTAAGAAGTATATTATTAACATGTAAACAAAGTGCTTTACAAACTTGAAGCAGGCCCTCACAACACAAGACCCACTACTATTCGTGGCCACCTAAGGATTTTGGTGGATGTCATGGAAGCCATGACAACCTGCCATTGGTTGCCGTGGGTCATGTGACAGCCACCCTAATTCCTTTGGCAGGCCATCTGTTGTGCAGGCCTGCCTTTAAGTCTTAGCTATTCTGTTCTCCTCCTCTTCCTCCTCCTTCTCCTGGTTCTTATTATTATAAAACTTACTTGTTATTACGCCCTTCTAACATGAAACATGTGACATAGCTCATCCATTGCTACCTCAGTGTCTATTTATAGCTCTCACCTCCCATCTGATTCATATTTGAGCCTCTTCTTGACTGTAAGAAGAAAAGTATAAAAAGTGTAAGATTCAGACAATTTGGTTGCTAGTCCTGGCCCATCCCTTTATCACTTGTGAAACTGAGTAAGGCTGTTTCTGGACTTCAGTTTCCTCATCTGACAAATGAAGGTTAGAATAGGTTACCTCTAAGGTCCTTTCCATATTCCTATCTAACAGTCACTGGGACACCCACACTGAACTCATTGCTTTAACCATCTATTCTTGGCCTGCTGAAATGGTTTCTTATTTTTTCGTACAAAGATTCATCTGGTATAACATACTCTTAGTTCCTAATCATGCATATAAATTATCTGATCTATCATAGAATCTACTCCCACATCAAATAGAACACCATGGACTTCATCCTCAGTATGATACCTTTGTTCTGCTTATAACAATGGCTACATTGTTTGGCTTTGCTTTTTCCTGAATACCTTGAATTCTTAAACAAAGGTCAATATCTAATTTCATTTAATCGATCACCATTTATTAAATTCCTTAATTGCCTGCTGTATAAATTATAACAATAATTACAGCAATAAAAACTAGCATTTACATAACACTCTACAATGTCCAAAGTGATTTACAAACATTATCTTATTTTGTCCTCACAGCAATCTTGGAAAGGAGAAGTTATTATCATCCCCATTTTACAGATAAGGAAACTGAGGCAGATAGAGGTTAAGTTCAAATATGGCTTCAGGCACTTAGTAGCTGTGTGACCCCAAGCAAGTCATATAACCCTGTTTGCCTCAGTTTCTCATCTGTGAAATGAACTGGAGAAAGAAATGGTAAACCACTCCAATATCTTTGCCAAGAAAACCCCAAACAGGGTCACAAAGAGTCAGACATGACTGAAGCGACTCAATGACAAAAATAAAATTCATAACAGAATGAAAGATAATCCACTACCTCCCAAAAGCAGTCCATTCCATTTTTATAAAAATTGAGGGATTAGAAAGTTGCCTCTGACTTGACATGCTGCTGCCTCTAAATTATACTCTTTTGATTCTGAATGTAGAGTTATGTAAAATAGATATAAATCCTCTTCCACATAGTTCTTCATATACTTGAAGACAATAATCATTCTCCCTAGCAACATCACCAACAAATCTTTTCTAGGCTAAATATCCAAATTTCTTTCAAATCTTCATCATGTGACTATTTGCAGAATCTTTATAATTTTTGTTATTCTGTCTTGATAACATTTCGTTTAATTTTCTATGATACTCAAAATATGATGCTTGACAGGGGACTGATGTAAGGACGCAGAACAACATATACATAAAACATCACCTACTCGTAAAATACATATAATCTGTTTCTCTTCTATGGTGTAACTTTAAATATTAACATTATGTATCTATTTTGAATTTGTTGTGGAATATAGCATAAAATATTGATCCAAGACTAATTTGTGCCAGACTGCTTTCCATTTTTCCTAACACTTTTATCAAAAAGAGGTCCTTCTGAAATAATTTATCTTTTCTGGGCTACTGAACATTAGGCTATTAAGTTCCATCACTTCTGATTCTATCTTGTGTAGTCTATTTCATCATTCTACTTCTCCAAAATACCAAATCACTTTGATGACTGCTCTTTTATTATATAGTTGCAGTCTGGAAATGCATTCCCTTTCATCCCAATCATCATTATTTCTCTTGATATTCTATATCTTTTATTTCTTCATATTTATTTTGTTGTTATTTTATAAAATTCTATAAAATAATGTTCTTGACAGTTTGACTGCTATAACATAAAATATAAATTAACTTTGATAGCACTGCCTTTTTTTTATTATTATATTTGCTTGGCCCATTGACAAGAACTTACTCTTTTAGGATATTCTAAATGAACCATCATGTCATCATAAAATCAGAACAGTTTTATCTTTACTTTGCCTATTTTTATGCTTTTTTGTTTCTTCCTTTATCTTACTGCTATTGCTAACATTTCTAGAACTGTATCACACAATAGTTGGAAGGATAGGTA
The DNA here is from genome assembly GCF_003287225.1 of Phascolarctos cinereus. Lineage (NCBI taxonomy): Eukaryota > Metazoa > Chordata > Mammalia > Diprotodontia > Phascolarctidae > Phascolarctos > Phascolarctos cinereus. Next base: position 128,028,307 of record NW_027555958.1, read on the forward strand.
GCTTTGCTTTACCACTGTATTTACTAGGAAAGCTTCTAGCATATTTCCACTGCATATGATGTTTGATTTTAGTTATAGATAAGTATTTATATAACATTAAAAAAGCCATTCTTGCCTATTCTTTGTAAAGTTTTTTAGCATAAATGAGTGCTATACTTTTTCAAAGGTTTTTTTCTGTATCAATTAAATGAAGATGTGGTTTAGGATGGGTTTTTTTGCTTGTTTCTAATATAATTAAATGAGTTGATTGTTTTTCTTATATTGAACCATCGTTTTACCTCTAGTATAAATTCAACTTAGTCATAATGAATGATTTCATGGATGAATCAAAATTTTTGAATTGCTTTTCATTCTCCTCTGGTTTACATTTTAGTATTATTTATATAATAAAAGGAGTCTGTTACGGTGCTTTTTTCCTCAATTTTGAGGATAATTTGTATAGTCCAGGTATTAATTGTTCTTTAAGGTTTCCACAGATTTCTATGAATCCAGCAGGATGAGCAGATTTTTCCCCCACCTCCCTTTGGTAGGTCCTCTATAGCTACTTTTCTCAAATCAGATTATTTAAGATTTTTTTAAATCTTTAACCAATTTTGGCACTTTATATTTTTTGGTATTCTTTGATTTCTTTTTTAAATTTTTTTTTATTTTTTCCATATGCTTCTGAGTTGAAAATATTTTTCCCTTTTCCTCTCCCACACCATACCCAAGGTGGCCCACAATCTCATATAGGCTTTACATTTACATACTAAACACATTTTCACATCAGTGAAGTTGTAAGTAAAAATTAAAACCAATAGGAAACCATCAGAAAGATGAAACAAAACTCAACAGAAGGTAAAAAAAGTGATAGCGATTCGACTTCCATAGTTCTTTCTTTGGATGTGGACAGCATTTTCCATCCAAGGCCTCTGGAGATGTCTTAGATCTCTAATGCTGAGAAGGGTTCAGTTTAACAATTTAGTCATTGCATAACGTGGCTGTTATTGTGTACAAAGTCCTCTTGGTTCTGCTCACTTCACTCAGCATCAGACCATATAAGTCTTTCCAGGTTTTTCTGAAGTCAGCCTGTTCATCATTTCTTATAGCACAATAGTATTCCATTATATTCATATACCACAACTTGCTCAGCCATTCTCCAATTGATGGGCATCCTCTCAATTTCCAATTCTTTGCCACCACAAAAGGAGCTGCTATGAATATTTTTGTACATGTGGGTCCTTTTCCCATTTGTTTGATCTCTTTGGGATATAGCCCTAGAAGTGCTATTGCTGGATCAAAGGGTATGCACATTTTTGTAGCCCTTTGGGCATAGTTCCAAATTGTTCTCCAAAATGGTTGGATCATTTCACAACTCCACCAACAATGTATTAGTGTTCCAATTTTCCCACATCTTCCAACATTTATCATTTTCCTGTTTTGTCATGTTGGCCAATCTGATAGGTGTGATGTGGTACCTCAGAGTTGTTTTGATTTGCATTTCTCTAATCAATAATGATTTAGAGCATTTTTTCATATGACTATAGATGGCTTTAATTTCTTCATCTGAGAACTGTCTGTTCATATCCTTTGACCATTTATCAATTGGGGAATGGCTTGTGTTCTTATAAATTTGTCTTAATTCTCTATATATTTTAGAAATGAGGCCTTTATCAGAGACTGGTTGTAAAAATTCTTTCCCAATTTTCTACCTTCCTTCTAATCTTAGTTGCATTGGCTTTGTTTGTGCAAAAACTTTTCAATTTAATGTAATCAAAATTATCCATTTTGCTTTTCATAATGTTCTCTATCTCCTGTTTGGTCATGAATTCTTCTGTTCTCCATAGATCTGATAGGTAAACTATTCCTTGTTCTCCCAGTTTACTTATGGTATCAGCCTTTATATCTAAGTCCTGAACCCATTTTGACTTTATTTTGGTATATGGTGTGAGATTTGGGTCTATGCCTAGTTTCTGCCATACTCTTTTCCAGTTTTCCCAGCAGTTTTTTTCAAAGAGTGGGTTCTTATCCCAGAAGCTGGGGTCTTTGGGTTTATCAAATAATAGATTACTATAGTCATTGACTACTGTGTCTTGCATATTTAACCTATTCCACTGATCCACCTCCCTATTTCTTAGCCAGTACCAAGCAGTTTTGATGATTGCTGCTTTATAATACAATTTAAGATCTGGAATTGCTAGGCCACCTTCCCTGCATTTCTTTTCATTAGTTCCTTTGATATTCTGGACCTTTTGTTTTTCCAAATGAATCTTGTTATTATTTTTTCTAACTCTATAAAATAATTTTTGGTAGTTTGATTGGTATGGCACTGAATAAGTAAATTAGCTTAGGTAGGATTGTCATTTTTATTATATTAGCTCGGCCTACCCATGAGCAACTGATGTTTTTCCAATTATTTAGATCTGATTTTATTTGTGTGAAAAGTGTTTTGTAATTGCATTCATAGAGTTCCTGGGTTTGTTTGGAGGTAGACTCCTAAATGTTTTATAATGTCTACAGTAAGTTTAAATGGGATTTCTCTTTCTATCTCTTGCTGTTGGGCTTTGTTGGTAATATATAGAAATGCTGATGATTTATGTGGGTTTATTTTATAGCCTGCAACTTTGCTAAAGTTGTTTATTATTTCAAGTAGTTTTTTACTTGATTCTCTAGGATTCTCTAAGTATATCATCATGTCATCTGCAAAGAGTGATAGCTTTGTTTCTTCTTTGCCTATTCTAATGCCTTCAATTTCTTTTTCTTCTCTTATTGCTAAAGCTAAGGTTTCCAGTACAATATTGAATAACAGTGGTGATAATGGACATCCTTGTTTCACCCCCAATCTTATTGGAAATGCTTCTAGCCTGTCCCCATTACATATAATGCTTGCTGAAGGTTTTAGATAGATGCTATTTATTATTTTAAGGAAGACTCCATTTATATCTATGCTTTCTAGTGTTTTTAATAGGAATGGGTGTTGTATTTTATCAAAAGCTTTTTCTGCATCTATTGAGATGATCATGTGGTTTCTGTTGGTTTTGTGTTGATATGCTCAATGATGCTGATAGTTTTAATATTGAACCAACCCTGCATTCCTGGTATAAATCCTACCTGGTCATAGTGTATTATTTTGTGATAAGTTGCTGCAATCTACTTGCTAGTATTTTGTTTAAAATTTTTGCATCTATATTCATTAGAGAAATTGGTCTATAATTTTCTTTCTCTATTTTGACTCTTCCTGGTTTAGGTATCAACACCATATTTGTATCATAAAAAGAATTTGGTAAGACTCCTTCTTCACCTATTTTCCCAAATAGTCTATATAGTATTGGAATTAATTGTTCTTTAAATGTTTGATAGAATTCATGTAAATCCATCTGGCCCTGGAGATTTTTTCCTAGGGAGTTCATCAATGGCTTGTTCAATTTCTTTTTCTGAGATGGGGTTATTTAAGTATTTTACTTCCTCTTCGTTAATCTGGGCAATTTATATTTTTGTAAATATGTATCCATTTCACTAAGATTGTCAAATTTGTTGGCATATAGTTGGGCAAAATAATTCCTAATTATTGTTTTAATTTCCTCTTCCTTGGTGGTAGCTTCCCTTTTCATTCTTGATACTAGTAATTTGGTTTTCTTCTTTCTTTTTTTAATTAAATTAACCAAAGGTTATCTATTTTATTGGTTTTTTCATAAAACCAGCTCTTAGTTTTATTTATTAGTTCAATAGTTTTCTTAATTTCCATTTTATTAATTTTTCCTTTGGTTTTCAATATTTCTAATTTGGTGTTTAGTTGAGGATTTTTGATTTGTTTTTTTTCTAGTTTTTTAGTTGTATGCCCAATTCATTAATCTCCTCTTTTTCTATTTTATTTCTGTAAGCATTTAGAGATATAAAACTTCCCTAAGAACTGCTTTCTGCATCCCATAGGTTTTGGTATGTTGTCTCATTATTGTCATTCTCTTGAATGAAATTATTGATTGTTTCTATGATTTGTTGTTTGACCCAATCATTTTTTAGGATTAGATTATTTAGTTTCCAATTATTTTTTAGTCTATCTTTCCATGGCCCTTTATTACATATAATTTTTATTGCATCATGATCTGAAAAGGATGCATTTAATATTTCTGCCTTTCTGCATTGGATTGTGAGGTTTTTATGCCCTAGTACATGGTCAATTTTTGTGTATGTGCCATGTACTGCCGAGAAAAAAGTATATTCCTTTCTATCCCCATTCAGTTTTCTCCAGAAGTCTATCATACTTAACTTTTCTAATGTTCTATTCACCTCCTTAACTTCTTTCTTGTTTATTTTGTGGTTAGACTTATCTAGTGCCGAGAGGGGGAGGTTCAGGTCCCCCACTAGTATAGTTTTGCTGTCTATTTCTTCCTGTAACTCCCTGAACTTCTCCTGTAAGAATTTGGATGCTATACCATTTGGTGCATATATATTTAGTAATGATATTACTTCATTGTCTATTGTGCCTTTTAGCAGGATGTAATTTCCTTCCTTATCTCTTTTGATTAGATCTATTTTTGCTTTGTCTGCTACCCCTGCTTTTTTTTACTTCAGCTGACGCATAATATATTCTGCTCTTTTTCAAATGTGTTTCCTGTAAACAACATATTGTAGGATTATGGTTTTTAATCAATTCTGTAATCCGTTTCCGTTTTACAGGAGAGTTCATCCCATTCACATTCACAGTTATGATTACTATCTGTGTCTTTTTCTCCATTCTTTTCCCCCCATTTATGCTTTTCTTTCTCCTTTTTCCTTTCTCCCCTTCACTAGTGTTTTGCTTTTGACCACCGCCTCCTTCAGTCCCTTCCCCCTTTTATTATCCCTTTCCCTTTTCTTCCCCTTTAGTCTTACTGCTTCTTTCCTCCCTTCTATCCCCCCTCCCTTTTCTTTCCCCTTTTCCCTCCTACTGCCTATAGGGCAAGTTAGATTTCTATACCTGACTATGTTATGCTCTTCTTGAGCCAAATCTGATGAGAGTAAGGTTCAAACAATGCTCCCCCCTCCTTTCCCTCTGCTGTTATAGGATTTTGTATCTTTTCCTGTAATGTAATTTACCCTTGTCTGCCTCCTCCTTTCTCAGTATATTTTCTAAGATCAGGTTGATTCACTTATTTGTATCCATTTAACCCACTTGATTAGACTTTTTTTTTTTATCATTACATCAAAGTCAACTAATATTTCACCCTCTTTATGTATACTCCTTTAACAAGGTGTAATAACAATACAATTCTCAAGGGTTGCAAGTCTCATATTCCCTTGTAGGGGTTTAAATAGCCCCCCCCCATTAACAACATATTGTATTCTTCTGTCCCATTTCCCTTTTTAAGTCCTTCTTGAGTCCTGTACTTGAAGATCAAATTTTTTGTTGAGCTCTGGTCTTTTTATCAGGAAAGTTTGGAAGTCTCCTATTTTGTTGAATATCCACTTCCTCCCTCGAAAAATGATGCTCATTTTTGCGGGGTAATTGATCCTTGGCTGCATTCCAAGCTCCTTTGCCTTATGGAATGTCATGTTCCATGCCCTGCGGTCTTTTAATGTAGAAGCTGTAAGGTCCTGTGTAATCTTAACTGTGGTTCCATGATATTTAAATTCTTTCCTTCTGGCTGCTTGCAGCACCTTCTCTTTTATCTGGTAATTTTGGAATTTTGCTATTATATGCCTTGGTGTTGTCAATTTGGGATCTCTTTCAGACGGTGATCGGTGGATTCTTTCTATGGTTATTTTCCCTTCTGGTTCTAGGACTTCCGGGCAGTTTTCCTTTATGATTTCCTGAAAGATACTTTCCAGGCTCTTTTTTTCATCATGATTTTCAGGTAGTCCAATAATTTTTAAATTGTCTCTCCTGAGTCAATTTCTAGGTCGGTTGCTTTACTGATGAGGTATTTTACATTTCCATCTATTTTTCATTTTTTTGTTTCTGTTTGACTGATTCTTTCTCTCTCATAGAGACATTAGTTTCCATTTGTCCAATTCTAGTTTTTAATAGATTGTTTTCTTCTGTTAGTTTTTGTCCTTCCTTCTTCAATTGGCCAATTGTGTTTTTTAGGGACTTGTTTTCTTCAATGTATTTTTTTTCCCAACTGGCCAATTGTATTTTTGAAGGACTCTTTTACCTCTCTCATTTGACTATTAAAATCCTTCTTGAGCTCTTCTAAGAAGGCTTTTTGGTCTTCAGACCAGTTCATATTCCCTTTTGTTGTTGCAGATGTGGGTTTGTTGATAATGTTGTCCTCTTCAGAATTTCTGTCTTGATCTTCACTCTTCTCATAATATGAATCTATGGTACATTTCTTTTTACTCATCGTGTTTCTTTATTCCCTGGCCTTTAAAGAGATTGAGCTCTCCTGCTGGGGAACAGAGGGTACTGACCCAAGCTTCTTGTGTTGTGAGCCTAGGTCTTGGTCACTGGCTTTGCGTTCTGGGGCCTCTTATGCTGGGAATTGTAGGCTGCAGGTTTCTGGCAGCTTACCTCATGTTAGGCTGGAATCAGCAAGGCTGGAACTTTCAGGCAATTCTAGGTTGCCTTGCTTTTCCTTTCCTTTAGCTTTCTTGAGCTCCTTTTAGATGGGTGCTGCAGGATGTTTATCTGCCTGGGGCCCCCTGCAGTGTTGTCTCCCTCGGTTCTGCTAATGCACAGGGAGATTCCTTTGTGGTGGAGTGCCGAGGCATCTGGTGGCTTACTGAGCTGGTTTCCACCAGTTCCCCCTGACCTCACTGAGGCACTCGGAGGTCCAGGTGTTGGTGTTTGCCTGCTCTACCACCTGGGTTTCAGGATTTCTTCACAATTGGAGGCTTCAGGGCTCCTACAGCTCACCTGGTGTTGGGTTGGAATCAGCAAGGCTGGGGCTTTAGGAAGCCTTTAGATTGTTTTCTTCACCTCCTTTCCGATGAATGCTGCAGGGTACTTGTCCACCTGGGGCCCCTTGTAGTTCTGCCTCCCTTATTTTTGCTGAGGTACTGGGAGACCTGTTTGCTGGGCTGCTGCACTGCTGCTCCTGTCTTTCTTCTAGTTCAGGTGTTCCAGGGTTTTTTTTTCTTTCTGGGGTGATATTTTCTGGGTTTTCAGATGTTGATAGTGGAGAGTGAGAGTGACTACCTTTTCACTCCGCCATCTTGGCTCCTGGAAGCGGAAGCCTTTGATTTGTTTTGTGGTCTCAGTTTCATTAGTATATAACTGTATAGTAGGTTATGATAATTTTTTTTTTATTATTCTGGTGTTATATTGATTTCATCTTAGTCATTAGCTATTTTGGTGATTTGAGATTTTGTACTTTCTACTTTTTTGCTTTTTAATCTATTTGGCTAATTTTTTTTAATCTCTTCAAAGAATCAGCTTTTAGTTTTATCATTTAAGCATGCTTTTTGATCCCACATCATTTATTTCTCCTCTAATTTTTAACATCTCCTCTTTTATGTTTAGTTTGTGTTTGCTTCTTTGTTCATCTTCTCATTTTTAAAAATGCCTATTCAGTTCATTAATCCTCTTCTTTTCTATTTTATTAGTATACGTTGCTAAAGAAATAAATTTTTAGGGCAGCTAGGTGGTGCAGTGGATAGAGCACCGGCCCTGAAATCAGGAGAACCTGAGTTCAAATCTGGCCTCAGACCAAACACTTGACACTTAATAGCTGTGTGACCCTGGGCAAGTCACTTAACCCCAATTGCCTTAAAAAAGAGAAATAAATTTTCTCTTATAAAGTGCTTTAGCTGTATACAAGAAATTTTGTTATATCATTTCATCAGTATAATTTTCTTTCACATTAATTGATAATTGTTTCTATGATTTGCTCTTTGACTCACTTATTACTTGGGAATCTATTGTTAAATCTTCATTTGTTTCTCTCTTTTGTTTGGACTCCCTGAACCAATTACTATTTCTACTGTATTCTGGGATATAAAAAATATGTTTATTATTTCAGTCTTTTTACATTTTCACATTATTTGCATTGTCACTATGCCCTAATAAATGGATAATTTTTGTAATAGTTTCACAGGATGATGAAAAATGCATATACTTTTTAGAAATCCCATTTTTAAAAAATTTCCTAAAAAATAAGTCCTTCAACTCTAGTTTCTCTAGGAACTTTTTCAATTATTTTGTTTTTCTTTCTGTTAAAGCTGTCCCAAACTAAGACAAGGACATTAAAGTCTCTAATCAGTATTGCAGTGCTCCGTCTTATAAATCAGATTTTTTTTTCTCTATGAATTTAGATGCTATGGCATTTGGAGCATATAAGTTTGTATTGATATTGCTTTGTTTTCTATGCTCCCGTTCAGTATAATGTACTTTGTCTCTTCTAATGCTATACATTTTTGTTTTTCCTTTCTTTGATAGCATGATTACAACTCCTGCTTTTTGTTTTTTATTCAAATGATGCATAGTAAATTTTATTTGTCCAGTCCCTTATTTTTACTTTTTGAAAATCTTTGTCTTTTAGGTGGGTTTGTTATAAATAACAGATTATGGAATTTGGTTTTCTTATCTAGTTAGTCTGTTCTCATTTTAGCAGATTATATAATCCATTCACATTTAACTTTGTGATTTTGTATTTTTATATTTTTTATATTTCTATTTTATATTTATTTATATTAACTTTATAATTTTCTCCATTTATCTGTATTTCCCCCCCAATTTGGATTTTCTTTCCATCTCTATAAAGACAATGCTCTGTGTCTTCAGTTATTTTTTGCTTAATATACTCTAGGACAACTGTATTACCACAGGTTCTCTTTCCCTAACTCTCAGCATCGCTCCCATTACCAATTGTCCCTTCACCTTTTTTAAGCAATCTTGGAGATTTACTTATTAATTCTTTTTTTCATTTCTTTCATTGATCTAGTTACCTAATGCTTTACCTCTTCTTTTTTTCCCTAACGAGTTGATTTAGATCTTCCTCTTCCCCTTGCTCTTTTGTTAATACCCCTTCCCCCCATTTTCAAAACCTTTTGTAAAAAGGATTTCTTTCCATTATTCTCTTTATTAATTCATGTCTATTCTAGAATTTGATTCTTTGCTTATAGTAATTATACCCATTTTATTCTTTTTTTACTCTCTGTATTCCTCATGTAATTAAAGCTTCTATGATTGAGAGGTTGTGGAGATTAGAGAAAACATCTAGCGGCCTGAGGGGGGGGGGAACTGTGGCCTTGGGTGTGGCTTTTTGACTGAGTCCAAGTTTTACAGAACAAATTCTTTTATTAAGGGGATTTGTTTTGCGAAGTTTAGATTCAAAGGGCCACACTTGAGGACCTAGAGGGCCACATGTGTTCTCAAGGCCACAGGTTCCCCTTTCCTTCCTGGATGTTTTCCTACACTATATAGTATAACTCTGTGTAAACTACATTCTCCCTCGAGATAAATAGAGCAGTTTCATTCTGAAAAAGACAGAAAAAAGTATTTTTGTGCAAAGTAAAAGATTTATATTAACTTTCAAAGGATATGAGATATAGTTGCAATAAAAACACACATTTTATGACTAAAATAAGCAGGAAAACAATTTTGCTTTAGATTTTAAAAAATTATATATGTTTATTATGAAACATATCCTTCACATTATATTTCAGCATTGTGAGACAGAAAATGAACTGTGGATTAAATTTAAAGATTTAAATCACCTTCTGAATGATATAGAATTATGCCTCACTTGAATTTTAAAGTGGCAGATAAAGCTTTTATTTAGTGATAACTGGAGAAATATAAGTGTAAAAAAACATAGTTTGGTCAAAATGATCAAATTTAATACTGGACCATGTTGAAGACTTTCTAGCTCTAGGGGATACTTTGGCTCATGTGCAGATTACCTTGTTATGACTAAAAACGGTTAAAACTGAAAAGAAATCATTTGACTATTTGGAGACTGAGGTAAAATTATAAAAGGACTATCAATAAGATAGGGTAAATGGGTAGTTCTGACTTCTTTTTAAAGCAGATGTACCAAGTTAAAGGAGACTTTTATTAAAGTCACTGAAGACATAGGAATTAGAAAGGTGAAACAAGATAAGAATTTTAAAAAATCATCCTGTTAATGCTGTGGCAGTTAGAAACAACCAACAGCTAAATGATTCCTAATTGGTGAGTAAGAGAAATAGCTTCACTGGGCAAGAGCTTTTGTGACCTTCAGTTCTGAAGAGAAGTGAAGGTTCTCACAAGGGCCTGTGGTTCTCTGTTGACACCTGTAGCCACAGTCAGACACACTGTCCCTTGACTACAACACAATGATGCCATTCTGGTCCTCGAGCATGAAGGATAACCACCAATCATTTTAAGAAGGAAAAGCAGAGTTGGTTTTGCAAGGGCTTTGTATCCTGATAATATTGGCTGGGTCTGTTTTCCTGGTTTACAGAATCAACATAAGCTGTGTTGTTGGGAACCTGTACAATGCAGTACTCACACGAGTGAGCTGAGCTACTCACATTAAGGAAACACTAAAGACCCTATTAAAGATGACTGTAAATTGAAAGAACGTATAAATGCTTTGAGAAAAGAAGAGGACTTGCTTATGGTGCAGTGAACACTAACAGAAAAACAGTAAACAGAGAAACAATTTTATGCAGTAAAGATATTCTTGAAAAGACTGATGAAAACAAAACCTGCAGTACAGGGTTGTGATTAACCCTAAGCATGAGTTTTCTTTTCTCATGTGCTTTCATGCCAAATTCCTGTGTATGCTCACTTTTCACTACAGATATTGGACACATTGGTGGGAGAGTGTGAACCAGATTTAGAGGTGTATTGTGATATATTTTGTTGCTCACATATTTCTTTTAATATATGAGTATCTATGGTGTCATTTTTCTTTTGCTTTTTTTGTTAAATAAATATATATGAGATTTAAAAGTGTCTGATGGCATGAATGCACAACACAGAATTTGAGAGTTGGAGTATTGAATAGGGGAGCATATTTTTCCTCATTATTATCCCTAAGATATTTTGAGTATAACCATGTGAAAGTATTCTCTCTTTGGGAATCTGTATCTGCCAGTATGAAAATGGTTTGGAATAAGCGGGTCTTAGCATGCCCCAAGATAAGGGTATGAGACTGGGGCGGGGAGGAGGTGGATATTCACATCACATACCATACAAGTAACCACCATAAGCTCAGGTATGGTGACTATGATACAGTCATTACAAATTCATCCTTTCTCAAAATGCAACAGGAAGACAATTTTTTACCCTTATCCCTCTACTCCCATTAGGGAAAAAGTTTAATTAGTTAATTAATTAATGAATGCTTTTCAGGGCTACTCATCCACCTTTGGTGTCCACCTGCCACTCAACTCTTACTTTTGTCTTCAAGAAGCTGTAGCATGCTTAGCAGCCACATTCTGGCAGATGGGCTAAACCAGGTTGAGGATAACTGACTGGCCTTAAAACCTATCAGTGAGATGAGGGGAGTGTCTACCCCAAGCATGTGAAGACTTCCCCTAGTGGAATGAGCAGATGAGCACAATTTTCTCCAACAGTCATAAAGGCAGCTGAAGCAGGTGCCGTGGAACACTTTTACAATTTGGTCAGACATCAAAGATGCCAAGGTCATCCACTGTATCCCGAAGCACTGCCAGTTATCCTGATTTTTGTCCTGCAACTAGATTTTAGTGACTCAACAGAGAGACTTTGTGCAGCTCTGCCTCACTTAAATCTAATTCACGAGTAAGTCAAGACATCAGCCATGATGTCATTGGTTCTCTTTGAAAATGAAGGAAAAACAACAAGAGATTAAATCTTCCACCTCTTTTTAAAACCAGAGGAGTCCTCTCTCTAAATAAAGGATAACAAAAATCCATATTTCAATTTGTGATAGATTTAGAGTTCGAAGAGATCTCTGAGACCATTTAGTCCAAACCCCTCCTTTTATAGGAGAGGAAACTGAGTTCAAGGAGGCTAAATAATTTGCTTAAACATCACACAGGTAGAAGCATAAGAGGACAGTTCTGAACTCTGGTCCTCTGACTCCAGAATGAATGTTCTCATTATACCATGTATCTATCATGGCAACCAAAAATATTATCCCATATCTCTAGATTTCTCCTGATGTATCTGCTGAAACCAGTTAGGGTGTTGTGAACCTTCAGTGATAGCCTAAGTCCAATTGTGATGTTGTGAGACACAGAAAGAAAGGGTTTTTGGAAAGTACCTACCCCTATGCCACAAGCAACTCAAGCTACTCTTAACATCAATTTTATACAAATACAACCAGGCTTGTTACCTCTCTGAGAGGCCCAAGCTTACTCAACTATTGTTAATGAGAGGCAATTTATTTGAGAGCCTTTTTATCCAAAAAACTGTTAACTGCACTTATCAGCAGCAAAGCAGGGGCACAATATTCTTTAGGAAGTTAAAAATGGTACCACTTCAGTGCTTTTGATGCACACAAGATTTTTGTTGTTATTACAAATTTTCATCATTAACTCTAATGAGTCGAAACAAAAACAGTTCCTAATATAGTATTGAATACTTCACATGAGGAATAATTCCAATTGCACTTTAAAAATGAATGCCAAAGATCTTTAGGGCTTACTTAAAAAATATGAATAGCACTAAACTAATAGGCCACTTTTTTCTTTGTCACAAGACAATAACTAAAGATGTGAAGATAAGAGTGTCTCTTTATCCTCTAAGAATTTCTGACAAAACAAATAGCAAAATCCAAGGTACAATTTCCAAACAGTTGTGAGAAAAAGACTGCCATACCTGCTGCAAATCCAGTGTAATGGTCACATAATGGTATTCAATGCCATTCTTAATACTGGGGCTCTGCCACCAAGTGTTCTTGCCATCAATTGCATTCGTGATTGGGTGCCTCTCTATTATGGCAGCAACATGTGAAGAGGAAAGAAAAGTCGATTAGCATTAGGCTGCTTCTCCTTGAAAAAAATTCAAAACATTTATGTTGAAGTGATTGTAATTTTAGCATCAAATTCAAAAAAGTATGTTAAAAGATTCATTTATTTGTTCATTTATTGATTCATTTCTTCCACAAATCTTTATTGAACCCCTACTAATAATGATAGTAACAGCTACATTTACATAGTCTTTTAAAATTGGCAAAGAACTTTACATGTGTTATTATCTCATTTGATCTTCATAACAAGCTGTTAAGGTAGGTGATGTTTGGTAGTTTCAGTTATGGCAGACTGTTTGTGCCCCAGAGTTTTCTTGGCAAAGATACTGGAGTGGTTTGCCATTTCCTTTTCCAGCACATTTTATAGACAAGTAAACTGAGGCAAACAGGGTTAAGTGATGTGCCCACGGTCACAGAGCTAGTAAATATCTAAGCCCAGATTTGAATTCAGGAAGATGAGTCTGGCACTCAATCCACTCTACCACCTTGCTGCCCCACAGGTGATATCATCTCTATTTTACAGACAAGGAAGCTGAAACTGAGAGAAGTTGAATGCTTTGCCCATTTTCATACAACTAATAAGTGTCTAAGGTAGGACTCAAACCTGGATCTCCCTGATTCCAAGTCAAGCACTTGATCTATTATTCTACTATGTACCTCCTGTAGCTGTACTACGGTATAGGTACAGCACCATGCTAGGCACAATACAAGCTGGAAATCTTTCAAACAATAAATACATTTGGATGAGGCCATCCATTAGCCCAAGATAGGGAATGTCGATCACTAGCCCGATTATACCAAGGGTATAATTAACATAGTTGTTCATTGATTACAAAAGAAATGCCAAGACAATCGAATCAGTGAGTAAACAAGTTAATTTATGGTGCTGAAGCTTCATGGGGTATGGTAGTTATTCATGTAGTCAATTGTTGTGCATTGGTATAGCATGTGTAAATTATACTTTGTTGTAACCATGGTATATGATGTAACATGCTGTAGTCTTACTGTACTATTCTCTTTTGCTATACATTGTTATTAAATCTATGTAGTGATATTGTTATTGCACTGCATGCTAATATTATATGTGACCTATGTGTTTGATTGCTGCATGTAGCTGGGTGGCTCAGTGAACAGAATGCTGGGCCTGCAGTCAGGAAGACCTGAGTTCAAATCTGGCCTCAGATACTTATTAGATGTGTGACTCTGGGCAAGTCACTTAAACTTTGTTTGCCTTAATCCCCTGGAGAAGGAAATGGACAACCACTCCAGTATCTCTGCCGAGAAAACTCCATGGACATTCCATGGGGTCATGAAGAATAGAACATGACTGAAGAACAACAATGATATGATGATATATGTTTTTCATTGCTTTGAACTTATTTTATGGTCTACTACATGCAATATCATCATCTAATGAAGGAATTTTTAACCTGGAGTGCATGAAATCCCAAAGGGTCTACAGATAGTTTTCAGGATGGTAGTGGGAGATCTATGAACTTGGATGATAAATAATTACATCTTTATCTTCATTAAACTCTAACTGAAATTTAGCATTTCCTTCAATTATTTTAAAACATTATTTTGAGAAGGGGTACATAGACTTCCTTCCTGCTGACCCTAAGAATGTCCTTTCTCTAATACATGCACACACACACACACCACACACACACACACACACACACACACACACACACTTTTCCCCCTAGAAATTATAATCCTGGAATGTCTTCTCCAACTAGCTCCACCAAGGACAGTGAAACATGAGAGAAGAGGAGGAAATGGAAAACTACCCTGTTAATCATTATTTCACAAGTCCCACCTCATTCCTTACAAGCCCCAACTCTCCCAGACTCCTCCTTCTTAATGAATCTGAGCTAGAGAGCCACTTAACCCCTGGGCCTCACTTTCCTCTTCTCTAAAAGGTTGAAATTAATCTCTGAACTCTAAACTCTATATTCCTCCTCCTCATTATCTTGTCCCCCATCTCCTCTAGTTTTATACCTAATCATTATAGCTTTAGCATTTGTACTTTTACCTAATTCCCTCCAATTATCTATCCATCCTCATCTCTTCTCCTCGCTCCCACTTTCCATTGTCAAACTTCACCCATTCAGAAACCTGACCCTAGATTCTCACCCTTAGATTTTTTTCTCTATTGCCTATCCTTCATCCTCTATTCCAAATTTCATTCCGGAGTTTCTGCCATGAATTCTCATTCTCTGACCCATTTCCTCTACTCAACCTCCCATTCTTCAATTTAATCATGCTGAAACCCTTGCCCCTAAACCAAGGGACACATCACTAGGAGCTTGGATCCAGGGGCCTTCCTATTTCCAATGTCTAACAGATGGGGAGTAGAAAGGGGCAAGGGAGAAAAAAAACTACTCTTACTACAAAGGCTACCTACAGTGTGGAATGAGATGTTGCTGACATCCCAAGTTATAACTGCATATATTTTCTCTTGGCGCAGCTATGTGGTGCAATGGGGAGAGTGGCTGGCCTGGAGTCAGAAAGACTCATCTTCATGAGGTCAGTCTTAGATACTTATTAGCTACATGACCCTGGGGAAGTCACTTAATTCTGTTTGCCTCAGTTTCCTCATCTGTAAAATGAGCTGGAGAAGGAAATGGCAAACTACTCCAGTATCTTTGCCAAGAAAACCCCAGATGGGGTCATGAAGAATAGAACACAACTGAAGCAATTGCACAACACAAAAAATATTTTCTCTTTGAAATTATGTTGTAAGTTGAGGTTCCATTCTACAATAGTATTAATGCTATCTCTCAGATACATTATGTTTTCAGTGGGCTTTGGGGGCCATCCTAGAGATTTAAACAACATGGATAATGTGGATTCCATGTGAAAAGGCATTCCAAGCTCCAAAAAACTAATTCACAAATCAGCTTTTGAAATATAATACTCAAAGTTGAATATTGCCTGTATTCCAGTAGCTACTTATTCTAAAATTGACAATAAATTAAAAAGAGAACAAACAACATAATTACACTTATTAATTACCATTTAGTTAGCATATGAGCACATGATCTTAAAATAAGACAAGCAATCCAAAATTATGTTTCATTTCATCAAATTTTAACTGATATACACACAGGATAAAAATGTGCTTTTTTCTAAATACGCATAAGAGCTAAAGGTGAAATATTCCCCAACATGAATCAAAATGATCCATCAAAACAGATTAGCATGAAAGAATCAGAGGGAATCTCTGATCAGAATTAAAGAACCATCTAAAGAAAATGTGTCATTGAAAAATAAGGCTTCATTTTATTTACAGTTTTCTTAACTTGTAATTTTTTTTTATTTGATATGGAATTGTACATACTGATGGAGACAACTTGGCATAATGAATAAAAAAATTACTTTTGGAGTCAGCATAAGCCGGTTTCAAATCTCCCCTCTTACTTACTAGCTGTGTGTTACTGAGTAAGTCATTGAATATCTGTGAGCATCAGGTCACTGAACCCTAAAGATTTGTTGTTTTTCCTGTTGATCTTGGTCTTTCATTCTTTTTTTTTTACATTAGTCATGTCGTAAGGAAGAATTAGAACAAATGGGAGGAACCACCAGAAAGAGGAAACAAAACACAGTAGAAGAAAAAAAATAGCAAATAGTATGCTTTGATCTGCACTCAAACTCCATAGTTCTTTCTTTGGATGTGGATAGCATTTTCCATCATGAGGCCTTTTGAGTGTCTTTCATTCTTTTTTTTTTTTGAGGCAATTGGAGTTAAGTGACTTGCCCAAGGTCACACAGGTAGTAAGTGTCAAGTGTCTGAATTTGGATTTGAACTCGGGTCCTCTTGACTCTAAGGCCAGAGCTTCATCCACTGTGCCACCTAGCTGCTCCAAGTGTCTTTCATTCTTGAAGAGGACCATGACATGCAAGTGAATTGTATTTAAGTGAGAGAGGGCTGTGCAAATTTACCAGCCTTACTTTATTCTCCTGAGCCATCTGGATCCAGTGGCTAGATATAGATCACAATGACTGGAGATGGCCCTAGGATTTATGTACTAAGTCATAGACCAGTTTTGGAAAGTGTTTAACATACTGCCAAAATCACAACTCCTTCATATGTATGGGTATTCTGAATTTCACGTAGGTCTCAATATATGTAATATCAAATATTAAGATTTATGACTGTGAACTACTGAAGGTACTTTGGATTTTCTGGAAAATTCTTCAAACCTTCAAAATTTCTCCCATTTCTCAATTGTTATTTTTCAGTCATTTCAGTTGTGCCTATCTCTTTCCGATCCCCTTTGGGGTTTTCTTGGCAAAGATACTGGAGCAGTTTGCCATTTCAGTCTCCAGCTCAAGCTATTTGACAGATGAGGAAACTGAGGTAAACAGGGTCAAATGACTTTGCCCAGGGTCACACAGCTAATAAGTGTCTGGGGCCAGATTTGAACTCAGGTCTTTCTGACTCCAGGCTTGGCATCTCTATCCACTGTGTTACCCAGTTGCCGCTTTCTCAATTGCGAGGTTACCTAATTTAGATTAGCAGTTTTGTAGACTTTGTTTTGTATTCTGTCTTATAAATTTAACAGTCCACTAAGATGATGTGTTCCATCTCATTAATGAAATGTAAAAGTGCTGAGTATATTTGATAATTAGAGCTGGCTCTAGTGGAAAGTGAGAGTGAAGAAAGGGGTCAAGGCTTTAAAATAGCAAATGCCAGAAGCATATCCAAATATCAAATAAAATGTCCTCAGTGGCACAAGTGGGTATTAAAATTGGCACATTTAGGAACTGGTACCATAAATGAGATATTGCTGGCATCAGCCTAGAAGGAAAATAAATATCAGAGTGAACATCATTCCCTAAACATCCTCTGACATAAACAGTCCTGCATCATCTTTATAGCCAGTGGATTTTAATATGTGGTAGAAAAATAAATATACATGACACATTGGTAAAGCAAATGCAGTTCTCTTAGGTGATTGGGATGGAAGCTGTCTAATTGGAAATTTTGATATCTGCCACCTCAGGTCAAATTGATATGAGGATTAGTCACCAAAAGGAGGATTGGGAGATGAATCGACAATTAACCATAATCCCCATTACAGAAGTTTAATCATAATTAATTTGAAAACATTGATTAATTGTTGGCATCTCTCCCTTATTTAAAAGGAGATGAAAAAAAGTACAGCATGCTCAACAGGAACAGATTTGCAAGTTAATCCAAGGGCCAACCTCATTTTATGACTGGCTAAGGGGATGGTTGATGAAGTGAGCTTTTCAAACAGTTAGCTTTTAACTTGAAGTCACAAAGCCAACACACTTTCAGGTCCAGAGCAGGCATTACAGGTTTACCTATTCTTAGATCGCTGAATCTTTGGACTTTTATTTCATGAGTAGAATGAATTTTTTAATAAAGTATTTTTATGGAATCTTTCTTTTGTTTTATTTGGGCAGGGCATATTGAGAGGTTGATAGAGGAAGTTAAGTCCAGTAGCAACCAAAGAGGACTTTGAAATGGAATCTAGCTGCCCATTAAAAATACATCTCACAGAAAGAAATCCAAATTGAGGTAACCATAGTAAATGAATATGCAGATGATATAAAAAGCATACTTGCTCTTTGGAAAAAGTGGTCCACAACTTTGATTCTCTTCAAGGGTCAGGAAATACAAAATAATAATGATGATTAAAATGGCATTTATATAAGGTGGGTAAAACAATTTACATATGTAATCTCATCTGATCCTCATGCCAACTCTGTGAGATAGGTAATGTCAGTATTAGCAGAAGCTGAGAGATTTGCCCAGGATCACACACTAATATTAGGGGTAGAATCTGAACTCAGGTTTTCCTGACTCCAAGTCTTATACTTCATTCACTGCACCACATGGCTGCCTAGTACAAAAGAAGTATTTGCAAGCATTTTAAAATAGTGAATCTTTCCATCAGAAAATCATGACTAAGAATGCTGATTCACTCTTTTAAATAGCATTTTCAGAAGGCAATGTGGTACAGAGGAAAGAAGAATGGATATGGAGTCAGAGGACCTGGGTTCAAAGCCTGCCTCTGGTATTTACCACCTGTAGGGCCTAGGGCTTGCCACTTATTCTCCCTTAGCCTAACTTTCTTCATTAAACTACATCAGTGGTATCAAAGTCAAATAGAAATGGATCCCTACAGGCTACATATTATGAGAAAACCACAGATTAACCTTATCTAAATCATATTATATTTCTATTTATTTTGCTAAACATTTCCCAATTACATTTTTAAAATGTTATTTTATTCAGAACTTAAGAAATAAAACAAGTATTTCTATAACATCATAGATTGCACATGAAATCTATTATGAATAACTTGCTATTCTTTTAAAATTCATAATGAAGTTATCATGTCACTTTTTTTCCCTTTTTTTCTTCCCTTAGCCCCCCAACCCCTCTCGCCCTAGAGATGGCTACCATTAGACACAAATATGTGTGTATATGTATATATTTATGTACATATGTAATTTCATTCTATATATATTTCTATTTATCAATTCTTTCTCTTCAATTTGGTTCAGCACTCCAGACTTATTTCAGGACACATAGGGCTTACAGGATCTGAGTTTGACGTGTCTGGACTAGATAACTTGAGACTGGTGCAACCCTCAGGATACCTGGCCTTAGAGTGATGGAGACCTAAGCTCAAATCCTGACTCAGACACCTACTGTCTGACCCTGGGCAATACACTTTGATGATTCTATTCCTCAGTTTTTCTATTGGTAAAATAGGGCTAATAATATATTTTCTTGCATGATTATTTTAGGGCTCAAATGAGACAACAAAGGTACAGTGCTTCACGTACCTTAAAGCACTATATAAATGTTAGCTATGACAATGATGGTAATAATCTTATGACAATGATGCTAGTTCCTGCACACAGAAAAGTAGAAATGAACCCTATGCTATGGTTAAATCTCTCCACTGTTCCATCTCAGCCGTACATACACACTTCTCTTATTCCCAGCTCCCTGACTCCTTCCATTGCTGACCATGCCTTCTTCTTAACAGAATGCATTTTCTTTCTCTTTCTTAGTGTCTACCCATTTTTCCCAAATCCAGCTTAATTCTACAAGGTCTTTCCTACCTCTTTCCTTTCTTTTGACCTCTTCCTTGCCTGAGCTCCTGAAGTTATTCTATAGTGTCCTCTCAAATTAGTATTTGACCATTAGTACCTTTTATTAACTGCTTAACTATTTTTTTCTTCTGTGTACTTACAGCATCACAGGACCATAAACTTGTAGTTAGATGGGAAGTGAGAAGCTTTCTAGTATAGCCACCTCATTTTCCAAAAGAGAAAAAAGGAGCAGGAACTTTCTTTAGTCATAAACTGTTCTTTTCTTTTCTTTTTTTTCTTCTTGTACTGATGCCTACAGAGCTAGGCTTATAATAGATACCTGATAAATATCCCTTATCTTGAATTCTTGGCAATGAGTGTTAAGGAAGCTCTTACCCTATGGCTCTAATGTCTCTCATGTTCAGTCTCAGGGCTTTTACAGGTCTGGGCCCAAAGGAGATCATAAAAAAAATACTTGAGCAAAGGGTCAGTTTTAAGTATCCCTGAGGGCAGTTAAGTGGCACAGTGGATAGAACGCCAGGCCTGGAGTCAGGAAGACTCAACTTTCTGAGTTCAAATCTGCCCTCAGACACTTACTAGCTGTGGGATCCTGGGCAAGTCACTTAACCCTGTTTGCCTCAGTTTCCTCTCTTTCAAATGAACTAGAGAAGGAAATAGAAACTACTCTAGTATCTTTGCTGAGGAAACCTCAAATGGGGTCACAAAGAGTTGGATGTGACTGAAAACAACAACTAAGTATTCCAAAATTCTATATTTTCAGGTCTTTATAATATCACCTGCCTTTTCCAACAACACAGTGCAAAGCCCCCATCCAATAGTATATCACCCCACATACATATTTGAAAACAAATACCAAAAGCCAAACACATACGGTAGGCAAAGCTGCTGTTCTGATTGCAAGTCCGACACTGGGGGTTCCTCACAGGTTGTCCAGGGACGTGTTCTACCAACTTGCAGTACATTTCAGGGCCTCGTTCACCACATGTCGCATTAGTGGTGATGAGTGCATTTGTGGCCAGATTCAGCACAGCTGGAAATAAACCTACAAGGGATAAAAAAATAAAGTGGTTAAGCAAGAAACAAGGCAACAGAGCTTTGATTGTTGAACATTGTCACAAAAGAAACTGAATTTTCAAAAAGCACTAAGTTTTAAATCAAAGTCAATGCTAATTAAATTAAAAAACAGCTTAGCTTAGCGCTCTTATCAAAAGCACAGCAGAGAAGTGTTTGCTGGCTATTCAAGTTATCTGAGAGTCAAAATCTCAGACCTTCTTGAGTATTAACCTTTACAGTTTAATTGGAGAGAACAATTCATATCTAATGCACTTAAGAAATAGAACTGCTGCCTATGCGGTTTGCAAAAGATTTTACATCTTCTGAGAGTTAATTTCATAAATCCATTCTAATTTTCTTGCACCTAACATTGTAGGTGGTTATTGGAATCATATAGGAATGTTTTTGGCACACGTGTTCATATATTCATCCCTTGTTTGAAAGACTATGACTAAGTTTGCTTTGGTGGCCACATTCCTATACCTCACTTATCTGACATAATTGGGGCTGCGATAATTACTGCCTTCTTTACTAGATTTAAGGGAATAGGGAACTAGGTAATTACAGGGGATGGGGGAGGAGGGTCTTTCCTTCCGTGAGAGAGAACCAAGTTATTCATACACTAGCAATTGACCAAGAACAAAGCATTGCATTAGTACTCAACATTCTTCACTCCTTACACTCTGAACATCTGTTCAACATCTAACCTTGAAGAACTTTCTCCCTTGGCGTCTTGCTGTTCTGATTGTTAACTTTTATTTCCCAGGAGCATTATCTCAGCCATGTTTCAATTTACTCCCTTCTCTCTGAGCATGTTGTCTACAGCCTTGCCAACACCATATATCTTTCCTCTTCAAACCCTCTTGCAATGGAACCATGATAGAATCAACTTTGCCATTGTTCCTGGATGGAGTGTGTCACTTCATTCCTTTATGGCTATACTCATCATTTCAATAATCTTCTGAACTGAAAGTCCTCTCCCTGACCACCACACTCCTGTGTTCTGTCTTATCCATTAGAATATAAGATCCTTGAGAGCAGAGACAGCTTTTCTATTTGTATCCTCAGTGATTATCACATTACTTATTACATGATAAGCATGTAATAAATGCTTTTTTCCCCCTTCTATTCTATCAATAATATATTATATGGACATACTGAGCCTCTCAGATAAATTTTCTGATCACTTTAATTTCAATGGAAGATATACCATGCTATGGAGACATCTACTATAGTGATAATTGCTGTTGAATTCACCTAGGGATTATAAAATTTTCTTGTCATGAGAGAAAATTGACGCGGGGTATAAATCACGTAAATGAGATAAAAGGGAACACACCATTAAACACTGACATTTGTGTCTATTCCGAGGGTTAATTAATTCTATGGGGGCAAGTAGCTTGTTTTTATAGGATTAACCACAATACGTATCTAATAATTACACACCTATGAACATAGAACTCAAATCTTTTGCAAGAAATAGTTGCATAACTTGTGGCTGTTGAGCAAATTAAACACATTAAAAACACATTTGATGATGCTGACCAGCATTCCAGACATTTCTTATAAGAGAATTACGGCATGATGACCTTGATAAAAATAGTCTCTGTTAAAAATAAGGGGGAAATGTTTAATTTTTAAAATCTGGGATCATCGTATTCTAAAGCTGAGAGGATCTTAGAGTCCAATTCCTCCATTTTACAGATAGGAAAACTAAGGCCCAGAAAGGTAAAATGACTTGCTATCAGTCACATAGGTTGTAAGTAGCAGAGATGAGATTCAAAGCCATTTTTCACAATAGAACGCAAGCTTCTTAGAGGCTTATTTTTTTGTGGTTGTACCTTCAGCATCCAGAACAATACTTGGAATTGTTCTTACTCCAAATCCGCTGTTTCTTCTATATGAACTAAATTCATTGATTTTTCTCTCAAGTTACTAAAACCACATCAAAAAGTCCAGGGCCTAAACTATGGGTATTTAATTTTACTCCCTCTACTCCCTCCACTAGATTGTAAGCACCTTAAGGGCAGGGATCATTCATGGTTGTGGAGTTTTAGGAACTCTCCTTCTTCCCCACAGTGCTTAGCAGAGTTCTGCTCTGAGGGTTCCCTAAATATGAATTTACTGAATAGAATTATATAACCCATTCCATTCCACACTACTAGGAAGAGAAATAATGAAATCAGAATTCTGCAAAGTATTGACTGACATTTAGTGGAATATCAACAGGGGCAGGATGTAGGTGGTAAGAGATATGGAGGACCTGTGTTTAAACCTCAGTTCTGCTATCTACTACCAATGTGACCTTGGGCAGGTTACTTGATATCTCTGGGCTTCAGATATGTTCTAGCTTTAAACAGTATAAGCTTCACAAATAATGTTAGGGGTTCTTCTTCTGCAAGTGCATTCTATAACATGTCTTTTCAATCTCGTGCAATCTTATTCATGTTTTCTCATAAATTCTTCATGGGTGATAAACTCTATGCTAGAGGCTTTTCTCATGTTCTTTTAACATTTTTTGTGACTGTTGTTACATAATTTTATATTTGTTTTTGTTATTAAAATATTTATCTAAACTCTGCCCTATGCTAGAAACTATGAATCAGAGTTTTCAGAAGTATACTGCTAGCCTCTGTTTTTCTGGCGTGACAGGGAAAGTTAGGGTTGGTACTAAGTATAGGGTAGGTAAGGGACACTGTGAAAGTCCCCCTGACAAAAAAAAAAAGTATCTTTGATATGTCTTTCAACAAGACTTATTTGTTTTAATGAGCTACATCTTAAAATTACAAATATCCCATCAACTGATCATACCTTAATGTGAATTATTTTAATCAGACTGTATTCTAAGGCAATCAATTGGATTTTGATTAGTGGAAAGGTGGGTAAGAATAGAGAGATAAATTTTGGAAGAATGCCTATTTCAAGGAAGACCAGGCCTATATAAGATGACAAAGAAAGGAATTTGGGTGATTCAGATCAGGATATTAGACATTTGGGGGAAGAAGAGAGGATAATTCTCATAGGTAGCACAGGAGTAATTAAGAAAGGTGTTAGCAGAGGGTCAAAGAAAAAAAATTCAGTTTTGCTTGGGATCTTAATGATAACAACTCTCCTACAGGCCAGTCAGTCTATTCCCCAGGCTTCAGCCTGCACAACAGTCAAGTACAGATCAAGAGCTTTGGATTTGAGACACATTTTGAAGGACTGATCAGAGGTAATTTAGGAAATATTAAATTAAAATATTTAAAATTAAAATTAAAATTAAAAATTATTAAAATAATTATCAAAAAATTTTAAAATTAAAAAATTAAATTAAATATTAAATAATTTCCAGCTGAAAAATCCAGCCACTGAATGATTTTTTTTTTAGTTTCTCTACTAGTGAGAAAAAAGAAATAAATAGGAAAAAAATGCAATTAGGACTTGCATAGTAGAGATGTTAAACATGCTATCTACCTATGGCCTACAATACTACCAAGTATACCCCAAACAAAGTTAAAATCAAATTGGGAAATATTTAACAAAATAGGTAAAAATATAATAAAACATATAATATTAATATGTGATTTTCTAAGTCAATAGTGTACGATCCCGTAGGGATCCTTACATACAGTTTGGTGGCCCTCATTTCTATTTGAACCTGATAACACTGTTGCATGGTATCCTAAAATTATCCTTAAGTAATTCATATCAGTCAATATTTTTATCAATAAGTAATTTATCTCCTAGTTATCCCTCCATCTTTAATCCTTAATGAGGTTTCTAGTCTTACTATAACCACTATATAAAAGTGGCTGGCAATTATATAGTGTTTTAGGTTTGACACAGCATTTTTACATACATGATTTCGGACTTTCCCATTTTGAGGTAGGTAATATAGGTATTATCACCCCTATTTTAAAAATGACAAAACTGAGGTTTGGAGAACTTAAATGACTTGCCCAGAGTCATGTAGCTAATATGTGTCTAAGAGGAAGAATTTGACTCTGCAGTCACCTCTCACAGATTTTAGTTGAGTTCATACAGTAATTGAACAATACAGATTTCTCCCATTGCTTCTTTCCTATGGCTCTTCTTTCAGTCATCCCTACAATTAGTCTACATAATACTTAATTCTCATGGAAGACTTCTCTGCTGACACTAAGTCAGTGATTGTATTACTCACATTAAAGCCATGTAAATTATATTGGTCAGGCAAGGTCCCCAATTAGTTACTAAGTTATACAATTTGTAGTCAGTCAATATCTGGAAGTCTATTGAATTGTCAGCATGTCATATTATGGATCACAGCCCATTTTCATTATGTTTTAAAATCCATAAGCCAGTGCCTGTTATATTTCCATTCCAAAGCAGTAGGCAATATTTATTGCCATCTACAATCTAGGCTACTTGGTTAAGGGAGTGTGAACACTGAAAATACAAATGAAACCCAAGCAGCAGACTAGCCTTTCTATACATTATTGACTTTCAGCCTTGTTATTCAATTGGAGGCCATGTAATGTTAATAACATAAAAGCCAGTAATCACTTAACCATAACATTAAGATTGACACTCTGCTTCCAGGACAGTATCTGAACTAAACAAATTTTGTTCTGATGCTGTTGTTGAAAAGAACAAAGCCTGGCAGAGGGACAAGGGGGAAAGAATTATAGTGCACAAAAAGAAGGAAAATATTCCATTTTTAATGAAGGTGTGACTTGGGAAGAGACATCACCAGAGAGTTTGGGATCTACATTATGTGAATGCATCTTAATAAAAATGAAAAAAGCAATCATCCAGATGTGCCTTCAAGATAAATATCAGGATGTTTAATATAACAAAGACAGAACATCTGGACAATTAATTTATTTTTCCCTTTATTCTGGCTATTGGTAGTGAAGACAGTCAAAGATCATAGTGTATACATATTTATTTTTCTATGTTGTTTCTTGAATTACTCCAAACTGGTTTCAAAAATGAACACATTCTAAAATTCTCTGTTTATGGACATATGTAAGGGTTATATTGTCATTTGTGAATTTATTTATCCAATTAAAATATAAATTATGTGTTTATATTTTTTCTATGTTCCTTCTTGAATTATTCCAAACTGGCTTAAAAATGAATACATTCTAAAAGTCTCTACTTATGGACATGTGTAAGAGTTATATTGACATTTGTGAATTCATTCATTCAATTAAAGTATATCAAGTTTTCTGTGCTAAAAGCTGAACGGCAACAGTTTGACTCTTCGAAGGTTATCAATACAAATTGAAGTAAAATTATTATTTGATGTTTCATTAAAGAAACATTGTGATGGCTGATAAGTATCCGTGCTTCAAAGAGAAGCTGTCTTGTCACATCTACTCCCCTGCTGGCTTAGCACAGAGCAAGAAGGAGCAGGGAATCAGCAAAACATGTTAGAGTTACTCTAAGAACAACCGGAGGGTTGTTATCAGGGGTGATTCTATTTTCTTGCATAGTTTTCTATAAATATCATCCTTTAAACACTAAGAGTGGGAGAGAAAAGAGCCTGTCTCCAAGTGGCTGGAAGCCCTTAGCACATTCTCTGGCAAATAGGAGACTTATGCTCATTGACTTGACTTGACTTGAAACCAATTGTGCCTTTAAGGAGTTTGGTTCAATGGCCTCCAGTCAATCACCACTAATTAAGAGATAGGAAGGTCTAGTGGATAGAAGGCTTGTCTTGGAATCTTGAAGACCCAGGTTGATAAGAATATATACTTTGAGTTAAAAGAAATCTGATTAGTCATCCCATTCATTTTATCAATGTGGATGGTGAGGCCCAGAAAAGTAAAGTGACTTGTCCAAGGTCACACAGGTAATAAAGGACAGAGTCAAAGTTTGAACTCACTTTTTCTGACTCAAATTTAGTGTTTCTTCTATTCTACTATGTCACCTCTTGCCTCTGATACATATGAGCTGTGTTACCATGTGCAAGTCACTTAACCTCTGAGTGCCCTGAGACTATCAGTTACTTTGCTTTTATCAATCAATGCAAGTCTAGACCCACCTCTCACAAAAAAGGCAATTAAATAATTATAGTCTGGTTATACTGATACTAGATTGAGGGGATACTTTCTAGTTCAATCTCTGTTTTATAATTGAGGTACTGGGGCACAAACTGGCAAAAAGACTTCATTTCATGATATCCTATCAGTTAGTTGCATACTAGAACCTAATTCTTTAATTCCATATCCACAACACTTTTCTACTGGGTTTGATTAAGAGAAAAGACATAAGGGGCAGCTAGGTGCTGCAGTGGCTAGAGCTCTAGCTTTGCAGTCAGAAGGACCTGAGTTTAAATCTGGCCTTAGACCCTGTATGAGTAGCTATGTGACCCTGGGCAAGTCACTTAACTCTGAGTGCCTCACCAAAAGCAAAAGGAGAGAAAGAGAGACAGAGAGAGAGACAGACAGACAGACAGAGAGAGAGAGACAGACAGACAGAGGGAGAGAGAGAGAGAGAGAGAGAGAGAGAGAGAGAGAGAGAGAGAGAGAGAGAGAGAGAGAGAAGCTGTAGAAGAAAATATACACATCTATAATGCAAAGCTGAAATTCCAAAATATTTGGATGCATTTAATTTAATTTGATCTTCAATATGCTTTTTTGAGTCTGGAGAGATGCATTACTATGGTTTTATAGATGACAAAATTGAGCTCTATGACATTAATTATCTTCTCAAGTTCATACAGTTTGTTGGTGGCAGATGCAAGGCAAGCCAAGAATGAAAAAAACAAGTATTTCAGAAGAAAAGCAAAAAAGAGGAAATTTAACCTCTTCCAGGAGGTTAATGAAGAGAAAGAAGGCAAAGTATGATCACTAAACTTTTTAAAAAAATGTTGAGGTATGAAATTCTTCTTATAGATAATAGAGCTATATCCAAGGACAAGGAACGGCTTGTTGGTGCCACCAGTAGAGAACCAATCCACCCTTGGCCAGAGGAAGCAGAAATGAGTGGTGGTGAGTCATAAATACTTGCTGTGGGGAACCAAGTTAAGTATCTGTATTTATGGCAGATAGGTCTATTGTCTTCCTGCAGCCACCATCATCCAATTAGTCATCTCAGTGATAACTTCTATATTCTAGATCCAATGTCCCTTTGACCTTCTACATACTCATCACAAAATCACCAAACCTGTGTCATACTTAGTGTTTTTTCACCTTTCACCTTTGACATGCTAATTACAGTTGAGAAAGACACTGAATTGTGCTAACTAGAATATATGTTCATAGTAACAAATTAATTTTCTCTGAGATCAGCCAGATGTCATTACTGTTTGCTGACTTCCTATCATAGCCTCCCCAACATAAATTCAACATTTTTTCCACACCCATTGAAGCCCAATGCCATTTTCATCTATGCCATTTTTTGCAGACATATTTTCTTAAGAACTAGGTCATTGGGCACGAATTCTTTTACCTTCCTTTTTCTCCACAACCAAATTTCTCTGTATTTTCACCCATATTTCCATAGGATTATAGCTCTAGAGCTAGAAGAGAATTCAGAGGCCACCTTGTCCAATCCCTTCATTTTATCCTAGGGGAAACTGGGGTCTATAAAAGTTAAATGATTTGCCCAAGGTCAGTCAGTAATTGTCAGAGTAATAGTTTTCACCAGTAAACGGGTACAAATAGAGGGTAGATGACAATTTGTGGTGTAGAAAAAATTCCTACCATGTGTTAGGGGGGTTAGATTTGTTATCCACCAATGATAATGTATTATGATTTAGGGATCTGGTCTATTCCATTGCCCACAATCTCCATGTAGATGAATTTCCAATTGAAATCACCCACTCTAGCCCTCCTATTGAGTTCTAATCACACACTTTCAGTTGCCTGATAGGTTCACCTAAATGCCTTGACTATGTCTTAATCTCAGCTCTACTAAAGCAGAATTCCTTATTGCCTCTCCAAACCATTTCCTATTCTGGAATTTATTGTTTTTGTTAACAGTATTCTCATAATGCATGTACAAATTCTAGGTATCATCCTTGCCTCCCACGTCCAAACATTCAACAAATTTTCCCAATTTTTCCTCCATTATATATGTCTCTTACTTTCCACTTCTGCTTTCTTCTCTCTAAATCATGTCCCTTCCGCCTCATGCCTAGACAACTGCAAAAGCCTCCTAACTGCCCCCCAAGTCTTTTCCTCTTACAGTTTCTCCTATACACAGGAGCCAGATAAATCTTCTTGTCCAGTACAGCTTTTATCACTTACAGGGTCAAAACCCTTCCATAATTCTCCATTGTCTACTGAATAAAGTCCAAACCCATTATGTTTGACAGATAAAGTCTTCCACATTAAGTTCAACCAATTAATTCAGCCTTTTTGGTCACTCTTCCTATACATTATATCTCAGACAAACTGGACTACTTTTAGAATTAGTCCTGAAAAGCTGGAGGTTCCTGATTTGGCCCATTGAAAAGCAAGGTCTTACTGTAAATTAACTGATTTGAGTCTAATTCTACCCTCTGAAGCAACACAGAATGAGTCCAATGTCTTTTATGCTCACAGACTATAATAGCCTCTAATTAATAGTTACTAAGAATCATCAAAGGATACATGATACAAAATTAGAGCCAATTGCAGGCTCTACTTGTCTTTTTCTGTGCCCCACGGAGAGGATTATCTTAGGTCCCAATAACAAAAGCCCACACAAAGTGAGGTCGGGTCTGGCTAGATCAGAAAGTCAATGATATCTCTCCCTGTGACTGCTTTTATTCTCCAAATCTGAATCAGCCCTAGTGTAACTTGGGTACTTATCAAAACGGGGTCTGTGTGATTTGAGCCTGCAAGCCCGTTAATAACTTTGGTTTTGGTTTTAGTTCCCCCCCCAAAACCTTATTTTATTGCTACCACTCAGTTAAATTATTTTGGCCACCACTAATAGGGGGTGGGAAGTAGCGTTAAAGCCTAATTCTAGATCTATGTACGGCAATCAAGACAGTGTGAGTAGCAACAGGGCCTATACAAAACACAATATACCACTAATTCCCCCAATTTGACTTGGGTTTTCCAGCTTCCATGTTTCTAACCATGCCATTTTTTTCAACCTGGAATAGCCCTTTCTTAACATGTCCACTTACTGAAATTGGAACCATAGTTCAAAACTAGTAAAATGCTCCATTGTGTCTCCATCATCTATTAATAACTCCCCTCGCCTGACAGTTAAGGTACTCCAGAGTGATTCTAATAAACTAATTCATTGACTGTGACAGGTAAGAGGTAACATTTCCTTCCTTATCTCTTTGTACATACTTTGTTCATTGTACTTTTCATGTGCTGTTTTTCATCATAGCTACTATACATGCATACACTTTATCTCTAAGGAGATGTATGGGAAAGAGAACTGTGTGGGTATGTGTGAATGTGTTTCTGCGAGTGCGTATAAATGCTATCTCCAACACTTATTAGTTGTGTCTCCCTGGGATAGTTGCTTAATGGCTCTAAATCTCAGTTTTCTCATCTGTAAAATGGGAAAATTAATATCTCTAGTACCTATCTCATAGGGGTTATTGTCTCAGATGAGGTAATGTATGGCAGATACTTCATATGTGCATCCACTATTATAATCATGTTATTCTGAGCCAGAGACTGTGTCTAATTAATATGTGTACTTCCCATGGTGTCTTGGATCAATTAATAGAGCCTAATAGGTAGCACAGTGGTAGAGCAGATGCAAGGCCTGGAGTCAGGAAGACCCAGGTTCAAGTCTGGTCTCAGACACTTACTAGTTGTGTGTCCCTGGACATGTCAGTTAACCTCTGTTTGCCTCAGTTTCTTCATCTGTAAAATGGGAGTAATAATAGTAGCTATCTCTCAGCGTTATTGTGAGAATCAAGTGAAATAATTATAAAGCATTTAACACAGTGCCTGGCATATAGTAAACATAAGTGTTATTTTTTATTATTATTATTATTATTATTATTATTATTATTAAATATTATGTTTAAAAATCATCACTGTTAATAAAGTCTTTATTTTTAATAGAAATCATACATGAAGCACTTCCAGTGTACTTATTTTTGTTTCCTAACTGAGGCTCATGCACAGGTTTTCATCCTCTGTGAAAGAGCCCTTTCTAGACTTGAGGATCACAATCCTTGTTAACATTTTTTTTATTTTTAAGCCATCTTTGTGAGTCAGAACTAAGCCAGCAACTTTTACCTTCCTCTTTAGAGTACACACCACTCAAGAAGTATTTTCCCTAGGTTATGATCCTTTCTAGTGACATGAATAACAGAAGAGTAATCTCAGTAGTTCTTCAAGTGACAGATATGCTCCCTTTCCAAACTATGGCTATTCGTTACAGACTCAGGCTTACCTTTTTCATGCCCACTATGCCCTTAGAACTTGGTCTGCTATGCTTACAGAGAAATACAGTATATATGTATCTGTGTGAAAGAAATGGGGCAGCCGTGTTTTTCTTCCAGAGATTTGATGGTCTTAGTTAATGCTATTCCAACCAAGGGCCAGATTTGGTAGGCAGCAGAATAAAGTAATTATCATTCTATAAATCATTATATAATTTCCATTGTTGATGGGTGAGTCCATTTAGCTAATTTAATATAGATATTACTCTTCATTCTGAATGAAAAATGAAAAAAATCTTGAAACCCAATGAAGCATTTCTACCAATGTGCATTTCTATTTATACAATGTTTAGAAATGTTTGTCTCTATTCAAGGAGCCTGGATACAAAATCCTTGGTTTATATACAGATATAAAATAAATTATTCCACAATCACAAACAAGTTATTTTTTTTTCCTCTTCAGGGCCTCCTATTTGCTTTCCTTTGTAGCCTAGCTCTTCCTTTTACATGATTTCAGAAATTTGCATCCTAGTCAGAAACTGATTATCTTTGCAAATTTCATGGACAGCTCCTTTAAATTCATATTTATGTTTGTGAATTGATCTTTTCCTTTCCTGCTCCTCCTCACTGCACTCTTGTTTCTTTCAAATTTCAGGACATTTGAGAGCTTTAGTGTAAAGAATTTTGGTGATGAGGGCTTACTCTTTTCTCATACCAAGGGCTGAACGTTAGTTTTTTGTTTTGTTTTGTTTTTTTGTTTTCCTTTGATTTTTCCATTGGCTGTCATATGATTTAGTACAACTCATGTAGCTCTCTCAGGGGCATGGAAAATTTATAACTGAAGAAGAGACTGGAAGACTAGAAGACCAAATGTATAAAGTAGTTAACTCAAGTTTAGAACTACGAACTCTGAATAGCTCTGTGAGAGTTTAGAAAAATCAACTACTCTGTGACTTCATTCCATTAAATCAGATTGAGACTAAATGGAAATATAGGCACACATGCACATGTCTAATAAAATGGTTTGAGCTCCTTGGAATTCAGTTCAACAAACAATTGCTATGTACCCACTGTATATATAAGCTATGTTTGTGGATTTGTGTTATGGTTAATTTGCATATAGGTGAAATTATCTTTTAATGACCAGATAAAGTCAGAATTACATTTGTAGCCTTTAAAATCATGAGAGCCTACATCTCTTACTTAAGTGGTCCAACTGAGAACTATTTCTTTCATTTTAAACCCCTCTATTTTAAAGTTATCAAAGAAACTGTATGAATGTAAAGATTTCTCAGGTACATATATGATGGCATCTGTCTCCCCAATACCAGCCCTAATCATCCAATGTTGTCCCTTGTACATTCAGTGGGTTTATCTAGCTCAAAGGAGAAGTAACCTGACATCTGGATTGCTATGATAATTAAATTGTGTTGATCCAGGTTGATTTGCGAGTCAATTTTAACAAATGTAGGAAGAGCAATCAATATATACATGGGCAAAGTTATTTTCAAAAATAAAGAAAATCACTATATGAATGACTCTGGCACACATATGATTGACAAAATAAAGAGAACCATCAGGCAATCTCACTAATGAACATTCATGTGAAAATTTTGAATAGAAACCTTTAAAGAATATTACATTATTCTATTCAGAAAATAATTGACTGTGACCAGCTTAGGTCAGGAATGCAAAGAGGTTTCAATATAAGGAAAACAATAGATATAATTATCACATCACAAAAAAATGACCACAATGTATGATTATCTCAATAGCTGCTTTAAAAGCCATTGAAAAAAACAATACCCATTTATGTTTAAAAAGCCTAAAATATAGATGTGAAAATACCCCTTATTTAATACGTCAATGGCATATCTTTAAAACCAACAACTAATGTTGCTTTCAATAGAAAAACACTAAAAGCATTCTCAACACAAGCATGTGTAAAGCAAGGTTGGCTCCCATCGCAAATACCCATCGCAAATACCCAACATAATTCTAGAAATGCTAGCTATAGTGATAAAATAAAGTAACAAAATCAATGACATGATAGGGTACTTAGCTCCAGAGAACAAACAAGATACTAATTGTGAGGATTAATAGATTCAGCAAGTTAGCTAGATTTAAAAAAACATCGAAATTCCAAACCCCCAAATCATGAGGATTTCTATATAACACTACCCAAATCTAGGAAAAATGATGAGAGGAATTTCATTCAATGTAACTAGAAGTACATAAAGTATCTATGAGTTGACTTACAATCACATATGCAAACTTAATATAAATTTAACTACCAAATAGTCTTAAAGAAATAAAGGAAAATAGAAGTAATTGAGATATTCATTGTTAGTAGATAGGCTATTCTAATATAATAAAAATTATAATATTGCCTAAATTAATACTCAGGTTTAATGCCAGCAATCAAATTATTAAGGGGACGCTGTTAGAACTTGACAAAATAATTAACTTTATTTAGAAGAACAAAAGGTCTGGAACCCAAGAGAAATAATGAAAGCACAAAAGAACATAACATTTATTGTAGTAGCAATGAAATGGAAACAAATTAGATTTTCATCAATTAGGGCATGGTTAAAAACCTATGGTATATGGATGAAATGCAATAGTTGTGTAGTAAGA
The DNA here is from genome assembly GCF_003287225.1 of Phascolarctos cinereus. Lineage (NCBI taxonomy): Eukaryota > Metazoa > Chordata > Mammalia > Diprotodontia > Phascolarctidae > Phascolarctos > Phascolarctos cinereus. The sequence goes on from NW_027555958.1 coordinate 128,062,258, forward strand.
AATTAAAAATGTAAAGAATTCATTAAAATGTGCAAAGATTTCTGTGAACTGATACAGAGTGAAATAAGCAAAAGCAAGAAAACAATATACACAGTGACTCTAACAAGATAAATAAAAAAGATCATTAAAACAAAGTTGAACTCCATAGCAAACATCCCACAAATATTTTCCATAAGTCAAACTCCATATTACACATCCTTTGTAACCCTACAAAGGTTCTACAAAACATCATAGCTTCTGCCTCATGGCAAAAGTACTAGAATAAAATAGTGTATGTGTTGTTAGACATTTTTAACAGATGCTTTGCTTCGAACATCTATAACAGATGTTTTGCTTAATTGTTTGTCTTTTTCCAAATGAAGGTCAGTTTGGAGAGGCCAGGTCAAAAAAAAAATGGCTATGATGTATAACACTAGGATTTAAAAATAAGATGTAGTTTTAATTTTAAAAATATATTTTGGGTGCATTTAATTGCTTCAAACATTTTCCTTCCTTGGCCAGGGACTAAATCTGTCCATAATGTACTTTAAAAGTATACACACACATGTTTATATGTTTTTAGTATAAATATATTTATGTATTTTGTTACATGAATAATTTAGTTTAATGCCTTACTGCTTACTGAAAGTATTTAATGACTTTTATTATGAATTTACACCACCTCAGGCATAACTTTCCTTATTACTAATTATTCTGTGAATATGATGTAGCTCTTTAAGAAAACCTGACAAGCAATGATCTGGATTTACAAAATAAATTAAGGAGTGACTAGTCACTTTGCAAAATGATTCACCTTCAGATTTTTTACAGTGAACTCTCCAGAGCATTTTAAATGCAATTCAGTTTAAAGATCAATTTCGGGAATATACTTATTATATAATTGAGTTTCACATACATGTAGCTATGAGAATTGTCATTGATATTGGTGAACTTCAAATAAATGATTTAAACTTCCACTTAAGTTTATGAAAATTCTAAGCACTGGATACATTTGCTTTCCAAATAATGTCAATCCAAGTAAAGCCAGTACTTATTTAACTTTGAAGTCAAATTTTGGTAAAGTTTAGGTAGATAAATGATGTTAAACTCAATCCAATCCAACAAGTATTTACTATGCACTGATTATGTGCAAAGTACTATGTTTGGCACTGAATACATGTTTATAAAAAATGAAAAACTGTACCTGCTTCCCAAGGCTATATTCTAATGGGTTGGAGTTTGGGGACGATGCAACATGTAAATAAATACATCCATTATATTCTGAGGACGGGGGTGAGAACACTAGTCGCTAAGGGGATCAGGAAAAGTTTCTCACAGGAGAGGACACATGAGTTGAACCTTGAAACAAACTGAGGATTTTAAGAGGAAGACATGAGGAGAGAGCATATTCCAGACACGAGAAGGTAGGATAGTGGGCCACCATGAAATATCTTGGGCAAAAGTGCAGAGGCAAGAAATCAAATGTCAAGTTCAAGGAATGGCAAGTAAATCAGAGTGAGTATAACAGAATTTGGAAATGGGAATAACATGTAATAAGCCTGGCAGAAAAATGCTATTATTATTATTATCTTCTCTGTAGCATTTGATACTGTTGACCAATTTCCCAGATACTCTTGTCTTTGAGCTTTCATGATACTCTTTTATTGGTTTTCCTTTCTGAGAGCCTTCCCCTCTCTTTCTATACCCCTTCATTCCATGATCTTATCAGTTTCAGTGATTCATTGATTATCTCTACACAGATGACTCACAGATTAGCTCTCACCTCTCTACTATGCTCCAGTCCCATAACCCCACCTATCTGTTAACCATTTCAAATTAGATGTGTCAGACATCTCAAACTCCACACGTCCAAATAGAACTCAGTACTATTCCACCTAAAGCAACCCAACATTAAGTTCCATAGTACTATTGAAGATATCATTCTTTCAGACATCCAGACTTACAACCTCAGTGACTTCCTTGACTCCTCATTCTCAGCTTCCAAATCTTATAGTTTCTCTCCTTATAACATCTTCCAGATGTTCCCTTCTCATCACTCACATAGCCACCACCTTAGTTCAGGTCCTTATCACTTCTTTCATGAAACATTGCAAGAGCCTCCTAACTGGGCTCTCTGCCATAAATCTATTCCCTACTCTAATCCACATTCCACCCGCCTTCCAAAGGTGTTTTCCTAAAGCTTAGATCTGACTATTTTACCCTCCTGGCTTCCTCTTTTCCCCTGAATCAAATATAAACCTCATTGTTTGACATTTAAACCTTTTCACAACTCAATCCCTACTATCTTTCTAACTTTCTTATGTATTACTTCCCCTCCACACAATCTATAGTTTACTGTCTACCTGCTGTTTATCACATGTAGATTGATCTTTCTCTGTGCCTTTGTACTAATTGCCCTCCATTCCTGGAATATGAAGAATCTCTCCTCTCATCTGACAGAATTTCTAGCTTCCTTCAAGACTTAGAACAAATGCCACCTTATGCAGGAGACCTTCTCTAGTTCACCTGTCTTTTAGGGCCTTCTGCTCTAAGATAACCACCCTTCTATTCTACATTTTTCTTATGTATACTTATGTACATGATGTCTTCTCCATTAAAATGTAAGTTCCTCCTCTTCATGTATATATGTATGTATGTATGTATGTATGTATATGATATGAGAGACACAGAAAATAAACATTGATTTGGGCATATAATTTAAGAGTAGGACCAGTGGGCCAGATTGCCATGTGTACTGAATGTATTTATGGGCTTTTATAGGTTATTGTTATGACTATATATCATAATGTAAATTACAGGTATTCTTCATCCACTTTGTTTTTCCTAGGTGGATGGTTAGGTCAAAATTTTTCTTTTGGTTATGGATCTCATCTAGGAGCATCTGTATAGTTCCGGGGGTAGCTGGTGTAATCAGCATGTCATCTACAAACATAAATGCAACTAGGTGATGCAGTGGTTAGAGTGCTGGGCCTGGAGTCAGGAAGAACTGAGTTGAAATATGGCCTCATACCCTTACTAGTTAGGTGATCCTGGATAAGTCACTTAACTTCTATTTGCCTCAGGTTCCCCAAATGTAAAATGCTGATACTAATAGTACTTATATCCCAGGGTTGTTGTGAGGATCAAATGAGATAGTATTTATAAAGCAGTGCACTTTCTTGTACATAGTAGGAGCTATAAATGTTCATTCCCTTATTTTTCATCTATATATCTTTCTCATATCTTTCAAGGAATCTTGTGTTGATAAATGAATGGGAAACATTATTTGGGGCTGTCTCTCATGGCAGTATTTTTCTCTACTGAATCACTTGCTTTTAAAAAATAGTAAATAAACAATACTTCAGTGGGATTTGCAGTCTCTATATCTTTTAGTCAGTTATATGGCATAATAAAAAAATGCAGTCCACCACCATAATAGCACATGGAAAAGCATTGCCTGTTCCTTTCTAATATCTCCATCTATGATCCTGTCAACTTGTTTCTAGATTGTTTGCAAAAGTTTTTCTGAATTTTTTCCAGTCCCCCCCCCAAAGTTCCACCTTTATGATGATAATATTATTCTAGTGCTATTATGTAGCTTCAAGACATGAAATGCTATACTATTCAAAGAAATGAAAATGACTTTCAATAAGATTATATGGAAAAGAAAATGATAGATGTATACAACAAATTACAAATGAAGAATTATGGCAAAATAGAATAAAGTGTGTCATCAAAAAATATATGAGAGAAAAGATGGGCTTTTGAGGGCTAGGGAGAAACAATGTATAGCCTATATGCTTCTAGTAGTCAATCAATGTCAAGAGAAAGTTAAGAGGATCCTCCACCATGTTGGGGGGACCTGTCTGGATAAATTTACAGGATTAACATGCATGGTTTCCAACCTATTCTGTCAGAAGGAATATCCACGTTAATGAGCTCATAGATCTTGGAGTATCTAACAGATGTTTAGTGATAATAACAATAACTCTGGGAAACTGTCAATTCAAGGTAAGATGGTCAATCAAGCAATCAATATACATTTATTAAGCATCTACTATGTGCCAAGGACTGTAAGAAGAGCTAGGAATACAAAGATAAAAATTAAACAGTTCTTGTCCTAAAGGAGTTTGCATCCTAACCTGGGAGAATAGAATGAACTTAATGGAATCAAATAATTCTGGATGTACGTAACTAAACACATGTTATGCAATAGGATCATATTATTTTAGAAATGGAAGATACCTTTAGAGAAACCTTAGTCAAATATTCTCATTTTGTAGATGATAAAACTAAGTAAGACTCAGAGAGATTAAATGACTTATTCAAAGTCAAACAGCTAGTTAGTAAAGATAAACCATGGTTTAAATTCTATTTAAAATCTAACTTAATAAAATAAAACCGGTCCATTGAAGCACTTCACACTCATTGTTCCTTAAATCAAGATTGGATTAAAATTAACTTCTACTCCCTCCGAGATTTGGTTATATTGTATATTAAATTATGGCATAGAATCACACAGCTAGTGATAAAAGAGAGTTTAGAGGTCATCTAGTCCAACCCCTTCATTCCACAAAAGAGGAAACTGAATCCTAGAGACTTTAAGTATCTTTCTCATCCATGGTCACACAGACAGTAAGTGGCAGATTGAGACACAGTTTAGTTCTCTTTCCACACAGGTAGCAAAGTCCAAGATCAGCTAAGAAGTTAGGAAGCAAAAGAAAGAGACCAAAAGAAGGTGCTCAGAATTCATTACATAGGACTCCACATTCAGGACTTTTCCCACTTCTCCAGAAAACCTCCTTCAAGTATGCAATGATGCCTATATCCTTGCAGAAGTTCATCTTTGTTCCAGACAACTCTCAAACCTACCTCATAGTTCTGTGAAGGAAGTGCTTTGTAAGCCTTAAAGTACAAAATAACACTAACTTAGTTAAGAGTTAATTCCATTTTCATGATCACATTGAAACATTTTGTCTCATCTCAATGGCCTCCATTAAACACTTTTGTAAACCCTTAGTAGATTGCTTACAAAAGAATCATGATGATCAATAATCAATTTATCCCAATTTATCTTTAATGATCTAGATATAACTGGAAGAGTGGCCATCTCAAATACAGCAAATGATGGAGTAGATACTATCAGCATCTCTTTCTGATTAGTTTTCATTTTTGTCTTATTAACATCTTGAAATGGGCTACCCTGACAGTTGGGAGAGATTTTTTTTCCCCAAAGTCCCACACAAAAAACAATTGAATTGCTAACAATGCTTATCCATTTCCCAAAGAGTACCATTAACTTCAGAGATGACAGATGGTGTTCAGAGGCTGGCTTCATGAAGTTATATAATTAATGGAGCAAATTCACCATTTAAAAAAAATATTTATATCATTCAAATGTTTAGAGTAGTCTTGTCGAGATTTTTTTTTTTAGGTTCTGCTTTACAAACTGACAGCACACTCTTTTTCAACACACAGCTCTTGGGTGCAGAATAGTTTTCCTGCCAGATGATGCCAGTAACTTCTCACCTCTGCTGAGAATAACAGAAAATTAGCTGCCTCAATGTGTCTAACTATTCATACCAGTTTCCTGGTCTGTGGAGGACTTTGAAACATTCATGCAAGCAAGTGAGGGTGTTTGCAGTTGAACTGTTAATAAAAAGACTAAAGAAAACATGTCAATTTAAAACATTTTGAGAAATATTAAGGGAAGGAAAGAAGGTACTTGTCTATTGCAGTAATGAGCTATGCAGCTGTGTGGGAATAGAGCAGGTATAAAAAAAACTGGGACAAAACAAAATATTGAAGAAAGGAATGGTTTCCAGCTGTGCTGCATGGGCAGTCACTTAATGCACTCGAACCATGATGTAGATGAAGAGCTTTATAGAACTGGAAAATAAGTTCAATTTGAAGTAATAACTGTCCAGACACAATAATACTTGATGTCTGGAAAAATGATACAAAATTCATTCTTCAAGAGCAAACAAACTCAAGGAAAGAAAACTAGTGAGGCCCTATCTGTGTTTACAGATCTTTCAAATCTGTCATATGCTGTTAAGTTTTTCAGTTCTCCTCCCAAATGGAGGCTATTTTAGAAGGATTAAGGTTTTGGGGTTTGTTTGCTTGTCTCTTTTTCTCCCCAGACAAACTATCTCAGCAAAATGGTTTATTTTCCTCTTCAGAATTACTTTAAAATTTCTTATGTTCTATATTTTTTGAAGTAGGGTAAATTATATTTTAATAATACTAGTTCCAAAGGAGGGATAATAATCATCATAATACAGATGAACCTTAGGCAGAAGGTAACTAAAGAAAACCAATCCTGATTTTGGAGGAAAAGAGGAGTTTGGGATGTTTGTTTCAATTTGGGAACTCCAGATGAGAAAATTCCTTCTATCTTTGCAGATAAACAACTTTTCTTTGATCTACATACAGTCTTAAGAGAGTTGTTTAAACTTGGGTAGCTCTTCTTTCTTCTGAGGCCAGTGATATGAAACACTTAAATTACTACATAAATGTTAGAGATGATGATGATGATGATAATGATGATGATGACGACATCATGTTGCCTCTCTTGTACTGAATTTGTCTCAATGATATGGACAAATAGATGTCAGTGGACATCATTGTCATTTGCCTAGCACTGAGAAGAAATACAACACAATCCAGATACAGCTTTCTTAAATTTCTTTTAGAAAACACTTCAATGCAATGAGATAAAATAGCACTTCAGATAAAATGTTGAGGACCTTAATGAAAAAACCCCTTTCTTAAGTAAAAGTAGTGACCTAATGACTGATGGCCACAGGAAATTGTCTCTCAGCAGCTGGTGCAGTGAATTGAGTGCCAGTCCTGGATTCAGGAGGACCTGGGTTCAAATCTGGCCTCAGACACTTCCTAGCTGTATGGCCCTGAGCAAGTCACTTAACACTGTTTGCCTCAGTTTCCTCCTCTGTAAAATGGGCTGGAGAAGGAAATGGCAAACCATTCCAGTATCTTTGTCAAGAAAACCACAAATAGGGTCAAGTAGAGTCATATGTAACTGAAAAATGACTGAACAACAAATTTATAAAGGGCTGATTTTAGGATTTGAACATTTATTACTGGGAAACTGGGAAACAAACAAAAAATGTTTTAGGACCATGGAGCTATTATGTAATAACTATTTGTTTTATAGTTGACAGAAATGTGGATTCAAGGTTTGTCACCCTGAGTTACAGACAGGTGACAGCACATGTAGAAGCCTTTAATTAAGGCATTAGAAGCCAGATTAGAAGATATGGAGTCAGTGATCAGTGAAGTTCATGAAAAATTCTTTAGGAAGCTGAGACATCAGAAATCATAACAGAACACAGAAGCTTATAAAGTTGGGAAGCCAATGGAGCTAAATGTCTGGCAGAAGCTAAAATCACCTGACTAGAGGCTTTATTTTTATGTTGGGAGCTAACTGATTGGAAAAAAAAATTCTGTTTGAAATAATTTACTGGAAGGTCTGCCTTGTAATCTACTGCTTAAAAGAGGGAAAATTAAAGGTTTATCTGTATTACTCTTCACTATCATCTATAGTTTGAAAGGGGAACACCTCTCAATGCTTGCAGAGAAGACATGATTTCAGGAGAAAGACTGCTAGGTTTACAATCAGAGGAACTGCATGTTAGTTACAGCTGGACCACATATTACTTGTTCTGGTCCTCAGTTTCCTCATCTATTAAATGAGGGAATTGGATTAAATGATTTATAAGGTCTCTTCCAGCTCTAAATCCATGGTCCTATGAAGTCCCAGCTCTGCTATTTACCAGCTGTGTGTGCTCAACACAGACTATTTAGCCTCTCTCAAGCTCAGTTTCCACATCCGCAAAAGGAGATCCTACCTCCCTTATAAGGTTGCTCTGAGAACCAAAAGAGATCACACATATGAAAATTCACTGTAAAAACAAACAAACAACTTGGAAAGTTATAAGAACTATGATCAATACAATAACCACTCATTCCAGAGAACAGTTGATGAAATATGCTATCCTGTATAGAGAGGTGATGAATTTAGAGTGCAGAAAGAGATCTATCTATCTATCTATCTATCTATCTATCTATCTATCTATCTATCTATCTACCTACCTACCTATCTACCTACCTACCTACCTATCTATCTTTATCTATGAGAGTCAAAGAAGAGTTTATAGGGATTTCTTTTTCTCCTACCAGGATCACTAATGTGAAATCCTAAATTAAATTTTCAGATGAGGTCACTGTAATATTAGTTTACTTAACTGATTTACTTTGTTAAAACAGACTTCCAATGAAGCGGGAATAATCTATAATTGTAAACACAATGTAAACACAAAACACGTCAATCAAACTGACAATAAAAATACCTAGAAAAATTGTACTGATTAAAAAATAAAATAACGATAAGATGCAATACAAATGACAAGTAATGCTATAATTCCTGGTTAATTAATGGGAATCCTTTGCACAGATGAATAGAACAAAATAATTCCTTGGTGGTACAATCAAACTGGGGCAGTTAGGTGGCACAATGGATAGAGTGCCAGGACTGGAGTCTTTCTGACTCCACCCAAAGGGCGTAATAATACATTTTTTAAAAACATCCAAGAGACAACAAGATTAAATTCATAAGGCACCCAAGCAAATAGAACATTTTATTCATGCCTTGTCATATTTAATATATACTTTAAAAGCCTAAACTTTACAAAGCAAAAAAATCAATTTTTATATAATCCTATTTGTTCTTTCTTGAACAAACTGAATTTTTTAAAATTTGTTGATGATTAAGTTCATCTAAAATAAAAAAATTAAAAGCCATTTATGAAAATAGATTAATTCCTATTCTCAATGAGCTTATAGTTTGGCAGCAGGCATATGCATATTTATACAAAGTTCTATACAATGAGTTATTTTGAAAGAATGTTTTTGCTTTTTATTTTTCGGAAGGCTAATTTTGCTTTTTTGTTGTTGTTTTAAAGCAAGATGATATGAAATATTTTTCTTTGCAAAAATTTCAATTTTAGCTATGGTTGAATAGAAGAAGTAATGTCTGAGCAGATGGCTGTCAACACACCATAAACGGCATACCATGACTGAGATTCTGCACACAAAAATATGCAACTTGGTACACAGCAGAATTCTTTCCTGTAAATGCCAAGAGACATGTGGCTTGAAAAGCCTGCAGAAATCAATTTGATGCTATTCTATGCTGTCACTATCTTTCACGAATATTAAATTACATCAGCATCTGCTACCATCATTGACGGCAAAGGTTGTGTCACCAAATCCATTACAAACCCCAGCTTCAAGAATTCTAACATTTAAAAAGATAAAGCACATTTTATTGAAATTTAATTCTTTGGGAAACTGACAATTCAGGAACAGCAAACAAGAATTTAAGTACTTACTATGGAGCAGCTAGGTGGTGTAGTAGATAGAGTGTTGAGCCTTGAGTCAAGAAGACTCATTTTCCTGAGTTCAAATCTGGCCTTAGGCACTTACTAGCTATGTGATCCTCATTTAACCCTGTTTGCCTCAGTTTCCTCATCTGTAAAATGAGCTGGAGAAGGAAATAGCAAACCAGTCTAGTATCTTTGCTAAGAAAACCCCAAATGGGGTCACAAAAAATCAAATATGACTGAGCTATCTACCCAGAGGAGAAAATCTACACATATGTAGCTATGGATATTATTGGAGTTTAGGGTTGATTACTCTCACCTAGCATAGGAGAAATGATCATCCCTCTCTTTCTCTTCTTGCTACAAGTTCTTTTTCTTTCAGAATTAGAATGCAAGAAAACAGCTAAGAACTGAAACCTGATTAATCAACCAGTTACCACATAATTAAGTGCAAAATGTAATGAATGAAATGTGATATTGGTGGCTGAAAGAGGCAATATGCTCCTTCTCGCTGGATACCCAGCTGCTGTCCCCATACGTAGAAATATGCTCTGTCCTCATAGACAGTAAATCTATTTGTTAGTTCCAATGCAATATAAGTAATTTAACTCAAGGAGTCTCTATGAATTTTTACAGGTTCTGTGCCATTTAAGAAGTTCAGTGTTAGGTCAATTTTTAAATAAGTTCACTTCACTATTTTTAAAAGAAGGTACATTTACTATCTTGGAATGATAGGCTTACCTATTCGAACTGACTCATTTTACAAGTAAGAAAACTAAAAAGTCAAGTGACTTTCACAAGGTCACACAGCTAGTATATGGCAGAGAATATATTAAAATCTAAGTTTTCTGACAATCAATCAACAAGCATTTAATTTGTCTAGCACTGGGTATATAAAATAATAAGTTTAATAATCCCTACCTCTCAAGGGGCTTGAAGTTTAATTGGAAAGATAACATGCAGTGATTTCAATTATACCACACTGCCAAAGACAAAAATCTGCAATTATTACATTTAAAAACCAAAATTAGCCAAACCATTTGATAACTATGTATTGAATGAAGGCTAGCTGAAATATTTTAAAAATCGTTAATTAGGATAAGTTGCATTTGTGATTGGTAGAAAAATCTACTTTCTTCTGGTTGACTACAAAATATTTGAAACTAATACCTTTTATATTGCATCACTCCTCAAACTAAACATGTTCTATTAGAGTTCTCATATGTAAACCAGTGTCTAAAATAATTAAACAGTGATTAAAGGTACATCTAACTACAATGTGAGTGATAAGACAAATATATGTTTAAGTTAAAACATAAAATATTATGCTTTCCAAATTTGTTGCTATACATAGAAAGATGCAATATCTTTCCATGTTGGTATGTGTCTGTGTTTATGTGTGCACATGTGTGCAAGTGTACATACACTTCTCTAAGTGTGTCAGCTCTGGGTTTTCAGAGAAACTGGATTGGAAAAATGATTCTTAGGAGAGAAAAGGAGTGAGCACTTTGTTCCACTAAAAAGAAATCACTGAAAATGTCGTGAAGCTCCATAATATAGTCAGAACATTTCAAAGGTAATTTCCTCGAATGAGAAAAAGCCTTCCACAGGTGTATTGTGCCATTCATCTGCCCCTGATTACAGAGCTCACTGCTGCTTTTCAGACCATGAAATTTTCCATTTCACATTTAAAATGCATGAATTTGCACACTGTACAGAGGGAAGCAAACGTGACTTCCTATATGTTTTCTTGATTTAAATTTTCCAATTTAATTGTAATTCTGATGTGGTTGGACTTTTTCTCCCATGCTACCTTCTACCTTCTACATAGATGGAAATAATTTCTTCTTGACCTTCTAGCAAGGTCTAGTATATGGTCTAGTTTAAAATTATTTTAGAACTTTTACTAAGAATTATATTCAAACAAAAATGGGGTTCTTCATCCTTACTATGGACCAATATCCCCTGAATATACCAAGAACAATATTAGTAATATGAATAAATGGTTAAGACTCATCAAAATTGTTTTTTTTAAGAACTACATATTATTTTTACATAACCTCACACATAGTGGAATCCTTCTTTTTCATGTATGATATTTGGAATTTTTCCTGAACATTTTCCTTTGGTTTTCTACTACAAGGTAGCAATAACCTTAGATAATGAATTATCCAGAAATAGTAAGTAATATCTGCATTGACAAGTTCATTCATCTATTGAAGCACTGAATTTTCTTGTGGCTTGTAAAGCAGCATCTGTGTGTGTGTATGTGTGTGTGTGTGTGTGTGTGTGTGTGTGTGTGTGTACATATATATGCATATATATGTGTATATGTATATATATATATAAACACATATGCATTTATATTCATGTTTATATACATATATGTGTGTGTATATATTTATACATATGTGTATGTATGTATAATTTCAAAACAATGTGATACTTGTGGTTTCGTTGCTGTAGCAGACTCTCTCAGCACCTGCTCAGAAATATTCTCAGAGAGTCACCTGGGGGCAGGTTAAGTGACTTACCCAGGGCCTCCCAGTAAATATGTGTCAGAGGTGAGACTTGAACTCAACTTTTCCTGAGTCCAAAGCATGGTCTCTCTCGATTACTACTCCAAGCTACTTCTTTTATAGGCTTTATTACCTCTATTTTATAGATGAGGAAACTGGGGCTTAGAGAAGTTCATTGATTCACCCAGAGTCTCAAAACTAATGTCTGAGACAGACTTGAGACCGAGATCTCTCCCAACCCCTTGTTTATCGATCTTTCTATTTTATAGTGCTCTTGGGTAATGCTTGTTTTTTTTTTTAGGTTGCACTTCTGCAAATGATACTTAGAGGAGTGATTTATTTTTCACTCAATTAAGTCAAGTCAACAAGTATTTATTAAATGCCTATGCTATTTCAGGAACTAACTGTGCTAATCTCTAGGGATACAAAGAGAAGCAAAAAGGAAGCAAAAAGTAGTCCTTGTCTTCAATGTGCTCTCAGTCTAATGGGAGAGACAATGTGCAAACAACAATGTACATACAAGATACACACATGCACACACAATGATAAATTGGAGATAATCACAGACAGAAGGCATTAGAATTAAGGTGAAATGAGAAAGCCTTCTTGAAAGTGCATTTTAGCTGGAACTTGAAGAAAGCAAAGGAATCAAGGAAACAGATAAAAGGAGAGAAAGAATTCTAAGGATCAAAGACAGCCAGTGAAAAAGCACATAGTTGGGAAGATGTAGTGCCTTGTCTGAAGAACAGAATGGAGATCAGTGGCACTGGAGATAACACTAAGGGATGAAATTTGGGATGAAATTTGTTTTATTTGGCCCCAGAGAGTAGAACCCTATAAAATTTGCAAATATACCAATTTAAGCTTGATATGGGGGTGAGGGTGGGGGTGAGACAGAAAACTTCCTAAATATTCCAGTTGTCCAAAAACAGAATGTCTTGCTTTTAGAAAAGGTAGATTTTCCCTTTTTCAAGGATGACCACCTGATACGTAAGCAATGAATAATGATATCTTATAGGTCTAAATTGAATGACAACTGGTAGGTATTGAAAGGTAGGGATTCCTTCCATTATGGGCTGGAGTAGATGGTCACTAGGGTCGCTTCTCTTTCTCTTAGGTTCTATGATTTTGTAAGACAGTGGGATATAGTAGATGGAAGGAAAGACAGCCACAGCACACACAATCCTAGGCATAGTGAAACCTGGCTCAGATCTCATCTCTGAAATGTAATAGCTGCACTGAGCAAGTCATTTAAATTCAATGTGCCTCAGGGAATTGTCTCAGGCTCATTTCCCAAGTCACAGTAAGGTTGAATACACATTAGTGGAAGTAGTTCTCACACTAGAAGGTCCCCTCCCAGATGACATTAGAGAGTGGTCCATAAGCCATTAATCAATTAAATGCCAACTATGTGACCCTTGCAATATTCTTTAGGTAGTTTCCTTTTTCACATACTGTACAGTATGGTCATGGTGTATAAACAGAACTGACATATAGATACACTTTGAAATTTCATTTTAAAATTTCATGTTTGTACTAGTCTAAAAGACTAAATCAATCCTCATCCCGTTATTGGTCTTAACAACTGTCTGGGGAAAAACAGTAGACTGTCCCTTAGCTGTAGGAACTAACAGTTCACACTCTTTGCTACCATATATCCCCTTGATTTTTAGGTCATTAAAAACTAATTTAACAAAAAGTATTTGTTGATATCAAGATCATTCACTTAATACCAAAAGAGAAATTTATGAGTGGCATGCAAATCAATGTCTCAAAATTCACATAATTTTTAGTCTAATTAAAAAAATACAAAAACAATACTATCTTATAAGCCAGAATTATGATTTTGATGCTCTTTTGTGTCCTTGAATTAGAATTTATGATTTTTGCTTCTCTTCCTTTCTTCTGTGATCTTTACTAATATAACTTCTTAATAGTAAGACAGTTCTTTCTTCCCACTCCTCATTTCTTTTATATTAGTATACAATTTTTTAAACTTATGTCTGTTAAAGATGAAATGCCTATAGTAAGTTATACCTTACAAGTCCAACACAGGCTGCTTTTTTTTTTCTTGGTCAACACAAATAGATCTTGCTAGGGACTAAGCACACAAGACAGAATCAGATGACTTAAGTTAAAATTCCAGCTTTAGTATTTTCCTTGTTGTGTGACCTTGGATAAATCACTTAACATTTTTAGCCTCAATTTTCTCAAGTGTAAAATGAGGGAATTGGACTACATTCCTTCCAGTTTCAGATCCTATGAATCAAAATATTGCTGACATATGATAAACTATGTTTTTTTCCCCTACGAGTGACAAAAAAATCCATGTTTCATAATGAGAATCAATTTGCATTTTGTATTAAAACAAAAGTGATTGATTCTTTCCTAGTGTAGTTAACATGAGTTTGGTGTAGTACCGAGTACACAGAGCGTATTTCTCAGTGGACTAATTTTCTTTTGATTTTGGCAAATCAGCAAATTCATCAACATTCCCTAAAGCTCAAGAAAACAAGACATACAATTCTTGCCCTAAAAAACACATTCACATACTCAGAACTGTCAAATACTTGTGATATTATCCAAAAGAATTTTATTTTTTGTTTATTGGTTGGTTGGTTGGTTTAAAAAATGAAAACTCACATCCCATAAATCAAGAAGCTCCTACAGAAGAGATATTTATTATCAGATTTCCCCTTCTTTGTTACTTCTTTTCTAATGGCATATAGAATACCAGAGAGCTCTCCAATGGATCAGGTTTCCCAAAAGTCTGAAGCTCATAAACCTAGCTGATCTGCCCCATGGCCTGTGTTTTCTCAGTGGCCTCCTGGGAAATGATACCCTGTAGTATTGCCGTTATCATGGAAAACAGAAATAACATGCCCATATTAGTGCCTGACTTTCTTTGTAAAACCTAGAGTCCAGAAAGAAACGACCTACATTTAGGAAGAGATACACAACATACTTTTCTAGCTTCTTTCTCTTTGTGTTAATGCCTTGTTCCATTACCCACAAAGACCTTTATCAGAATAGAACATTCCTCCAATCACAAAGAAACCACTTGCACTTTCCTCCCGAGATACCAACACTTGCTTTTGCCTCTCTTATTCAAAGGAAAGCTTAGGGCACTCTGTCATAGCTTCTCACTTTAAGGCTGCCAATACTTCAGGCTAGGAAAGAAATATACCAAGTAAGAAACAGACCCTTATGTTCCTGCAGTAAAAGGAATAAATAACTATAGTGATAAATTTCTTCCATAATCTTTATTTCCAAAAGAATTTTGGACCCTGTCCTTTAAATTTCAGAAAGAGGGTTTTTTTTTTCTTCCCAGATTCAAAATAGAATGAGTTCTACTCAGCTAGAATAGGGCAGAAAGGTGGCACCATAGATAGAGCACATGACTCAGTGTCAGAAAGACTTGAGTTCAAACTCTGTCTCAGTCCACTACTGGCTTTGTAACCTTCAGTAAGTGATTTAATGTTTCTGTATTATAGTTTTCTCATCAGTAAAAGAGGAATAATAATAACACTTACTTCCAAGGGTTGTTGTGGGGGTCAAATGAGATAATATTAATAATGTGCTTTGCATTTAAATCACTCTATAAATGCTAAGCTAATAATAATTCCAATTCCATAATCTACTCCAAACCAATAAAAGTAATCTTACTATCAGAAAAATGTATCTTTTCAAAATTAATTTTATGTCAGAAAAAAAAAGATTACACAAAATCAGTGTCAGTAGGTGACTCTCATGCAAAAACTGTAAAAATAAAGATGAATAATGAGTATTTGGAATAGATTTTTTTAACAGATAGTAAATTCGTACAAAACTTGAATTAGACATTTTGGATATTTTGGAAAGAATTTCTTTTTCTTTTTTTAATTTTTAGGCAATCGGGGTTAAGTGACTTGCCCAACGTCACACAGCGAGTGTCGAGTGTTTGGTCTGAGGCCAGATTTGAACTCAGGTCCTCCTGACTTCACAGTCGGTGCTGTATCCACTGTATCACCCAGCGGCCCCTGGAAAGAATTTCAAACTAAGAGTTTGGAAGTCATTTGAAAATCAGCTCCGGAATTGCCAACTATAAGATAATGAGAAAGTAGTTTAACCTCTCTGAGCAGGTCATTTAACAGTTTGCCTCATTTTGTTCATCTGTAAAATGAACTGGAGAAGAAATGGCAAAACATTCCACTATCTTTGCCAAGAAAACCCCAAATGAGATAATGGAGAGTCTTATAGGACTGAAATGACTGAAAAACAAATTGTACCTAATGCAGAAGTTAGCACTTGCTAATTCTCAGCATACCTATATCACCTTATCCTTGCAGGAGTATGTATTCTCAATATTTTTGGGGGGATGAAGTCAGGAGACCCGGTTTCCAATCTTACTCTGAATATTTATTAGCTGTGATTATAAACCAGCATCTAATTACACCAAGCCCCACTTTCCTCATCGATAAAATAGGAATAATATTTGAACTACCTTCTTTAGAAGACTGGCAAGAAGAAAATATGTTGTAAAATCTTAAAGTGTTAGATAAATGTGAGTTAGAGACACAACCTCAAGAAAATCATTTTCATTTAGATAATTATACCCATCCAAATCAGACAAGGTTATAGGTTTTAAGCTTTGAGCCAAAGGTACCAAAATCTATAAAGAATGAAATCACTGCTTTCAGAAACTTAAGCTTGTAGTTTCAGGATTTTAGTTATTTTAGAGATCTCCTTTAGATCTGTAGCCATATTTGATGTAACCCCACTAGACACTAACCTCTTAAGAACCTTTATCTCCTTCTGAAAGCAGTCATCAAAGAAAGCTCTTCTTTAAAGGTGCCCCACTTTCTGATTAAAATGACAAAAAAGAAGCAATTCGAAATAATAGTTACTGGGGCAAAACTTTAATAAACTTCAGGCATAAGAAATATCTTGTTCTAATTACTATACTCATATATATATATATGTGTGTATATATATATATACTATTTGAATCATGAATTCTAGCACTTACTGTGGAACATGCATCCTAGGGCATTTCAGAAGATAATGAAGCAATACATTGTATGTATTAATAATACAGGTTTTGCTAGGCTATGAGATACTGAGCTTCATTGAAAATTATTCTAAATATAGGTACTTCAAAGTAAAATGCAGGTACTTCAAGGTCACAAAATATCCTGGACCAGTAAGATGTCCTATACTTTTTCAAAATGTACTATTTCAAATGGAATATTAAAAGTTGGTTTGCAAAACTAAGACCCAGTAGTGGTGGCTAGTAGGGTCTTCATAAATTTAAATCTCATGGTCTTGACACTTTTCTCGTCCACAGACTTCTAAAAGTAGTCAAGTAAGACAACAATAATTTATTAAGTGATTACTATGTATTAAGCATTGGGGATACAAAAAAAAGACTAAATGGCCCCTGCCCTTAAGGAATTCACAACCCAATAGGGGGGACCACATGCAAACAACTATGTATAAATCCTTGGACAGCACAAGAGATTCTAAAAGACGAAAGAAAATGATAACAACAAATACCTGTAAGCATAAATCTACCGAAGTGAATCTAATTAATCCTACAGTGTTAAGATATTAAAATATCATATAATCTCAGAGTGAGAAATGACCTTAGAGGGCTTCTGGTTCAACTTTTACCTGAATGACAATATCCTATATATCATCTCCAGGAAGAGGTCATTCAGGCTCTACCTGAAGACCTAAAAGGAAGGGAAGACCACTAGCTCCTGAGCCAGCCCAGCCCACTTTCGGATTAAAGCTTTAAGCTGTCTTTTGGGAATTTCCACCTGCTGCTCATAATTCTGCCCTCTGATACCAAGCAAAAAAAAAATCCTAATCCCTCTTCCACATGGTAATTCTTAAAATATCTGAATTTCACTTCAAATGCATTTTAAGTCTTTTTGCTTGAACATTCCCAATGACTTCAATCAAATGACGTTTTCTCTAATTCTGTATCATAATTGACTTCTCTCTACTCTGGATGTACTTTAGCTTGTCAATGTCCTTCCTAAAATGTGGCACAAAGAACTGAAAGCTTTATTACCAAAGTAATCCAATCAGGGAAGAATCCTGAAAGAGTATCACCAACCAGAAGGAATCTTAGAGCTCATCTAATCCATTTCTACTCATTTTGTAGATTAGGAAATTAAAATCCAAAGAAGAAGAATAAGTAGCAAAGGTGAAATTTCAGTCTAGGTCACTCTAAACCCAGTATACTTTCCAAAGTATTATACTATGCTTATTATAGGTGATAGCCCTTTTTCATGAAAACTAAGATATAATTAGTTCCGTAGCTATTATGTAACATTTTTGACTCATATTAAGTTCACCATCTACTAAAAATTTGCACATCTTTTGCATAGAAACTTTTATCTACCATATATTGCCTAACCTTCATGTGTATCATTGGTATTTTGAACCCAAATGGAGAGTTCAAATATGTTTACCTCTATTAGGTTCGGTATTGTTAGAGTCAGTCAATTATTCTAGGCTGTTGAGATTTTTTTTGAATTCTGATTGTATGTTATCCAATGTGTTAGGTATCCTTTCCAATTTGGTACCTTCTACAAAGCTGAAAAACATGCTGTCTGTCTTCACCCATGACAGGTTAGCAATGTGGAAGAACACAAGGGGACGAAATGATACCCTAAGGCATTCCACTAGATACTTCTCTCCAACTTGACATTAACTCATTCAGGTATTCTTTCCATTCAGTTCAAAATACAACAAATGCCTTTATCAACCAGCCCACATCTCTCTACAAGAACATCACGGAAGACTTTGTCAAATGCCTGCTTGAAATCAAGTTGCTAATATTATGACATTTGCACTGCTCTGATCTCCCCAGGTTTGTGATCATGTTAAAAAGAAAAGAAACGTAGCATGACCTGTTCTCAATGGCATCGTTGTTTCTTACTGTCCGTTGCTTCCCTTTCTAAATGCTCTTTAACTATTCCTTTCATTATATGTTCCAGAAATCTACCAAGATTCAGAATCAAGTTCACTAGCAAAAGGCTTGAAGACTCTTTCTTCTTCTCCTTTTTGAAAACCTAACTCCATCATTTACCTATCTCTAGTGCTGCTCTCCCAATATGCCACAAATTTTTTTTCTTTTTTTTTTGTGAGGCAATCGGGGTTAAGTAACTTGCCTAGGGTCACACAGCTAGTAAGTGTCAAGTGTCTGAGGCTGGGTTTGAACTCAGGTCCTCCTGACTCCAGAGTTATTCATTGAGTTTAGCTAGCTTCTGTCTTACTATCTTATTCATCTTGGATTTTTAATTTGCCACTAACCATTTTTATATTCTTTCTAGCTCAAATACCATTCTGTTTGATAAAGAGAGATAAAATAAAAATGTGGTTATTCTGCCTTTTTTCTTTGGTCCCTTAGAGTCATTCTCTCTACTCAGAGTTGCGGTCCTACCCTACTTTTATCTTCTCTTTCCCAATAAAGCAAAACAAATGAGCAAAAACAAAGTCTCTTGCCACCACTCTTAACCTCAGTTCACTTTTTTAATGATCTTCCTGACTTCAAGCCTATTACTCTTTCTACTATGCTATATTAACTTTCATGAACAGGGGTTTATTCTCTCTGAGAATTTCAAGGTTACAGAGGCCTTCTTTCATTCCACTCACATTCTCCTTTAGTAGGATATTCAATTTAATAAACATTTATTAAGCACTGGATATAGAAAAGGAATACAAAAGATAGTCCCTGCCCTCAAGAAGTTTACGGTCTATTGAACATAAATCACTGTTCATTGTCACTGGCAGAAATATAGTCATGGCATACTCTTTTCAAGTCCTTGAAAAATTCCTGTTGCCTTCATTACTTTCTAGAACCAAGGTCCTCAGTTAGCTTTCTGTCCTCTTGTAGATTACTATTATAGAAATCTCATTGTAAACCACCCGATTGCCATACTTTCTTAGCCTGCTAGGGGTTCATTTACTAGAGGATCCTGAAGGAAGTTTTTCTTCCTTCCTTATAGAGGCTCCCCTGTCTTTTACTTAAGTGATTCTTGTTTGCTTGGCTGCCCTTAATTGGGAAGAGGAGAAGGAAGGGAATAGTAATTTACATGGTACCTACTATGTGCCAACTGTGCTAAATGCTTTACAAACATTATTGCCTTTGATCATCACAACACCCCTGTGACGTAGGTGCTGTTATTGTCACCATTTTATAGCTGATGACACTGAGACAAACAGAAGTGAAGAGCCTTTCCCAGGGTCACACAGCTAATAAATGTCTGAGGCTGGACTTGAGTCCAGGCCCAATGCCCTATCCACTGCACCACCTCGTTGCCCAATTGGCAAAAGCAATGAAATCCAATTTGAAAGTCTCAAAAGTTAATCGCTTAAAATGAATATAAAGAGGAAGAAGTTGTTGAGGAAACTAAATAATGTCTTCGTAGAACATTAGAGCTGGAAAGGACCTTATAACTCATCAAGTTCAACCCCTTCATTTTAAAAAAAATTTTATTGATGTGGGGTGGTTTTTTTGACATTATAAATAATTACTGATTACTCCTACTTCCTAAGCAGTCTCTTGTAACAACGTAAAGTAGTTATGTAACACTAATGATACATGTAACATTTCATATCTATAGCACCCCTACACCTCTCTATTAATAAAAAAAATCAACATAAATGTATTTTCACTCCCTCCCATTCCTCACTCCCCCATGGAAAAATAACAAATATGCATAGTAAGGCAACAAAATTATCTTAATGTCTAATACAAATATATATATATATATATATGTATATATATATATACTACATGTATATATGCATATACATATTTATTTTAATATAATTCTGCACCCCCAATCTATCTATCTACAATACATAGGAGGTTTCCTCATCAATCCTCTGGAATCATGAAAGCTCAACTGTATTGATCACAGTTCTTATACCAAGTTCTGTATTTTTATAATTTTGTTGTTGCTGTATAAATTGTTTACTTAGTTCTGCTATTTCAATCTTCAACATATTATAAAAATTCTAAAAATCATTCATTTTTATAATATTGATGTTACAATAAATAATGTGTTCTTTTGTTTTTTGTTAATTTATTTTAAACTTAAAATACAAAGTAAGAAAAAAAAAGCATTGTCATGGGCACGGCAGAACCTTAGAGACAATTCAAAACATATGGCAATAAACTTCCATTTCAAGAAAGCTTACAGAATAAACACTGCACATTGTGATCCATGCTGTCCATTTTTTCTTTGCTTCCTTGTAAGTTTTCTTGTGTACTTTTTATTTTGTTCTGTTTTTTTTCCTTTCCTCCCCCAGAAGGCTACAATTAAATGTGTGTGTGTGTGTGTGTTTGTACATATACATCTATAATCATATAATCATACATATACAATGTAACTATACTTGTTTGTCCTATGTTTCTCTGAGGGTGAATAATGTCTTCCTTCATAGGTCTAAGGTTTTCCATATTTTTCTAGGTCCATCAATTTATTGTTTCTTATGCCACAGCAATATTCCAATCTTATACTGTCTAATGATTTTAAATAGTCTAAGCAATATTGATTAATATGGCTGACATATAGTGTGGTTTCCCTATTTTTCTCTTTTGATTAATTCTCTTTTAGCTTTAACATTGTCTGAGATCATGATTACTACCCTGATTTTTTTCCCCTAATAAATTCTACTCCTGATCTTTATTTTATGTTTGTGTGTATCTCTTATTTCCTATCCCTCCTGACTCCTCTATTTTACTTCTACCCACTATCTTAACTTCCTATTATTTAACCTACCTCCCCCAAAGATCCCTCCCTTTTCCTTTCCGTGGCCTCTAAAATCCCTCCTTTATCCTCTCCTTTCTCCCTTTCCCCAATAACTTGCTCTTTTGGTTCAGCTCATTTTACTCTGCATCAGTTCACATAAGCCTTTCCATGTCTTTTTGAAGTCATTTCTTTCCTCTGGTGTTATATGAATGTTATGGAGTAAGAAATGATGAAATAGATGACCTCTTCATTTTACAAATAAGGAAATTGTGATGCAGAGACAAGTGGATTATCCAAGATTATCAAAAAAGCAAATAGCAAAGCCAAAACTTAGTCCCTCCTTCTGACCTCAAACACAGAGATCTTTTCACGACACACCATACTGTATGTTAGGTGGATGAATTTAGTGTGACTAAGTCAAACTGTTCCCTTTGAGACAGGCAAAATTGCTTTTCAACATATTTATAAGTATACACATATCCATATAGATAATTCTTAACATGACTGTTATCTATAGTGAAGATGAAAATCATATATAATAGCTTTTATAGCCTCTTAAATCTAACACTAGCTGTAGAAAAATACTTTCCTCTGCTTGATATTCATACCAGAGATCTTGGTCTATTACACATTATAATATAAAATTTCACTTGGTTTTATAGTTATCATTATTATAAATGATATTTACACCTGTTTTCTGGATAGATTGAACATTTTGTGGGCATTCTGCATTGAAGCTACAAAACACTGGGGAAATTTTTGCCTTCAAATTCTGGATGGCATGCAGATGACAGGCCTCAGCTCAACCAGATAAACTAAAGGAGAGCTTCCTGCTGACTCAAACAGAGAGAAGACTGGTACTTTTTCTCAGCTGGATGCACACTCGGATAGTGTACATCACAGTACCCATTGTCTCTACTCCAAACTTCAACTCTAGACAAAAGCCAGAAGAGCACATAACATAAATGGTGATTTTTAAAGTACACACATTTGGGAAAATAAGCAAACTCCAGATGTATAAACAGCCTTACAAGTTAAAAGCCACATTTTATTGGCATCATTTTCAATTCTGTAAGCAAGATGGGCAAAAAGAAATTCTTTGAACAGTCTTAAGAAGGGATGCTATTTTACTTACAACTCATGCCTGCCATCTTTCAACTGTCATATCATGCAAATATATGAACATTCTCAAAGAATTTAAAAAGTAGAACCAAAGAAAGGTTTCCTTTAATCTCTACTTCATAAACTCTTCTTTAATAATAATGGCTTATATTTATATAATGCGTTCATGTTTGCAAAGACCTTTACATGCATTATCTCATTTGATCAAATGCTTATGGGTATCCAGATAGTTGTATGAATTAGACTACAGCCTGATGAAAAAATGTACACCTCGCCCCCACCCAGAACATGATGTCAATTAAAGTGACCACTGCTGTCAATGAACACATTTGATAATGACAAATATCCCATCTCAGGCTTTAAAGTTGTAAGTCCTTTTATATTGAACTTCATATGGATGCTATAAAATTGAGCACAGTAATGACAATAATTAAACAATACCTGCAACTTTGAGACAGAAGAGCCAATGGGAAGGAAAAAAAAGGCAATAATGCACAAGCTTTAAGGCCATCTGGCCCATCTCATTACTATCCAGATGAGGAAAATGAAGACCAGACATGTGACATGTATTCTCCAAGTTACACAGAAACTAAGTAGCACACCTGGGATTTGAAAAGAAGACTTTAAAAGTTGTTCTTTGTGGATTCTCAGTAACTTTTCAGGATTTACCTTCCTTTCTGAATTTAGAAGGCTAAACATAAGATAGCTCAAGGTATTTTTACATGTTCAACTAAATTGTGTATAAGTGTGTTTTGAATTGGTGTTTCTCTCAATATGAAAGCAACTATCTCTACTTGAAATTCTGGCAAATGGAAACTTTTGCAATAGTGTCTGCTTTGCTTTCATCATTTGCTGTTTTTGTTCATCATTTGTTCTTCATCTGGTGGCTCTTGTTTTTTTCATGAGATTTTTAGCAGAAATTTAGGTGTTTCAAAATTTTCCAAAGGAATTCCAGGAAGCTCCAAGGTTTTCTGAGCTTCAAATGTATTTTTAAGGGAGAAAGAAATAGTTCATATTCTGGAAAAGCATGATTTAACTTAGAGCTATTTCTTTAATCATCCACAAAATATAACTCAGCTTCTATGCCATAACAATGTGCTGTTGAAGGTTAGACAGCTTCTAGCATCCTAGAAAGGCTTCAAGAATGATTCTGGCCACAGGTTAGGTCTACTCTCTGAAGGTCAGCCTAATTAAGTATGCAGAGGCTCAAAAGTAGGCCAGCCATTTGATGATGAACTTTTGACCATTGCAAACCAAATCTTTAACACCCCATCTCTCACCTGCCAGATCCAAGCTATTGCCAAGACCTGCAGATTTCACCTTTGGAACATTGGTTCTTTCTCTTCTCTGATGCTATCACTCTAGTGCAGGCCTTCATCACATCATGCCTTGATTACTGCAATAGCCTGCTGGTGGGTCTGCCTGCCTCAAGTTACTCCCCACTGCAGTCCATCCATTCAGTCACTAAAGGGATTTTCCTAAAACACTGGTCTGCTTATGTTATACACACCCTTTCCCCACTCAACAAACTCCAATGGCTTTCTATTGCCATCAGAAACAAATACAAAATGCTCTGTTTAGCATTCAAAGTTCTTCATAATTTAGGCTCTCCTGCCTTTCCAATCTTCTTACATCTTACTCTGCAACACATACTCTTCAATCGAGTTACATGGAGCCTGCTGGGTTCTTCATGAACAAGACATCACATTTCTCGTCTCCTGGATTTTTCTTTGACCATGTCCTGTGCCTGGAATTCTCTCCCTCCTCTACTCTGACCACTGACCTCCTTGGTTTCCTTTAAGTTGCAACTAAAATCTCATCTTCTACAGGAAGCCTTTCTTAACCCCTCTTAATTCCAGTGCTTTCTCTGTTTTAATTATTTCCTATTTATCCTGTTCATAGCTTGCTTTGTATATATTTGTTTGCCTGTTGTCTCCCCCATTATATTGTAAGCTCCTTTAGGTCAGGGACTGTGTTTTGCCTCTTTTTTGTATCCCTGGTGCTTAGCACAGTGCCTGGCACAAAGTAGGCACTTAATAAATGTTTATTGATTAATTGATCACAGAAGGACCAGTAGGCTAAATTTGGATATTGTCCCTGTTTCAAAATATCATCACAATCTAGCAAGGATTTGGAGAAGAGAAGAGTCTCTTTGAATTTTGTGAAAAACCTTTTGCTCTCCATTTCCCTCTCTTTTACTCAGTTTTCCTTCTCAAAAAGGGATCAGATGCATCAACTGCACCCAGAAGCAAGAATTCTATAATACTTTCTTTGTACCACATGTGGCACAAACATGTGGTTTAATAAAAATGATCTTCATTGATACTCATGATCTAGATGTATGCAGATTTCCTGAGTTTTTAATTTTATTAGTTTTGTTTAGCTGAAACACTTGCATTTACTACTGACCTCAGAACCACAGAATCTGGAGCACAGGTTATTAATTTGTGGTCCATAAATTAATTTTTACAAAAATTTTCATAATTGCATTGTAAGAGAATCTACTTAAATTTGTAATCCTATATATTTTATTTTATGCATTTAAAATATAGTTTGGAGACTCATGATGGAAAATGCTACCCACATCCAGAGAAAGAATTATGGAGTCTGAATGCATATCAAAGCATACTATTTTCTCTCTTTTTTTCTTTTCTTTCTCATGGTTTTTTCCTTTTGTTCTGATTCTTCTTTTACAACATGACAAGTGTGAAAATACGTTCAATATGATTGTACATGTATAACCTATATCAGATTGCGTGCTGTCTTTGGGAGGGAGGAAGAAAGGGAGAGGGGAAATTTTAGAACTCAAAATCTTATAAAAGCAAATGCTAAAAGCTAAAAATAAATAAATTTATTTTTAAAAACAACACTAAGAATAAATACAATATCTTTTTGAGAAGAGGTCCATATGTTTCATCAGATTGCCAAAAGACTACATAGCACACATCCACAAAAAGTTAAGATACCAGATCTATGGGGTCCATAGGTTCTACTTCCTGCCAATGTAGGAATTTCTTTTATAAAAGCAGATGGTCATTTATTGAGATTAGTGTGATTTGTGCGGCTAAACAATGGTCTTAATTATAAAGAAGTAATAATTTGACTAATCTAGGATGAAGTACATTCTATCTTCTCCAAAAAGTAAACTTTACACAAAGCAAAAAAGTTCAGAATACTCTAAGTAAGCTAACAGGTGCCCCCAACTTAAGAGAAATAATATTCATTATGCTTTACTTAAGAAAGGAAGAGAAATATGAAATACACATTAGACAGAACCCACATTTCACTCATTCCTCTCTCTGAGACAACCGTATTGCTGCCATGAAGAAACTTCTGCCTTGAGACCTTCTTGTCCTTGGAGCACTATTCTTATTCTTCCACTTCCAATTCTGGAAACAGGAATTATAACAATAACAATCTTCCATCACTTCTGGGTGTGTTATTTCAATCTAATTCCATAAGCTCTCATTCACTATCCTTCCCTGAACAAAGTGCCCCACTATGGCCATGACTTCCCTCTGGGTGTTTTCTCACACATTAGAATGTAAGTTCCTTGAGGGGCAGTACAGTCTTTGCTTTTTCTTATTTGAATCTCTAGTGCTTAGCATAGTATTTTGTTAAATAATAAGCAACTCATCAACAAGTCAACCCTAAGTCAACAAGCACTTAATAAGCTCCTACTTCATGCATCCATCTAAGACGAATTTTCGAAAAGTCTGGTGTTTAAACTGGTATGTGTTTATCGGTACGGAGAACTCAGAGAGCCAGAATGTTAAACCTCCCTATTCATTGCACTCCTGCCTCGTGTGGTATAAAGAATTCTTTGAATTAATGCTAGAAGCTGGTGATGGGTTGTGATAGGAAAGTTAAAGCAAGCCCTCTAAGAATTGGTCCCATGACATCTAGGCAGCTAAATTTTCAATAAAACTGCTAGATTTTACAGCATTACAATAAAATTCATTCCTTTTTGTATTTTCTTAATTAAATGAGTGTGGAAAAGAATTCATAAAAAATTGGAGCTCTTTCTACCCTTTTAACACCCATTAACAATTTTCAAATAATTCATCATGTACCAACAGCACAGACACATATATGGTACATTTAGATATATGCTATATGTGTGTATACAGATAGCTTACATACAATTATATATATGTGTGTATATAAACAAGTATGTCTATGTACACATATATGTGTTGTACATGTATACATATATACATATTCATACACATATAAACAAGCATTTACTAAGTGATGACCATGTACTAGACACTGTGCTAAGCGCTTTTCAAATATCTCATCTTAGCCTTATACACATAATATATGAGTGTGTTTATATGTGTGTAGCAAAAGAAAAATTAAAAATTGCTTCCTCAGTGACCCTGAAAGTATTGAAATAAATAGCACTGAGAGAAACAGGTGCTCTCAGAATGGGAGGTCATAAGATTAATCTCTAGTAAGGTCTTTACTTTGCTCAGCCTTGAAGCAAAGCACAGTGACAGCAGCCTGAAATGCTTGAAAAGACTCAAATGATGGACTGGCCACCTGTGCACAGAATAAGAGAAATTCTTTTCTATTAGGTAAAACCAAACCTAATCATATGAAAGCTTGAGAAGACACAAGGGAGAAATCACAGTAATTTCCTAAACGGGTGACTGGGAAGAGGGACAGTTTTCTAAATAGGACAGCAATCAGTGGACTCTTTTCCCTACGTGAGACTCTTTTTTTTTTTTCAGGATTTGTTACCCCTTGTAACAGAAAAGGCTGAAGACCTCATGCTATAAATAACCAAGGTGGCTGCAAGGTTTGCCACCAAAATGATGAATGTTGTTAATTTCAGTTATTCTTCAGAAAGAGGTCCTTTTGTGCCTTAGGAACTGAAAGCTTTATTAGCAAGGGGGAGGAAGGAAAGAGAAAGATGGAACTGAAGAGAACAGTTAGTCAAGGGAGAAGTAAAATGAGCAAGATGAGATATTTTCCACATAGTGATAAGGGATTATGGGCACTGAATAAATGTACCTGTTCTTACTGTTCAAAATTGAAATCTGGTACAAGAAATTGTGATGATGAGCTAGCTATACAGGTAAGCATATATTTATTAAACGCATATATTTTGAAATAATATAAAGAGTAAACAGCTTAAAGAAAAAAGCACAAACTTTGAAAGACCTGTTTTTGCTTCAGGGGAAAATCCTAGCCTATGGAGTTACTTCTCAATTAAAACATATTTTAAGTTATACAGGAGCTATACCATTTTATTAAATTTTCATTGCCCTGACAAAAAATAAAACATTACAATGTTTATTCCTTAAACCCCATTTTGCAAATAATAAAACATTATATGGCCTGTGACCCATCGTTTCTACTTTCCATCACCTAAATCAGTGTGACCCTTAAAGGCATAGGTGCTTATTTTAGTCTTTAGGACAAATAGTATCACCTTTTCCCTATGGGGCAAATAATGTGAAACAAGCCTCAAAATCAACTTTTAAATATATAATATGAAAATAATTGATAAAACAGTTAAGATTATAACAATGTAAATGGAAAGAGCAACAAAACAATTGAAACTGAATAGAAATAATAATCAAGGTTGATTTCAAAGAGGAGATATTAGGACCCTTCCCTTCTTTGTAAAAGTAGGGACCTATGGCTATGGAATACTCTATATAATGATAGACTTTTCAATATCTTAGTTTTGCTGAATTGTTTTCCCTCTTTTTTTATTCTATATTATTATGGGGTGGCAACTAGGGAGTTTGGGGGAATACATTGGAAAATGTAGGTGACAGAAACAGCTAGTTGACACAATAGAGTGCCAAGACTGGAGGCAGGAAGACTAAGTTCAAACCTTGCCTAAGACACTTACTAGCTGTATTGTGTAATTTAGGGCAAATCACTTAACCTCTATTCACCACAGTTTCCTCCACTATAAAATAGGGATAACAATTGCACCTACTTCCCAATGTTGTTGTGAGAATCAAATTAGAAAATATTTTTAAACCACTGAAGAGAGTTCCTGGCACATAGTAGGTGCTATATAAATGCTAACTATTGTTTTTACTATTATTAAATTACATCAATATTTAAAAGATGAAATTAAGATTATTTCAAGTGTGAGAAACATTTAATACTTTAGAGGCATATGAGACCCACAGTTAAAAGGGATATTAGAAGTTACCTAATCTAACACATAAAATGTAGGGTTCCATGTTCTTTTTAAAAATGTATTTAACATTTTATTAAAATTATAATGTTAAACAATAATACAATCAATCACTCAAACTTAATAATGATTTACATTTAAATAACTTAATTTCAATGTACAAAGTATCATTATAATTCTTCAGTCACAAAATCTTCATCAGTATTATTTGCAATTAATTCCCATTTACTTTTGAGGGAGCTGTTGGCATGGTGGATAGAATGCTAGGCTGGAGTCAGAAAGACCTGAGTTCAAATGTGATCTCAAACACTTATTAGCGTGACCCTAGGCAAGTCATTTAAATTCTGTCTGCTTCAGCATCCTTCACTCTAAAATGGAGATAATAATAGTAACTACCAAATAGAGTTGTTGTAAAGATCAAGTGAGATAATATTTGGAAAGTGTCTGTCATAAAGTTGGTGCTAATATAAATCCTGTCTCCTTCCCTTGCTTTTATGTGGTCTTTGCTAATATCACTGTATTCTACTGCTTCTGCATTTTTTTGTTTTGAATTATTTCCTAAAGTTCTCTTAAGGTTATTCTGTATTACTCTAACTTGTTTGTCTTAATTGAATCATAGTATTCCATTACAGTCATGTACCAAAACTTATTTACCACTGCTCTATTGTTGAGTAGTTTGAGCGAAATTCTGGTTTGGTGCAATCCCATATAATTCTGAAAAGAAAATGTTTTAAAGATAGGTCTTTTGTTGTTGCTGTTCTGTTCTGTTCTGATAACATTTTTAGGATACATTTGGTCATGTCTTTTTTAATCTACCAGTCAAGTCAGCAAGGCTACCTCCTACACAGCAGAGAAAGTAGCACTAAACTCACTCAATCTCAGTATAATGGAGTATGCCACTGTTCTGTTTTGTTTTTGTTTTTGCAGAGAGGAGGCTGGTCCTCCTGTAAAAGCTAGAAGGAAAAGACAGTCCTAGTAAAGGGAAAAGGCATGTTGATGTTGGGGATTTCATTATGAAATCAAGGAATAGAAGGAAGGGGAAAGCAAGCGATACTCTGTTATACTTACAACCCATTCAAGAGCCTACACTTTTTCTTTGTTCTTCTGCCAGCATATATGGAAACGTGATAGGAGATAAACCCTTGGGAGAAAACCCCAGACAGATCAATACTTCATCCCAATACACCTAACCTATCCTTCCATCATCTATTTCTCATCTGCTGAGCAGATGTGTTTGTACATTCTAAATGTAAGTGCTCGTGGGCAAATCCTTGAACACTTCACCCTAGATATTGCTCTTCTCCATAGAGATATGACAAAACACGGGAGCAGAGTGTCACATATAATTTCAGACAGCTGTATCAGACACTATCATCATGTCATCTGATTTTGCTTAACTTTATCTTTATTATAAGGGAGGGTTTCATGGGGAAGAGGTTCATTGAGAAGTAATTTTGGTTTTAAAAAAGATGCTAATTAAATACCTAAAATTTGAAAACAGCCATCAAGACTTCCAAACAATATTTTTAATAGTGGAAAAATAGATGTGATTTTTTTTTTACATAATCTGCGAGCACTCCCTCTACCAGAGCAGACTGGCACTTGCTCTGAAACTAG
Organism: Phascolarctos cinereus; assembly: GCF_003287225.1. Taxonomy (NCBI): domain Eukaryota; kingdom Metazoa; phylum Chordata; class Mammalia; order Diprotodontia; family Phascolarctidae; genus Phascolarctos; species Phascolarctos cinereus. The sequence continues at coordinate 128,092,817 of NW_027555958.1, forward strand.
TCTTAGAGAGTTGCCTGGGGCACAAAAAGATTAAATGAATTGCTGAGGTCACACAAGCAGTGTGTGTAAAAGGCTAGAGATGACCTGAAATGTTCTGTCTTTGAAACCAGCTCTCTACCCACTACACCATGCTGTCCCTCTCAGCTAGGATCACATTGGAGAAAATGAATCATCAATTCCATCTGAGTGACTTTATAATCCTAAGTTCCCATTTAAAGTAGGAAAGGTAACTGTGGTGCCTATTTAAATTACCTGACCAATGTAAATTTCTTTGTTAAAGAAGTTAATAAATTAATGGAGTTCAGTGGAATGAAATCCTTTATACAGGTAAGCAATACTGTAAGATATTCTAATCACTGAGAAGTACTTTTCAGTTCACATAGAACAATGCAGATAGATGTATTTGGTATGTGTGTTTGCATATAAAATGAATATATGGATACCTATCCATATAAGTGTATATATATATATATGTATATGCGCATATATGTGTAAGTGTGTATGTATACATATATTCTCAGCCATTTGCAGAATTGCTGCCTGCCAAGGAAGAGGTTAAATTTAACCACTATGTGCTATAGAGTTTGAAACACTGGGCTTATTTGGAAGTAATCATTGAATTTCCTTGACTGGTACATACATATATATATATATATATATATATACATATATATATATATATGTATATATATATATATATATATATATATATATATATGTGTGTGTGTGTGTGTGTGTGTGTGTGTGTGTGTGTGTGTGTGTATGCACCCATATAATATTTAAAATATAAAACATGTACATAAAATATACTTTACACTTATTTTTACTGAGATGCCTTGAGATAAGTTCTATAATGCTATATTTTCTAGGAGAAAAGAATTACTTCAGTGGTTATACAGTTACCAAAGTGAGTCCCAAGATATGCATTACACACACACACACACACACGCACACACACACACACACACACACACACACACACAAATACAGATACCAAAGAGAAGTGAGTTCCCAGATGTTGTTATTGACTTGTGTCAGTTGTTTCCAACTCTCCATGACCCCATAAAGGGTTTTCTTGGCAAAGACACTGGAGTGGTTTTCCATTTCCTTCTCCAGCTCATTTTCCAGATGAGGAAACTGAGGCAAAACAGGGTTAAGTGACTTGCGAAGGGTCACACAGCTTGCAAGTGTCTGAAGCTGAATATGAACTAAGGTCCTTTTGACTTCAAGGCCAGTACTGTATCCACTGTACCACCTAGCTACCTTTATGTTTGTGTATATATACACAATATAATTTTATGTGTAAATATTCACATGTATAGAATGTGTATCTTGAGATTCACTTATCTCTATGTATGCATTCATTTATACACAAATGCAATGTATATCTTGGGACTTGTGTGTTAAATGTATGTGTATTTATGTATATGCATGTATAATACACATTCACATGTGCATATAGAATGAATATATTGGGACTTATCTTTGATAAATTTAATGTGTGTGAATGTGTGTGTGTGTGTGTGTGTGTGTGTGTGTAATATGTATCTTGGGAGTCAGCTTAGTAAAAGTGTGTAATAACAAAGATAGATGCACATATGTATATGTATGTGCATTAGTAATGCATATCTTGGGGCTCACTTATCTTTGGTAATTGTGTGAAATTATATATACACATACATATGTATTACTATATATGATGTATAATGTGTGTAACTAGATATAATACACATATATTATATGTATATACATTTTTTCTAGCTCAACACTTAGACTTAAGATCTTTGGCTATAAAAAAGACTTTTAAACCATTTAGACAAAACCCTTTAGTAGCCTGTTAAAATCTGATTTATTGTTGCTGCTCCACTGTTCCTGTGGAAGGAACCTGCAGTAATCCCCAACAGCTGCCAGCCGCCAGGTGCTGCTGAATAACACCGAAACTCGGAGCCATCAGCTAGAATCATTGTTGCCTCCTTTCACTGTTACAATCAGGCGAGCAGAACAACTGCAGCATTTTTAATATTACCTTTACTATCCTCCAAAAAATGGACATGGAGAATGGTATCCTACTGCATAATCAAGAGAGCACACCCTAACCCTGCCATAATTGTTCTCCAGAGCCATGCATTTTATGAGTTATGTACAGAAGGTACAGGGAAGGTCACCTCCTAAAAGCTGAACACAGCTGGGAGGCAGGCAGTAAGAACAACAATACATATACAAAGAATTTCTTCTTTTGTAGAAATAACATTCAAAGATCTACTTTTTTATATTATATATTTATAATTTCTCACTTGTAATCTGTGAAACAAAAGCAAGTTAAAACACAAACAATTTAAAACTCACCACTGTCCTTGGGCCTACTTTTACTCTGAATCTATTTTTCTTCCAATGGCTTCTTTCTTATAAAAACTGACACTTTCTGAGTGATCTGAAGGTCAAATATTTGATGAGTTTTTGTCTCTTTGTATTCCCAGAGCTTAGTGCAATGAAAATAGTAAGTGCTTAATAAATGCTTGTTGACAGCATTTCCCTGCCATCTTTAGGAAATTATTTCTTCATTTTTTCTTAAGGCTTGTCTTGATTTCTCTTTTCAACTTCATAGTTCTGTGGCTTTGCTAGATCTCTGTTTTGTGTACGCTCTAATTCAGTTAAACTGCATTTCATTCGACAAACATTTTTGAAGTGCTGACTGTGTGCAAAAGTATTGTGCTTAGGTACAAGGAATACAAATATGGATATTACACAGACTCTTCTCTCAAGGAGCTAAAGCATTTTTACAGAGTTTCAGATCAAAATGAATTAGCCCTCCCCCCTTCCAATTTGGTTTTAAAGGATTTGATCCATAATTCAGGTAGCAGTCATTTAATAAACATTTATTGAATTTGAATATATAGGATAATGCTAAGAGAGGAGCACAGAAAAATGCTTTAGTGGTTGGGGGAGAATAACTATTTCTATCTAGTAGCTCAAAGAATTTTGTAGACACATAATCATAAATCTTAATATATCCTAAGCAGTATAATATCTGTACTCTATATTGGAAATTCAAGTTAATTAGAATTTATTAAGTGCCTACTATATGCCAGGCAGCATGCTAAATGCTGGAAGGTGGACTTTATGCAGGAACCTCATATGTCCACGTGAGAAATTAAATGATTTCTTGCTCATCAGTATATCTTTTTCATGATTATATTTGCAAGAAAAATCCAAATGTATCTGTATGAATTTCATGATTCTGGATTATATCACACTGTAGCTAGAACTTCTAACATCAGTAGTTTCTTTCTGGGTTTAGGAGATTACAGCTGTAATTCTGACAGAAGATTCAAGAGGAATAGAAAAATCACAGTGAATCTGTCACATCTTGGACACAGTATGTACCCATGGTTCTTCAAATAGCTGTCAGAAGACTAATTTTATCTTGCATGAATCACATGGAAAATGTGAAGTTGGTTCCATCAGAGAAGGGGAAAAAACTGTCCACTTGCCAACAGTTGACTTGCCTTAATCACCATGGCAAGGTATAAAAATAAATAAAAAAGATGTCCTTAGAAACACCTTGATTTTTGAATTTACTGTTAAATTATTTACACTTATATACCTTCCCATTTGGCCAGTTAATTGAATAGCATATCCCATTTTGATGAAGCCACTCTAGTTAGAAATATTACATACAATTACCTAATATTTGCGTGACCCTGAGCATGTCACCTATCCTCTCTAAGGCTCAGTTTTTCCCTCTTAAAATGAGGAGGGTTGGGATAGAAGACTTCAAACATCCCTACCAGCTCTAAATCTACATAAGCTTTTGATCTTGGCTAAGAAATAACCTACACTCTAATTTCACATTCAGTCATTGGACAACACTTCACCTTTACTAACTTAAATACCCTAAAAGACCAGGAATCTTACTTTTCACTCACTCTCCAAAGCTGCATATCTCCAGGTCAAAAAATGTGCCACGATGGCTTATGCCAGATGAGGCAGAGCCATTCTAGGGGGCATTTTGGCATAAAGATTAATAACAACCTTTAGGCATCAGCATCACATTGTGTAGTTAACAGCAGAGTGTGTTTGTGTGAGTGTGTGTGTGTGTGTGTGTGTGTGTGTATGAGAGAGAGAGAGAGAGAGAGAGAGAGAGAGAGAGAGAAGAGAGAGAGAGAGAAGAGAGAGAGAGAGAGATGCTATTACGTTAATCTGTAACTTCAGGCGGAACCTGTGGATGGGGGTCCAGTGACTTTTTTCTTTCACTGACACCATGAACAGAATGCTGAAACAAGTTTCTAAAGGATGTATTTAATTAGGTTTAAAATTGCCTACTAAAGTCTGACAATTTGTATCAATGTGTCTGCCATGAAGCTAATAAAGCCCACATACCAGAGCAGGTTGCACTGAAATGCTGTCAGCTTCTCCTTCATCTGATAAAACAGACTAACTCCAAACACAAACTAATCAAACACAGGCAGTTTCCCTGACAATAACCCTGCATTTTCACATGTAGGGTGGGAAGCTGAGGTATACTGGGGACTTAAGAGCTTTCTGCCAATGGCAGCCTATGAAGAGTCAGGCCGTGGAGGTGGGCAGGTGAGTGACTTCCTCCTGATTCTGTCTTGGGTTCTGTCCAAAAAAGAGTGACCAAATCTACTAAATTTCCACTAGTGAGTAGGATGTTAGACCAGCTGTTCACTCAATATTTACATCCACATGACAACTGCTTGGTTGAAATCCCATTTGAGCCCACACATCTTAATCAAATCACACAGATCAAGCATTTCATTTGAAAAAGGGTATTTTCCCAAAGTCTCCTAAACAACACATGGTAGTACTCTGTGGGAAGCAATATGTTAATAGGTAGAGAAAACTATGCTGACATGAAGGTCTCTTGAAGATGGGGGGGCATGATGTGATGATCAGATGCTTATTAGCTATGTAGACTTTGGAAAATCATTTAGCCTGCATGAACCTCAGTTTTCTCATCTGTAAAATAGGGATAATATTCACATCTCCTGCTTCTCAGGTTTGTCAGGAGGAAAAAAATGTTTTTAAGGTTTTTTTAAGTCTGATTATGTACATTTAAAAAAAAAAGCAACTATGATTTGTTATAGGGAACTCCCAATGAAAAAACTCCCCTTCTCAAGGCAGAACAGGACCTACTCTACAATTTATAGTCTTGTTTGGGGCACTGATGCAGGTGGCACAAAAGAAAGACCACTGGTTCTAGAGTCAGAGGACCTAGATTCAAGTCTCACATCTGATGCATACTATTATCCCTGACATATTAGGCAAGTGACAAAATCCTGAATCTCAATTGCCTCATCTGTAAAATGAGGGAGTAAGACTAGACGGCATTTACTAAGGTCCCTTCCAGGTTGAGATCTATGATTTTAAGAGGTTAAGTGACTTGACAAGGGTCATGCTGTCAGTATATGTCAGAAGTAGGACCTGAACCCAGATTTTTTTGAGTCAGATGACAATTCTCCATCGAATACTTCACATTTCCTCTCAAGTACACTTAGCATTTAACAAATTACTCTGTGAGTTCAAGCCCCAAACTCTAAGTCAGTTAGACTTGTCATATGTAGCTCAGGTCAATATTTTTTTAAAGTCATATGAAAATTATTTGTAGTCAGGATATTTTAAAAATTATATATTTGATTAAAATTAAAGTAAGGAGTTTTAATAGGAGAAAAACCAAATATGGTGAAGATCATCACTCATCCCTTACTAGAAATCCTACGAAAGATTTAGTTGGCCACAGATAGAACTTATCTTTTCGTTACTTCCAAATAACAAGTTAAAGCACTGCAAAGGTTATGATTCAGAGACAAATAACACTCTTTGTAGATAGTAACAAACACCAAATGTTATATCATGGTATTGCATTTTTGCAAGTCTACTTTCTCAAAATATCAAAGAACTAGAAGTCACCACTGGGGGGAAAAATGAGAACTCTAAAGTCAAAGGACCTGGGTTCATATCCTGCTTCTGATACTACTTGCATGAACCCAGACAAGTCACTTCTGGGAGCATTAGTTTCCTTATAACATAAGAAAATTGGATAAGACATCTGCCATCCTTTTTTAACTCTAGTTCTGTGCTCTGAGGGTCCTAAAATATCATCTAGTCCAACCTCTCCATTTTCTAGATAAGAAAATGAGGAAATGAAGCTGGGTCTGGCAGCATATTCCCGTAATCCCTGCTATTGGGTGAGACTGAAACTAAAGAATTGAGTCTGGGAGTTCTGAGTTGCAGTAGGGCCAAAAACAATTAGGTGTCTGAACCAAGTCCTGCATTAATATGGCCAATCATAGTGAGTGAGGCTGATAGAGATTGAGAACTTTGATGAGATTTGAAAGGAGTGAACTTTGGGTTTCTGACATCCTATTGGCATATCTGTTAAAAGGATTAAGAACATCTTTTCTCCTACTGCATCCTAGCCCACCCATTTATACCTAAAGGGGAAGAATGATTAAATTTCAGAGACTGGGAATAATGTATTTGCTCAAATCACTGTAGATTAGAGCTACTCTGTAGTCAGCCTATGGCATGAAGTATTGTAAAGCCTGTCTTGGTTGGTAGGACAAGGGTAAATATACTGAAAACATTTCTACATATACTAGTAGCTCTCAGGATTGAACCTGGTGCAAATGAGTAAAAACTTTGGATACACTTAGAAGGAGTTTAGCCCAAACAACCCAGTGGAGTAGACATATGTTCACAACCTGGGCTCTCTCAAAGAGACTTTTCAGCCTTTTCTCTTCCACTACTCAGACTACCTGCTATAATGTTTCTGGAAATGACATAATGGATAAAAAGAAATTTTAATCTAGTCAGATTTTCTTGGAGAAGCTACTATATATGCTTCTATTCTAACCTGAGCTAGAATTATCTTCTCAGTGCAGAAGCCATGAAGTATCTAAGCTTCACAACCAGTAGCATAAGCCACCATCTTGCCCTTTCCCCTACCCAGCATTCTGTTTCTACCAGCTTTGCCCTTTTTGGTAAATGTTCCCTCTCATTGAAAAGCTCAATTTTCCCCCTATAGTGTGCTTATTCACTTATACGCTATAGAATATAAGCTCTTCAAGGAGAGGCCTTATTTCCAGAAATTAGCATAGTGCCTGGCACATATTATGTGATTGATAAATATATGTTGAGTTAAATTGAGGAAGGTTTGTTGAATTTAGTTTTGTAATCCTAGCGATCATGTGGATTTAACCAAGCTCCTCGTGTCTTGGTGGCCTACTGAAACAGCTGACAGAAATAATCTTTCCTCTTTAAAGAAACTGCGTTTACCAGTACCATTGTTAGAAGTTTCACTGTATCATAGAAGTTTTCTCCCACCTTTTTGCTGTGGAGGCTAAAACCAAATCCTATTAATGTTTTGCTTCCCTGGAATATTCCTAGTATTGAGTAGAGTGGAAGAAAAAACAGCAGGAAGTAGGGTGGGGAGTATCTGGTTACTATTGCTTGTAAGTGGAAGAAAGAACTTTTGGGCAAGATCCATCCTCACCAGCTAAAATGTTTTCTTTACAAGGCCTTATAAACTCCCCCTGACAAAAGTGAATTTTGAAACAAAAAGATCCAGATGGCCCCTTAGTGACTTCTAGCTTTTAAAATGCTCCCCAATTTAAAACAGAAAAGGAAGATACGTAGGATTAAAATATAGCACCAAAAAGAATAAACACATTTTTAATATTTGTTTTAATTTAACAAATGCTTTTCAAGCCTTTTTTTTTCTGAGCAAAGGCACCAATTACCAAGAACAAAATCTAGCTTTCATGCACTGTCTTAGTTGACATTAAACACAAAAACACTATTTAAACACTCTTGCCCATGGTTGAACAGTCACAATTTTTTTTAACCGATTAATTTTGGGAAGAGGAAAAGAAAGGAAACAAGCCTTTACTAAGTGCCTTCCATGTGCCAAACATCGTGCTAAGTACTTTACAAATATTATCTAATTTGATTCTCTCAACAACCTTGGAAGTTAGGTGTGATTATCATTTTCATTATACAGTCAAGTAAACTAAATACACAGAATTTGAGTGACTTTCCCAGGGTTATATACCTAGTGTCTAAGGCCAGATTTTAACTCAAGTCTTCTTGACTCTAAGTGCACCTATATGCCTCAAGCTAGGGTTTCCTCTAAGGGAGAACCTTGGGCATATAGTACTGCTCTCCCCAATCTCTCTCTTTGACTTTTCCTATAATGGCTACTAAATGCAATACATCCTAGGAAGAACAATCTTACTGGTAAATAATGAGTTTTCATGCACTTGCCTGGGTTGGACTCCTTGCATGATTAACATTAATTTGAACTTCAATAAATGAATTACAATAAACAATTTTATTTTGGAAATGACAATCTTATTTATTACAAACATAACAATTATGGGAGACTTCATAAACAAGGCTTTGTTGTGGGCAGGGACAATAAGACACTTCACTTCTCAGCCTTGATTCCTCTTCAGCAAGACAGAGCTAGTGAGAATAACTAAATCAACCAAACCAAAGAATATTCATCATGAGTAGCTAATTCATCTTTAAAGCACATTAAAAAGCTTGCAAAGACCTTAACTCACTGAAACACTGAGTTCAAGGAAAGATGTTTAGCCACTAGAGTAAAGAAAGCATTATTCTATCTCTCTTTGTGAACAAGAAAAACACTGATCTGGGGCATATTAAGATACCTTTGGAAAACAGTCCTGGAGAGGACAACCTAACTCAATCAATCAATCATCAAGCCTCCTATGAGTACTCCACACTCTCCTTGTTGATGTGTATTCTGTTTTTCTATACAAGATACAATATACAATATACTGAATTCAGTCTATAGGTATGTGAAGCCAACAACAAGATGTGATTTCAATGTTGGGAACTAATTACATTAAAAAGAAATGAACAAATATCCATTTGGGAAAATAAACTTTAAATTTGACAAATAAGCAGGTGCACATAACACTACATAAAACTATCAGAAATATTGTAAATCAGAAATATATGCCTTTATTCAATTCAACTCAACAGTTATTAAATTATGTGCAAAGCATGGCTGTAGGCACAAATAAAAGAGAGACAAAAATGATCCCTACCCTAGAGGGGCTTAGATTCTACTGGGATTATAAAACATGTACCCAAGTGAAGTTCAAGGAGAAATGGAGAAATGAGAAGGGTATGGAAGCATTTAAATTGATTCTTGAAAGAGGAAACTGATTTTGAGAAGCAAAAATAAGGACAATTAATTTGAGGCAATGGAAACAGTTTGCACAAAGTCCTGGAATCACTGAGTATCTATTTGTTTACAGAACAGGTATGTACTAGTCCAATTTGGCTGAAAAAGAGCTTGTGATGGTGACTAGGATGAAATAAAGATAGAAAAGTAAATGTGAAGCAGACTGTGTAAATATGTTTAATGCTGGGGAAATGGGTTTGCATTTTATCTTTTAGTCCATAAGGAACCACTGTTTTTGAACAAGGAAATTCCTGAGATTATTTTATTTTATTTTTTCTTTCTTTATTTTTTCTTTCTTTTTTTTTATTAATTTGTTTATTTTTATTTTTCAACATTCACTTCCACAAGATTTTGAGTTCCAATTTTCTCCCCATTTCACCCCTCCCCCCACCCTAAGATGGTGGGCATTCTGAATATCCCTTCCCCTAATCTGCCCTCCTTTCTATCACTCCCCCCTTCTCTTATCACCTTCTCCTTCTATTTTCCTGTATGGCAGGGTAGATTTCTATACCCCATTGCCTCTTTATCTTATTTCCCAGTTGCATTTGAAAACAATTTTTAACATTAGTTTTCAAAATTTTGGGTTCCAAATTTTCTCCCTTCCTCCCTCCCCACCACCCACCCTCATTGAAAAAGCAAGCAACTCAATACAAGTTAATACATGTGTAATCATGCGACATATTTCCGTAGTAGTCATATTGTGAAAAATTAACTATATTTTCCTTCATCCTATCCCACCTCCTGTTTATTCTATTCTCTCTTTTGACTCTGTCCCTTCTCAGAAGTGTTTGCTTCTGATTACCCCCTCTCCCAATCTGCCCTGCCTTCTATCATCCCCCTACTCTCTTATCCTCTTTCCTCCTATTTTCCTGTAGAGTAAGATAGATTTCCATATCCAATTGAGTGTGTATGGTATTCCCTCCTTAAGCCAAATCCAAAGAGAACAAGATTCACTCATTCCCTCTCACCTTCCCCCAATTCCACTTCACTGTAAAAGCTTTTTCTTGTCTGTTTTATGTGAGATAATTTAACCCATTCTACCTCTCCCTTTCTCCTTCTCCCAGTATAATCCTCTCCCACCCCTTAATTTTATTTTTTAGATATCACCCATTCATCTTCAACTCACCCTGTGTCCTCTATCTATCTATCTATCTATCTATCTATCTATCTATCTATCTATCTATCTATACACATATAATTTTTCCCTCCACCTACCCTAATACTGACAAAGGTCTCATGAGTTACAAATATCATCTTTCCATACAGGAATGTAAACAGTTCAACTTTAATAAGTTCCTTATGATTTCTCTTTTCTGTTTACCTTTTCATATTTCTCTTGAGTCTTATATTTGAAAGTCAAATTTTCTATTCAGCTCTGGTCTTTTCATCAAGAATGCTTGAAAGTCCTCTATTTCCCTGAATGTCTATTTTCCTCCTGAAGGAGTATACTCAGTTTTGCTGGAAAAGTGATTCTTGGTTGAAATCCTATCTCCTTTGACCTCCAGGATATTATATTCAAAGCCCTAGGGTCCCTTAATGTAGAAGTTACTAAATCCTGTGTTATCCTGTGTTTCCACAATACTTGAATTGTTTCTTTCTGGCTGCTTACACTATTTTCTCCTTGACCTGTGAACTCTGAAATTTGGCTACAATATTCCTAGGAGTTTTCTTTTGGAGACCTGAGATAATTTTAGCAAAAAGAGAATGGATTGGGCAGGAAAGACACCAAAAGTTAGGAGAACAACTAGAATGCTATCTCAGCAGTATAGCTGAAAGGTGTTGACTGCATGAACTGTGAGGAGCTACGTGAGTGGAGAAAAGGAAGCTAGACATAGAATAGTTGTGAGTACAGAAGAAACAAAATGTAGCAACTTCTTGTAAATGGATGTTGAGGAAAAGGGAAGAATCAAGGATAAAGATGAGGTCACTTTCCTGGATAATTGGGAAAATGGAAAGATAGCTATAAGGGAGAAGGTACTGAGTTCTGTTTTGGACATGATGAGTTTAGGCTGCCTAGATGACAACCAGAAGGAGATGTCCTTTATGTAATTGTAAATTCCAAATCAAAGGTCAGAAGAGAGATTAGGACTGCATCTGTAGATTTAAGGGTGGAGATGATTCTTGAACCTGTAGCACCTGATGAAATCTCCTAAAGGGTATGTATAGAGTTGGAAAAGAGAGCCCAGGACAGAACCCTGGGGAAACCTCATTGCAAAAATACATGGCATGGATGACAATCCAGCAAAAGGAGATTGAAAAGGAGTCATCAAACAGGTAGGAGAGCTAGGAAAGAAAATATTATGGAAGCCAAGGGAAGAAGAAGCACCTGGGATAAAAGGTGTTAGCATCAAAACCAGCAGAAAGGTTTAAGGAAGATAAGGACTCAGGCTTATTGTGTTTATCAGTCAAGAGATCATGTGTAACCTTAGAAAGTAGTTTCAGACAAGTAATGAGGCTTAAAGTCAGATTTTGGGGACTCAGAAGTGAGCAGGTGGTGAGCAAATAGAAACTAAGGCAATTTAAAAACAATACCCAGAGTTTCTCTCTTGGAATTTTAAAAGGGTGGAACTTCTTTAAAATAAAATATATAAAAAATAAAGATAAGAATAACACTGAAAATCACTTTCCTCAGAAACTTAATATTAAAGATGAGTGAATTATAAGAATAAATATGGAAAGAAAAAAAGTTTCTTACATATACATAAAGGAGGATTGTAGATTTTGGACAAATACTAAGACTTTATTCTGAATAAATCATTCCCTGATAAAACAAATGGCTTAAAGCAAAGCAGATGTTTCATACTCTTTAGGACAGTTAGTGAAGCATTTGCTAATGCCATGAAATCCTACGTACTAAACTGACATATGATGCTAACAAAAATTACACAAATTAAAACCTGGAAGAAATATTGTTAACATGCATTAACTATGAATGGTATTATTGACTATAAATGGAAATATATCCTGCAAGGCATTAAGACCTATCTAATTAAATCATGGAATCAGGAATCACAGCCATTTGGAGTTGGAAAGGACCTCAGAAGCCATCTAGCACAACATATACCTGGGAAAAACAATTCCCACTAAGATATGCTGGATGAGTAATCATCATAGCCTTTACCTGAAGACATCTAATGAGAGGAAACAATCTGTTCTAAATATTAGCATCTTCCTCTCCTTTCTACCCCATCCCCAACCCTGGCCTCAACTTCAATCCTTAATTTTACTCTTTCCAATTTTTATACATTGCTCCCAGGTCTGTTCTCTGAAATCAAATAAAGTTAAATCTAATCCCTCTAATACATGACAGCCATTCAAACATCTAAGAATCAAGATGAATTATGAGGATAGTCTATTCAAGTCAACAATTAAGATGGTGTTATATAATATTAAGATACTTTGACAACAAAGAAGGTATTCATACTGATGAGGATAAAGAATAACTCACATGAAAATAGAATAAGGGTAAACATATAATATTGTCTTCTTAATAATGTATACTAATATATAAAGGAAGGAATAACTGGAAATAACTTCTAAAGTCTAAAAGTAAATCATACTTGTAGTTATCTCCTGGAGCGGCACAGCAGAGGAGAAATCAATCAATAAACATTTTCTTTTCAAATAAATTTTATTGATATATTTTATATTTATGCATTATATCTATATCTATATCCCTCTCTTCTGCCCCTTCCAGAGACACTTCTCTTGTAATGAGGATTAAAAAGAGGGGAGGGGAAGTTCATTAGCAAAACTAATGAATATATATTTTTAAATCTGATGTTATATGCTCTGTTACACAAAAAAGATCCCCACACAGATGTGCAAAGAAGTAGGAGGGAGATATCTTCTCATATCTCTTCTTTGAGACTGGTTTCAACTAGTATTTATTGAGCCCTTACTACATACCAGGCACTGTGCTAAGCCCGAAAGAGCAAAAGTTGTTCCTGTTCTCAAGGAGCTTACATTCTAAAGGAGGGAACTAAATGCACTTGTACAGGTAAATAGAAGTTAATATTCAAAGAAATAAGGTAATTTTAATAAGGAATATACAAACAGATGAGGGACCTGGACATTTGAAGGACCTGTCAGAGCCTGCACTCTATTGGCATGTAGCCTTTAATTATATTTTGATTTTACTTATCTGGGTAATTTACGTACTCACTATCCTCTTCCCTCCAAACAGGATGTAAGCTCCTTGAGAGTGGGTACTGTTTTCATTTTTGTCTTTGTATTCCTTGCACCTATCATACCATATATCACAGAGCAGGCATTTAACAAACTGTGTTGAATTGCTGAATTATATTGAAATATATTCCTCAAGAACTTAGGGATACATATAAGTCACAATGAGTAAACATACCACTTCAATGAATGTTCTAAAAATTCATACTATTTTATATAGGAAATCATTTTATAAACATTCAATGGCATGCATTTCCTAGTTTCCTCTACCTTTGTCTACCAATGAAACCAAGCATATGCAAATTAAATATGTTTCTAGAGGGCAGAAATGATTAATTTGCATTTGATTTGAGAACTATATATGTATATAATGATAATAATTGAAATTAACAACACCATAATAGTAGGAAACTTTAATGTCCTCTCTCAGAACTCAATGAGAGTTAAGAAAACTATAAAAATATATGACTAAAACATTTCTTTTAATCTTCTGTTGCATCAGGCTAATTTTTATCACTACAGAGTCTGCCTGATGAGATCCAATGCCACAGAAAAATGATTTATCTAACAACATACAGAGAACACAAAAATCAAGCAAGATGGTTGGGGATTGCATTTGGGAAACTGTAGAGTGCTTTCAGTGATGACAAGCTGCATTCAGTCACCAATAGTCTCTAAGTAATGCTATATAGCTACAAATAATGAAACACCATGATTCCAGGAAAACCAAAATTGCCACTTATTCAAAGGACAATGGCGACATAGATGGTGGTTAGGCTGCAGCACTGTATCTATGTTAACTTTCAGGCAATAAGTGTAAGTATCATGCTCAGACTTAGCAGGGGAGTCAGAAACCTTATAGTTCAAACTGTTAACAGAAACTCCCTGGACAACATTCCCAATGAGTAGTCATGTGGTCAGTCTTTGAAGATCAATAGCAAAAGAGAACATTATGTATTCTAAGGCAGCCCATTCTACTTTGAGACAGTTCAAAGACAAGTACAAGCATAAAGAGAGAGAAGAAGGAAGAGGCAGGGAGAGGAAGAGAGGGAGAGGAAGGAAGAGTGGGAGAGGGAGAGGGAGAGAGACAGAGAGAGAGAGAGAGAGAGAGAGACAGACACAGAGACAGAGAGACAGACACAGGAGGGAGAGAGACAGAGGAACAAACAGACACCAGTCACGGAATGAAAACAAAGAATTCTAGTTGGGCACAAGTACTGCAGTGGCACTTAACAAAATTCGAAATAAAACAACACAGCAATGACTGAGTAAATCTTCTGTGGAGGATTTATATAAAGATGAGAATGAGAGTTGCACCAAGTGAGACAGCAAGAATCAGCTCCAGGGGCTGCTAGGTGGCGCAGTAGATAGAGCACTGGCCTTGGATTCAGGAGGACCTGAATTCAAATCTGACCTCAGACACATAACACTTACTAGCTGTGTGACCCTGGGCAAGTCACATAACCCTACTGTCTAACAAAAAGTAAAAAAAAGAATCAACTCCAATCTGCACATAACCATATCAATGCCATTATCATTCTAATGAAGCATTATGAAATAAGACAAAGTTGAATTATGCAAAATTAACCAGGTGACATACATACACACCCTCATAAAAAACAGTAACTTAGTACTTTTCTAAGAGACCTGAAAGAATTCATATTTCAAAATCTAACCAGGGGACCTATTTGTACAAAAATATTCATAGCGCTGTTTTTTGTGGTGGCTAAGAATTGGAAATTGAAGGGATGCCTGTCAACTGGGGAATGACTAAACAAGCTATGGTGTATGATTGTGATGGAATATTACTGTGCTTTAAGAAATGGCAAGCAGGATGATTTCAGAAAAACCTGGAAAGACTTACATGAACCGATGTGAAATGATCAGAACCAG
The DNA here is from genome assembly GCF_003287225.1 of Phascolarctos cinereus. Taxonomy (NCBI): domain Eukaryota; kingdom Metazoa; phylum Chordata; class Mammalia; order Diprotodontia; family Phascolarctidae; genus Phascolarctos; species Phascolarctos cinereus. The sequence goes on from NW_027555958.1 coordinate 128,108,133, forward strand.
GAGTACATTGTACACAGTAGTAGCAATATTGTATGATGAAGAACTGTGAATGACTTAGCTATTCTCAACAATACAATGATCCAAAGGACTCATGATAAAGCATGCTATCTACCTCCAGAGAAAGAAGTGATATTGTGTAAATGCAGTCTGAAGCATGCTATTTTTACATCCCTTCATTCTTTTTTTTATTTAATTCTTTTTTGTACAAAATGACTAATATGGTAATGTTTTACATCATTGCATATGTAAAACCTTTATTGGAATGCTTACCATCTTAGGGAGGGGGGAAGGATAGAACTTGGAATTCAAAACTTTAAAAAAAGTTTTTAAAAATTGTTTCAACAAGTAATTTGGGGAAAATAAAATATTATACAATTTTTAAAAATCCAACTTGTCAATCCTACCAAAGCACAATAGAGTAGAGAATACTTTGGAGTGCAAGGACTTGAGTTTGAGTACTTCCTCTCATGCTTGCTGGCTCAGTGATTATGGGCAAATAAATCACTTTAACTCTCTTAGCCTCATTTTCCTGTTCTATGAAGACCGGAACTTAACATCCATAGTACCGATCTTCTAAGGCATTGAATCTCAAAGAAGAGAGTTAATATGTAATGGGAAGACTGGGCAATTGACTCCACGTCTGTACATGGTCTGGGAAGCTATGCAAGGATAGTGTTTCCTCTTGATATAGGAAGATTGGTTTTCTTTGCTTTTTTCTTTATTGTTTTTGGTCTGGAGAAGATTATTAAATTCTAAATCCAAGACAAGTTTTCATTAAGTACTAAGTAAGCAATAACCTCTGATAAACATTGTAAAATGTTCTTTGTTCACTGAAACTAAATAATTCTGTACAGGGAGGGGGATTGTGACTTCTGCCTATATTTGTGGGGCTATATAAGAGCTATGTCATATTGACTGTTTTAAACTCTTTCCTGTATGGGATTGAAGAAGTAAGTGAAAGGACAATGCTTATACCTCCCTGGGATCGCAGAAACCCATTTTGAAATGGGCATATGGACAATGTGGTCAAAATGTTCTCCAATAAATTTGCTGTGCACAGTAAATTTTTAAGCAGGGGGAAGAATGCAGTGGAGGATCCAGTCCTTAGAACTTGCACAAATGCTGTACCCACTGTATACCCGCTTGATCAAAGAACCCTTTCCCTTCCCAATTTAAAGCAAGAGCAGATAGCCTACCTGCCTTCTGTTGGCTTACTACAGGATGAAAGACTTTTTAATTAGCTGATGAACTAGAACTGAGTTTACATATAAAAGATTTGATTAGATGAAATCCCTCTTTCTTCCCTAGTGGCTTTTGGGTAAGAAGGAAGAAATGCTGTAGGCCTCTGATGGGGGAGAGAGATAGTAGTGATGCGGCTGCTGTGACTCGCCTTATCTGCCCACTGGGACCACTATGTGGTTGTGAACACATGATGCCTCTGTTTCCATCTCTGCTGTGTTTATTCCTTTCCTATCTTAGGATAAGTAAGTATTGAAGATGCAATGGACCAAGTTAAAACTCTGTGAGCTTTTGAAGGGTGGAAGAGCCAACAGAGGTTCAGCAACTGGAGCCCACAGCACAATGTGCTGGTAGCCTCAGCAGCAGAGGACAGTGAGGAGCCAGCCGTAAGGAAAAAGTGGATTAACCTAGGCCAGCAATGAATGGCTCCAGCAACTGAGACATCGTGGTCTGTGAGCAAAAGAGTATGTAATTAAGTTCTTGTTATACCTTCTTACCAAACATCCTTTTGTAAAAGCTAAAATTGGTCAAATGATACTTGGGAGATACTAAATATTAATAGGAAGCTAAGTAGGACAGTGTGTATAGTGCTGGACTTTGAAGCACTGGTTGATATCGCAGGGGATACACTGGATATGGGTTCATGAGTGTCACTGTTAGAAAATCCCACAATTCTCCAGAATTAATTCTAGAACGTTGACAGGGAGAATAGTAGCTGTGCTTAGCACAATGCCTGGTTGTAGGCATTTAACGAATGCTTATTGATTGGCTAACTGCTCTGGAGATGTGACCTGCCAGTGTAAAAGGGTGTTTGAGACAGTAGCCTCAGAGCTCATATATATGTAAAGAGCTCTTGACAGCTTTAAAGCATTTTACAGTCAATCATTATTGTAAATTATCACAATTACTGCCACTTGGATTTGTCTATATCTTATGGAATATTATTACCAACATCCTTACTTTATTATACCTTAAAAGATGACAAAGAGATCCCAAAAGAGATACATTGAAGAGACTTTCAGTTACTAATCTAGGTTTCAGCTAATTGGATACTAGGCAATTAATGTGGAAGGGAACATCTGCTTTGTTTCCAAAGATTCGTCTTTGCAATACCTGCTGCTGATGCTTTCACCTCTTTCTCCTTGTATCTACCTACATCATAGATATAGAGTTGCCCCACAAAGATTATTCATTCATCCTTACTGATTTGGACCATTAATTTTCAGCAATTTCAGCTGCCACAATGGATTATGCATCATTCCACACAGTTCTTTTGTTATCAAAATCTAATTTTTTGGTTTGTAACACTGACATAATATTTAACTCTTAAGAGTATTTCCACAAAACACTTCCATTATCCTATTTTCAATTGAAATGATAATGCTTACAGTCACTGGACTATCATAAAGTATCTTTTAAAAATTCAAAGATGATTAGTGTATGATTCAGCTATTTGAGTTTCTGAAACTTAATATCCTCCTGGATTTAAAAGTCCTATTAATTTTTTTTTAACCATGACCATTAAATGAGAAGAAACTAAGAGGCTATTCAGTGTTTTGAAGTATTCCTTTCTTAGAAACACTAATGATCCTTCTCTACTATGTATACACACTAATGCATGTGTACAAATACATGTACAAACAAATCAATAAGCACTTAACAACAAGCATCTAAAATATGCTAGGCATTGTTGAAACAAAGAAAATAATTAATAATTCTTGCTTTCAAGGAGCTTACGTTTTAATAAGGGAAACAACATATAAGCATTGGACTTTTAATGAGGGGATTCCTGGATGAGGACATTTCTCCTACCAGTGCGGCAGTGCATTCTCTGCAATTTATAATCTTTATAAAAGTAAATTGTGTGGAGCACTGAGAGATTAAGTAATTTGCTCAGGGTCATAAAGGTGATATGGATCATATGTGAGACTTGAGCCCAGGTCTTCCTGCTGCCTCTCATACAAAATATATACAAATACATGGTGATGTCTAGGGGAGGTAAGTTTTCATAAACACTATTTACCAATATCCCAACTGAATTTCTATTCTGAAGCACTGTCATGGTGAGAAGGCAACATAAGCAGAGCAAAATCTCTATCAGTTTCACCAAGCTAGAAGAGCTTTTAGTAAGAGCAAGGAGACCAACATGTCTATCCTTTGAAGATCAGCTTAGCTAAGCAGAGAGAAGCTTAGATGTAGAAGACTGATTAATGAAATGATTCATTTTTTAATGAGTAAATAAATGGAATTGTGACTGTACCATGAAGGGAATACCCACACTAATGGGCCTTTCCAAGCAAGAAAGGAATTAACTATACTGTAGGCATTACCATTATGCATTATAAGAAGCAGCCTTAGTATAGTGGATAGAGATCTGGGTTCAAATCTCACCTCTGACACATACTGGCTGTTTGACTCTGGACAATTTATTTGTATGCTCAATGATCTCATTCACTCTCTGATCATTGCTATTCTGCAAGAGTAGAGAAAAATTCCACATCAGGAGCTCCTCACACAGATAAAATCACCCATCTGGTTCAATAATAGTAAAAATAGATACATTACTACATACCCTCATAATTACCTTAAATCATAGGGTATTCACAATTATTTCAACCTAAAGTCACCCTTTTTGTTTTAAATAAAGTGTTCTAATATATGCTTAAATTCACCTTAATTATTAATTCCTCTTCATAGAGAAATAAAATACACATATTGTATTCATGTGAAACTTTTCTTTCTGTAACAAATATATGAATATTTCATGTCACATAGTATCAATAAAATCGGCAAATTTTGTGCATGTTTTCTAGTACTGTGCACATTTTCAGAAGACAGCAGTAACAATGCCAACTACTTTTCACATACTAAATTTGGAGCTCCTCACACACAGCTGAATGGAAAGGTAGAGTAGTATACCATGCTGATATATGTAACGTGCCCTTGATAGAATATGCACACAATGCGCATGTAATTTGGAGTTTTAATTCCCCATCTCCCTTATTCGTTGCCTAGCAACCTACAGGCAACATGAACAACTGTCAAGACTGTGTTATGAAATCCAGTGAAAAGGACTGTTCAGTCACTGTTGTCAGGATCCATCTCCTCTAGAGCTAAAATTTTGCTAGAGAACACTCCAGGCTATATCTGTGCAATAAAGTAATGTCAGTGATGTCTTCATATGCAAAAGATGGCACTGGGTGGTTTACTTCTGGCATTTTATACTCTTCTTGGCCTGATTAAAACAAGCTTGGAAACGCTTGCTTTATTTAGCCAAATGTTTGTGTAAGTAGCAGGTTCAATGACTTCACTTGTACCAAAGGCGCTTAACAGTATAATCTCATAGACAAACTGAGAACAAATTGTTTTGAATTGACTTGTCAAAGATAGTGCCTATCATAATGCTTGTCCAGGTGGATATCTTAAATATGATCATGACAGTGATGTGCCTAAAATTCAGACATCTGTATTTTATAAACCCCACAACTCAAAATTCCTGGCCTGGGAATAGAGAAGGAGTCAATATTTCCTTGTCACTATGCCAGCGAAAATGCCTTTACCCCAAAGGAAAGATTCCATCATAACTGACAAACTGGCTGGATAGTGTTTTTTCCCCCTTTGGGCTTAGGCTCCCACAGTTACTGTCTGATTGGCTAGTGATTACAAATTGATTGACAGCTGTGACTATGTGAGTAAGCCACTCATTGTACAGGATGGCTTTGTAAACACAGGATTTATATACTAAGAATTTATTTTCTTATTTTTACAAAGCTATTTCCCAGGCTGCTCTGGTAACTTCCTTTGAGCTTAGGGATGGAGAATAACTAAATTAATGTTTTTTGGCATGTGAAAGGATTCATCCATGAAACCATTCACTTATTTTTAAATATTTCTGTGTGAGTTTTTTTTTTTGGAGGGGGAGCTGTTATGTAAATGATGTACCCTCTCCAAATTGTCTTCCAGTACTCAGTTTGACCTTTGTGTAAATTCCTTCCCTGTTCATTTTTACGCATGCATTTCTAATATATTTGCCTCTTGAATTTTTCACATATCAACCCTTATCCAACTCAGGTTACAGAAAAAAAAGGTTTTTTAAATACTAAAAACTAAATGCTTTAAAACCATTTAATGTATGTCCCAGTTATGTCTTTCTGAACTACTTTAGGATGAACTACTTAATGGATGACACTCTTCACCATCATATTCCCTGAGGTATTTTTGGTTAAAAGAGATAATATATGTAGCATGTTTTACACATCACACAGAACTACACAAATATCTGTTATTATTATAAGTAGTAGTAGTATAGTAGTAGTAGTAGTAGTAGTAGTAGTAGTAGTAGTAGTAGTAGTAGTATAGAAGATAGTCTAATTTATTGGAAGGAGCACTGAGTTCAGAATCAGGAGAACCTGAGTTTGAGTCACAGCCCCAACACTAATTGTTATTGTGAACCCGGACAAATCATTTAACCTCTCTGAGCTTTGATTTAACTCAGAACTAGAATGGTACTAATAATACTTATGCTGCTTACCTCCTATATATATATATATATATATATATATATATATATATATATATATATATATATATATATATATATATATATATATATATATATAATATATATATATATATATATATATATATATATATATGTGATATTCCAAAAGTCTTACTGCAGGCTGAAGTACTAATGGCTTAAGACTGCACTAAGACTTTTGGAACACCCTGTATGGTAAATGAGCTATTATTACCATCACTTAAGGCGATATTTTAAGGATTCATGATTTCATCTCTGTAGGTACTCACTCTCTTTACTGATACAGAACACCACCTAAGGAAATGGTCTTTATAAGTTGCAGTAACTTTAAAAAACTATGTGGCCAGCCTTCAGACAATGAACCCTTTCAACCTGAGCTATACTGGCCCTTTATTAAAGACATGCAGGCCATGAATGTTATCGTTTTCAAGCCTTCATAGTTTGGCAGGACATACCAGAACTTGTGTTTCATAGGTATTGGTTTCTAGTAGAACCATAACTAGATTGGGTTGAATGTGGCTTTGCTGAAGGTCACCAACATTTAAATAGCATGAAAATTTTAAATAATGATTTTTTAAAAATTGGGCAAGTTTAAAATTTTGTACATTAACATTTAGATAGAATTTTCATTCCTCCAGGTTATATAAGAAGACAAGGAATTAAAGGCATAGAAGCTGGCTGATCTAAAATATGAATGGATTTTGTAAATTTGTCTAAATGTTTTCACAGTTCCTAAAATATTAAGGTACTCTACAACATCTTTGTTCCTTTCTCATAACTGGTGGTCATCCTCTATCTTTTTTTTTGTGCTTAAAAAGACCAATGCCTAAGACAAATTCCTATGTTTAGGAAACTGTACATAAGTAATTTTGACTTTGAATTTACTCTTGCCCTTTTTTTTTTTTGCTGCTATCCTTTCAACTGAACTCATAAGCTTGCTTAGAATATGTCAACATTTTGCATGACCTGAATTATCAGGTCTAGTTGATTTGTTTTTGTTTCTACTCTATTTCTGCAGGGAACTAAAAATTCCACTCTTTCTGCCATCCACCCTCCAGCCTTCTCTTTGTTGCTTTGAAGCAACAGAATTAATTAGCCTCCTAACATACACCACTTTCAAACAAAGATTTCTTCTCCTCTTTTTCCACATCTCCAAAAGGCTGTCCTTGAAGCAGGAAGTATCATGGGAAAAGGTGATGGCTTTGGGTTTAATAATAATAACTGAACTTGGAAGTCTATCTCTAAGCAAGTATGCTTTCCAACAGGGCAGATAAGCATCAAAATATATCAAATTATGTGGGAGATTCCCCAAATAGATAAGTGGTCAAAGTATATGAACAAACAATTCTCAAAAGAACTGCAAGTATTCACAACCATATGAAAGAATGCTCCAGATCACTAAGAAATACAAATCAAACATGTTTCACCTCATGCCTTCAAAATCAGCAAAGATGACAAAAATGGCAATGCTCAATATTGGAAAGCTTGTAGAACAACAAGCATGCTAATTCATAATTGATAGAGCCATGAAATTAAACAACCATTTTGGAAAGCAATTTGGAAATTATGCAAATAAAGTGACTAAAATATCTATATTTTTTGAATTAGAGACTCCATTACTGGGCTGAAACCCCAAGGAAGACATCAATAAGAAGAACATTCCCATATATCCCAAAATGTTTATGGCGGCACTTTTTGTCATAGCAAAGAAATGGAAATGAAGTAGGTACCCGTTTATTGGGGGATGGCTAAAAAATTATGGTACAGGTACATGAATAAAACAGAATATTACTACACTGTAAAGAATGACATGTGGTGAATACAAAGGTAAGCATGGAGAGAGTTTCATGAACCAATGCAGAATGAAGATATACACACATACACACATACACACAAAAATACATGTATCCCACTACAACAAAGTAAATGTATATATGTAGATAGCTAGACACATTCACTTTTGGATACACGTATGTATATGTATATATATATATATATATATATATATATATATATATATATATATATATGTATATATATATATATATATGTATATATATATATATATGTATATATATATATATATGTATATATATATATGTATATATATATACATACACACACACACACTCTCACACACACACACACTCTCACACACACATATATATATAAAATATATATGTATATGTATGTATATATGTATACACACACACACACACACACACATATTATCACACTACAACAATGTAAATGGAAAAAACAATTGCATTCCAAAAAATCAAAAGTGAATGAATCAAAATTTTAAACATCAATCATAACTCAAATAAAGTGATATAAGACAACAGCCACTCAGCTTTTTCAGGAGGTGGGAGGTCCACAGGCATTACACATCACACATGTTTTTGGACTAATGTTTTTTTTCTCTTTAAAAATTATATTTGTTATATTGGACAGCTCTCTAGATGAAGGAGGGAAGAGGATACTCAGGATAACTATGAAGGTTTAAGAAACAGAAGACATCAATAAAAACCTAATTTATAAAGATAAAAGTAAAGAGGGAGGAAATAGAGTTTCCAACATGCTACAATTAATAGACATCACTGATGTTTTCTTTTCTGACCCCACCTTGCAATTCTCCTAGAACATCACTTATCAACCAGCTTTAAAAAAGCAGTCAAAAGAAGTGAGAAGCAATACTTCACTAGTTTGATTTATCTATGATTTTTTAAAATTATGAAACCAGATTGCACTGAGCCAATTTATACTATCTTCACGATTTCTCACTCTTCATGAATGTTATACATGTCTTTTTATAAATCTTCATAATCTGTGGAGACAGCATAGTAGAGAAGAAAGAACACTGATTTTAGAATCAGAGGATTAGGGTTAAAATTCCTCTGCAACATTGTTTGGAAGAAATTAAGAAAAGGAAATCCCAGAAATGTATCTGGGTTTTGAGAGATAGGGGACAGATTCATCAATTTACTTAGTACCTGCTATATACAAGGCACTACACTAGCTGTGGGGAACATATCGACAAAGAACGGAATTGTTTCTCATCTCAAGAAACTTATCTTCTGCACAGAGAAATGGCATATATGCTAATGAGTTGAGGCAGTATGGTACAATGGAAAGATTACTGGCTCTGAAGTCAGGGGATATGGATTCAAATTCCACCTCTGACACTATCCATTTTACTGTGGGCAAATCACTTAACCTCCCTTGGCCTAATTTCCTAATCGTTAATTTGAGGTGGTTGGATAGTTGGAAATCTGAATTTCATTCCAACTCTCATCCTATGATTCCCTATAGACATACACAACTAGAAGTGAGACTGCTCTGGCTTTTTCTAATCTCCAGTATATTTTGATACCTACCAATGCTTCACCACAACTTGGGATAGCCCTCTTCTTCTCTGCAACAGAGATTAGTTTTCCCTGAAAGGAAACAAAGCAGACCCTAGATCTTGTTTTTCTGCTGCAGCTTCCTAGACACCTAAGAGTAAAACGTCTGACCCAAATGCAGTCAGGGATCCATCATTTGGTTCATTTCACCATAGGACAGCCATTATATCCTTCACCATATCTTTCACTGATGATCAAATGCATTTCCATATGGAAAAGAGGGAGTCTGTGTCCAGATATACTAAGTGCCATTCTACCCTCATTGCTGTGTTAGGGAAAAGTAATCCTTCTTTTATTAATTATTCAACAGGTTGCAAATGCCTCATTTCATCCCACCACTGGACTTGAACTGAGAGAGTGCTGGATTGTTGCCACCACCAATATGTACCAACACAGCACTAAGGTCATCAATCTGTTTTCTCTTATTGCTGTCAAGTGACAAGCCCATTGGATCCGTGAGGGAGACATGTTGGAAGTGATAAGGCACCTTTCAAGTAAAACTAAAACAAATAAATCAGGTGACGACCTCACAGCACCACCTCCGACAACAACAATGGCTGACCAGGTGCTATAAGCACAAGAGCCTATAGTGTGGCAGCACTACCCAGACAATCAGTCTTTTTACAGCCCTCTTCACAATCATTATTTGGAGAGGCAATTCTTGTGAAGAAAGGGTCAGTCATTCTCATAAACCATCAACCAAATGCCACTAAGAGGGCAGGCAAACAAGCCTTGTTGAAGAATCAAAGTACCCTAAGGGAGATAGAGGAAGCTGCAAGTGCCAGGTATGTCAAATTATGAACACCATCTTAACCATCATCTGCCTTCAGACCATGATGGAGACAGCTGAGGACTCTGAACCAAAGGGCCTTGAGAATAGCAACATTTCCTGCCTAGTAACCTATAGTCATCATACTGGGAAGCAACTCCTATGGACAGGCAAACTGGAAACTGCTCCTCTGGGTGCTATAGCCATAGCTACTAAAGACCACGAAAAGAAAATTCTTTCCATCAAAGTTCTCGGGGCAGTCAAATGGTTCAACATCAACATCAGATATGATTTCATCAACAGAAATGACATTAAAGAAGAGGCATTACCATCTGCCTTGCTGTCATATCCTAAGAACCATGGAATGTTTCCATCTGAATTTCAGTTTAAATCTTCCACATGCATTATCTCCCCCATTACAATGTAAATTCCTTAAGAGCAGGGACTAACTTTTCTATTTGTATCCCCAGTGTTTAGCACATAATAAGAGCTACATATATATATATATATATATATATATATATATATATATATATATATAGAGAGAGAGAGAGAGAGAGAGAGAGAGAGAGAGAGAGAGAGAGAGAGAGAGAGAGAGCATGTTTAGTATATAATAACAGCTACATAAATGTTGGATTCATTCATTCAATTTAAATAAAGCAGAAACTTCTATTTTATCAGCACATCATTTTATGCAAAGACATCAAAAATACAATAAGAAGGATCCAACAGAATGTGGGTTCACAAGTCACTTGCTTGAGTGAAGGGGTTAGACTAGTTGACATCCAGTAGGCCTTCCAGCTCCAAGTTCTGTGATGCTGAGATCTAGCCTCTGATAAAGCATTGCTACTTTACATTGATTTTTTTTTGGAGTAAGGCCAGTGACCTGACTGAACCTGTTTCTTAGAACCAAAACAACTAGAGATGTGACTGTAAAGTCTCTGATGTGTCTCTGAAAAGTCATCTCACAAAAGAAAAAAAAAACAGCTGCCATCTTCTGATCAATTTTACTTACCTAGATTTAGCTCACGTTTGTTTTTCCCTATTCATTGAAAGATGTTAAGAGACATCAGCTAAGCTAATTAAGAATTATTTGGAAAAGGAAAAAAAGAATATTATCATAATATGTTGACTTCTTTGAACACACTGAGTTTTGAAAATTATTTCCATGGTATAGTGGCATGAATGCTGAATTTGAAATCTGAGGACCTGGCTTGCATCCTAGCTCTGCTATTTGCTACATTCTTAACCTTTGGGGGCATAAAGACAAGTAACAAGGTAGTGAATAGAGAATTGACCTTGGAGAAAGGAAGACCGGGGTTTCAGTCCTTTTTCTGTCACATGATCCAGTTCATTTAGCTTCTCAATCCCCCAAGCAATTCTCTAATGCTATGAGTTGAGGAGCAGTTGCTGATCTACATTGATGGAAGGAATATCTTCGCTGGGAGCTCCAATGTTAGTGAAATCACTAGTCTAGATGTCCCTATCCCCAAAAATCACTTGGGCAATTCACTTGATCACTCTGGGCTTTGGTTACTTCACCTGTAAAGCAAGACAGACTAGATGATCTTTAAGGTTTTCTCCTATTGTAGTCAGAGTTCCTCATTAGAAATAGTTATTTCAAGTTATTTCCATTTAGTTATTTTTAATTAGAAACAGTTTTCTAGGAAACTATTTCTAACTTTTATCTTATTATATTTATTTCTATACCACATTTGTATAACTTAACCTCAAATAAAGTCTGAGGTGCCTTAATTCGTTATATTTGTGTTATGTTGTACCAGTTGATACCAATTGTTATCAGTCACATTGAAATCACTGTCCAATATGGCCAAAATCACACAAAAAAAAGTTTAGAGAGATAAACTATGATACACTACAACAACACAATATTTGTAGTTAGCTGTCCCTAAAGGAACAGGTAATTGGGAAAGGGAGGGGAGGGGAGGAGTACAAGCTTGAAAGGGAAGTCTTTCCTAACTTTTATAACTAGAGACAACTGTCACTTTATGTAAGGGGACCATTCCACAGACTTCTGTGTAAAGTAATTTTTACATAGTGTGTATTTGCGCAACGGCATGGGGAAGGAAGAGATGAGACAGGAAGTGGGGCCACTGTCACCCTCCCACTCCCCACATGGGGGCAGGAGGTCTCAAGCCAAGCCCAGTTCCAGTTTCAGTGGCAGTCAGTTCTTCTGCTTTCACTTGGAGGGATGTTTGTTTAAAGATTTTTAAAGGTTTTTTTTTTTGTGAGGGGTAGGAGGTCAGAAGGCTGAGTCGAGGGGCAGGAGTAGGGAGACAGGGCATAGTACTGTACAGTAAAGTTAACATAGGTTTGGGTTTTTTTGGAATAAGGATTTCTTTTAGAATTCTTTACATAAAGTTGAATTTGCATAATGTGAATTTATGGAAAGAGAGAACTGTCTGTATGTGGAATGCTCATGAAAATAGAAGATATATTCATGAAAGAAAAAAATACATCAAACTTTTGAGTCACCATGTTTCAAATTGATGTCAGTGAAAGAGACCCACTTGAAAATGACAAGGACAGGGTGGATGTGTTCTTCTCTTCCAACTGAACCGTGTGGCCAGGTAAGAATGATAACACAAAGGAGAGAATCCAGAGGGGGGAGATTTCTCTGACTGGCAATGAGTTTGAGAGGTTTCCAGGGATAACTATGTCTCCTCACTATATAAAGAAACTGTGGAATATTTCTACACCACATCAGGCTGTCAGTCAGTCAATAAACATTTATTAAGTGTCTACTGTGTACCAGGCACCATTGGGCTGGGGCCCACAACAGAAAAGTGACTTCTTCAGAAAAAGACCAGCAATGCTTGAGGAACCACCTCCTGGGAAGCAGAGAGAACTTTAGGTAGAATGATGTAAGGCAGAGAAAACGGCCATTTGACTGAAACAGCCAAGAAGAGCAATAAGAGAAGTCATATCTGAAGAAACTATGACAGGCAATATTTCTGGGAAATCTCATAATTCTAATCGCATAATTGTAGGTAACTGAGGCTATATACATCTCCAGGAAAGGGTTCCTTTGGTAGGTCTTTCAACTCCTGTCAAAAAAAAAAGTGTTCTTTGAGGTTTGAGAACTGGGTGCTTACTGGTTGGTGTAATAGTAAATTTCTAACAGATTTTTTTGGGTGGGAAGTATATGCTAGGGACATGATAAATCCACAAAAGTCTGTGCCACAGCCTTTCATGTCACATAAGATCCTCAGACATGAGACTTTCATTAAAATATGTGTCCCCAAGTTTAGGCTCAAATTAGATGTTTCATTCTCCTGACTCAGTTTCATCAGGAATTAAAGGCATATGCAGAATGTTGGAGGGCACTTAAAATAGTTTTGAGGATTCAGAGTGGTGCAATCAGGCTGCCCAAGCATCTTACCATCTAGTTAAGCTCAGTATTTTAATTACATTCCATTTCCTCCTACAACAGACTTTAGAGCTACGTAAAATCAAAGCCAACTGCAAGTTTCACCCAAGACTTCCTTAAAAAGTTTGGGATCATTAAAGGATTTTCTCCTTTTCTCAATAAAGCCCCCATGGTTCCTGGATTAACTCTGTACACTGCCCCTTTTAATATTTAAAAGAGATCATTTTGTCTTTTATAATTTATTTTGGAAAACTCTAAAATAAGATACTATTAAAGATTATTAACCTAACGGCATTATACTTTGACGTATTTCAAAAGCAAACGTGAAGAAGTTACTGTTTTCATGAGATGAATTAGAACACTTTTCATCCACTTAAGTTCTGAAAGTATGAGCTGTAGCCAAAAACAAACAAAACATTTCAGAAATAATGCTTCATTTTTCAGATATAACAAATAGACTTGAATTCAGAAGGAAAAAGAAGGAGAGTTATGCTGGTTTATACAAATTTCTATTTATAAACCACTCATCATTTTTTTTTTAAAGGAAACACTGTATGAGAATTAATTGAGACTCTTTCCAGGTTGTCATGCATGGGGGGAAAACACACAAATAAAAACAAATCACACTAAATAATTCTTCTTGCATATGTGGGACAATGTTCCAAATCCCAGGATATCAATATTTGAATAAAAATCCAACTCAGCATCGTTTATCATGGTTGTTTGAACTAATGTTCAGTAAATCTTCCATCCAACAGTAAAGTTTAAATTTGTCTCTCATGATGGTAAGCAAAGGAAGAAAGTATGTACTGTGAGGTAAAGGAAGGATACAGAAGGAGGGGGGATAGAAATGTAGTAGGGGAAATGAAAATGGAAATGGAAAAACAAGGGGAAGATGAAAGGGAAAGAACCACTCAGTAATTTACAGTCCATCAAAACAGGCAATCATAAAAAAATAGTCATATCTTAAAACTGAAATGAGAGTAAATAAGAGGCGAAATTTAAAAAAAAAGATAAAAAAGGGAGAAGAAGGGAAAGGGAATGAGAACAAAGGAGAAGAAGGATGAAGAGTTGAGAAGAGGAAGAAGAATGAAAGATAAAGAATGGAAAGGAATGAGAAAAAAGGGAAGGAGAAAGAAGAGGATGAGTAGGAAAGCAAAGGAAAGGAAGAAAAAGAGAATGATAAAAGGAGGAAAAGGGTAAAGGAAATAGGAAAAGGAGGAGGAGAAATCACTTATCAACTTATGAGTGACTAGAGCAGAACAATCTTGAAAAATAAATGCATCCTAAAATCTAAGTGAGATGAAATAAGAGACAGAATCAAGTAGCTACTAAAATCTAAAGGGGGAGAAGGTGAGGAAGCTTAGATCATCAGAAATCTTCAATCAATGAAAACTCCAAAAATTATACCCCAGAACAAAAAAGATATTGAAAACAATACCAACGCTGTAAATGATTTTAAAAGGAAAATGGGACTAGGTATACTGCAATTCTCAAAAGACATTTTTGAGTTTGATTGCATGAACCTAACTAGCAATCAATTATACCAATATATAATGATTTTTAAAAGTTGGCATAAACTATAACCCCTATGCATTAACACATCCTAGCACAGAATTTTACAGAAAGTCACAAACACCTCAGGACTTGCAAATAGAATGACACAGGGGGCAGCACATGCCAAGTAAGTCATACCACCACCACCACTATCTTGACCACCAGCTCCCCTCAGATCATCATGAAGGCAACTCAGTATCTTTTACTAAAGAATCTAGGGGGAATGACAATGCTTCCAGTCTAATACCCTCAGGCATCATTCTGGGAAGTAACTTCTACGGAAATGCAGCTTGGAAACTGCTTTCACAGGGGCTATAGCCATGTCTACAAAACATAAAAAAAGAAAGCTCTTGCCAGTGAAGATCTTGGAACTGTCAAATAGGACCTTTCCTTGTGAACTGCAGCTTAAATCTTTGGCTGCACCTAAAAAATTAACAGCTATTTCACCTCATGGAATCTTTCTCCAATGATATCAAAGTATTATTTATATTTAATAAGTATATAATTCTGAAAGTATGGCAAGGAAAGACTGAAGGTTACGTAGAACTAATCAATGAAGGCAATACCTGAAAATACTTTGGTTTCCTCCAAGCTAAACACAAAAAGTATAATGATGTTAAAGAGCAGGTTGTAGCTGAATATTTTGAGATTTACTGGCATCTTAAAAACAAAGCTGAATGGGCAGAATACCTTTAAAGCAATTAATACCTATACAATGCTAATCAATGTACACTTTCAGAATTATATAAAGAATAAACAGATGTGGAATACAAAACCATGACCTATATTAACAAAATAGGGGCTCATTTCCACATGCAGCTATGGAAAGATTTACACTTTTACACCAATGAGATAAAAATCACAAGAGAACAAAAAAAGATCTACAATATCATCCATGTTGTCCTGTCTACTCCTGGATTTGTTCCAACAATGGTTTCCAGGAGCCTACAGAGGGTGAGTTTACATACTGACACTTTTATTCAACTACAAATAAATCATTTATCTACATATGCAATAGTCTGTAGAACACTGATTATAAAGGGGTGATAACAGGAATGTTCCAGGACCACTTCTGTCATAATTCTATAAATTAAGAGATAAGAAGAACTAAAATAATAATAGTTATACTTAAAGAAATTAGAATCATTTTGAACATATAAGAGTGTGCTGGAGAAGTTTCAACAAGTTTTTAGGAACTGATAGCTCCAACCAGTCCTCAGAACTGATCCTTAAATTTTCAGTGTAAGCATTTACACCCTGGAGACCAGGAAATTCTACAAATCAGTGTTGGATTTACTCTTTTGCTGCTTGTTTAGACTTAAGAGAGTGATGGAGAAAATGTTAATAGTGCTTATTAAATTTGAAGGTGTGTCATTCATTTTCTGAGCACTAGCTATCAAACTTTTACCAGTAAGCTCCTGGGATAATATCCTCATTATATTTTCTGCTATTAGAGTTGTCCCAAAGATGCTTTCAGTAAGTTCAAGAAAATGAGCCTACATTTGGATTACTTTCATTCAATTACAAAAAAACCAAAATAAAACATTTTTTTCCACCTGTTCAATAGGTCAATTAACATTAAACATAAAGGAATAAAAACAAGATAGTGACTTCTCCCGGGATAATTTCTACCTGATATTCATCAAACAGAAGATTGTGAACAAAATAATTTTTATTCTAGCAGTCCGCATTAAGATAATGACTTAAGGTTTAGAAAGTATTTTACATACAGTATCTTATTTAAGGAAGTATTTTTCTAGAGAAAAATTATATAAAATTAATTTCTATAAATTGACAATCTCTGCCTTGAACACGATTTCAGAAAAACACATAGGTACAAACATTCTCTCTCAATTTAAATAAAAATACAACTTTGTACAATCCCCGCATACCAACACCTAAAGCATGAAGTTACAGGCTTTGTGCTTGGAGGCAACACAAAACCCTCACGGAAATGTTTTATAATCAGACTTATTTTTAAAAAATCTTTTTAAAATTTCCTTATTGGACAAGATAAATAAAGGCAAAACTGTCCTCAAATTCATTAGTATTTAAAAAGAAACAACTCCTCTACCTTTTCCTTGACCCATGGAAAAATAATAAAATATTCGATCAGCTTCCTAAATAGTAATATGTTTCCCACCCCCTCCCCAGATACTAAAATCTATAGGATGCTTCTATATGTAGCCTCAGTGCTCCAACTTCCAAAACGTAAAATACAAAGGAGTCAAAACACAGAGAAACCAGTTAGGAACCTAGAAAAACCTTTAAGAAAGCCCTAAGAGCATTTTTTTTTTATTTTTGGAAGGTCTTGATTTCTTTGCTACATAAACACATATGCTTGGCCATGCACTCAATTCGTTGGTATTTTATTGCTATGTGTTAAAATAAAATGGTTTTCTATTCAAGTCATAAATATATAAACAAAATAATTGGCTCCTACAGGAAACTAATAGGCAATACAGAGGAAAGGCCTATTTCTCTGCAATAATAAGAGGTCAGGGTACTGAATAAGTAGGGGGGGAAGTTATTTGCATAATTTTAGGGGCCAAAGGAATCTATTACATACTCCTTTGGTATTCAGTTCACTATGGCTCATACTAACATTTATTATAGACCATAATAATGTATCACAAATCAATTTATAATTGCACATGAAAGTCTCTTCTTTTTCTCACTCAGCAAGTTGGCAGACTACCATTGACAAATTATGTGGTTCATTTAATGTCACAAAAAGAAGCAGGTGAAGTTAGAAATGGTCATTTGAATAGCATCTAACTCTAAATTGATAATTTTGTTCACTGGATATATACAGACATGGAGAGAAATGAAATGATCTCTCACCAACTTTAAAGCTCATTCGGGAAGTTTATTCACTGACTAATCCAATGAACCCTGGTAACTCCTAAAAATTCTGCATCCTTTTCATATTTTTTTTCAATTTATAGCATATTAATGCTTAGTGATTTCCCATGGTCCTCCATTGTTTCTACTCTGTATTCTGCCTCCCAACTCAATAGTAAGATCCTTGAGAGCAGGGAACATAGCTGGTTTCTTTCCTATCACTTTGATTTTTACTGGCTCATCCTGAACTTCCTCAGACTACCTTGTCCTGGAATAGCCTACCACACCAGCCTGCTCTCTCTAGACTATTCCTCTGCAAGGCCAGGCCCTAGTCCCCTATTGACAAGTTCCTCCTACAGTCCCCATTTTGTGAAAAGTCTCGGACCAATCTGCTTTCATTCTCCTTCTGGCCCTGTTCCTGACTTTTTAGACTTCAAAATCATGTTCTCAACCCAGGTACATCCCTTCTCCTCCCCATCCTTTCAATTTTCAGTTCCCTTGTAAGTTGTTGTTCCCCACCCCAGCCATTAAAATTTAAGCTTCTTGAAGTCAGGGTCTTTATATTTGCTTGTATTTGTGTCTCCAGTGCTTAGCACAGTACCTAGAACATAGTAAATACTTAAATTCTTGTTTCCTTCTTTCCACGTAAAGCACCATGGGCCCTCATCCAAACACCATGACATCGAATGGATCCCAATGGAGCACTGTGGTTTTTCTATCCATTAGCCAACAAATGTTGTTGCTGCCAAAAGTTACTGAAAGCCTATGTTCAGAATCACAGAACCCAGACAAACTCTAACATAGGCATACCATCTAGTAGAAAATTATTTCTCTTAACTCCTCCCCCCAAATAAACATTTGCAAGCACGTTTAAGGATTGATAATTATTTTGCTGCTTTTATAAATCCAATATAGGTACTCTATAAAGTTATCATTTTGTCTCCTTTATAAATTTAATTGTTCAGGAAAGGCTAATTTCATTTTCATTCAGTGTGCTATTAATTTGAATTGAATCTAATAGTCTTGTTTACATGAACAATTCTAGCCTGCAGTCATTTCTGAGATGTCAGAAACACATGCTTCTGTTTTAATTTATTTGGCCCGGCACCCATCTCTCATGAGTTCTAGCTTCCATCAACCATGGACAATAAAAACGAGGAAATAAAATTATCTTGGAACTATGAATCTGAAGGTTTTAAGTGAAAAATATTAAAAATGTCTCAGCTTATATGGAAAAAAATTTATGACAGCGCCAATAACTAACAACCCTAATATTATATATGTATAATATATAATACATAATACATAATAATATATATAATATACAATATATATTTTATATATATTTCCTCATGGAAATATTTTATAACCAGACTTATTTTTATATAATTTATATAATATATATTATAAATATATAATACAATAATGTATTATATATATATATATATATATTATATATATAAATATATATTTATATATATATATATATATATATATATATATATATATAAATAAGTTAAATTCACCAGACTGGGCTGTCTTTCCCATCTCAGCTTTTTGCTAACTTAGCATAGCATCTATGGTAGACAGTGCTCCTCAAACTTCTCTTACATCTTCTCCTTATGCTGGGTCAGTGTTTCTCCAGCCTCAACAAAGACAAAGTCTTTCTGGGAAAAATTTGCGAGCTAATTGCAGAAAATCCTTAAACACATTTCTTTTGGTGGGGGTATATGTCATTTCATGTGTGTTCTTGCCGTGGAAATACCTTCCAAAAATGGAGACTGGCAACTCTCTATTGATTAAGAACTTGTATAGCTGCATGAGTCACTAAGAAGTTAAATGACTTCCCCAAGGTCTCACAGCTAGTATGCATCAGAAGTACAACTTGAACTGGTTTTCCTGGTTTTCCTAACTCCAGGATGTGCTCTCCTTCTATGCCAAACTGCCTCTATTGAACATCTTTTCCATATAATAATTACTTAAAATAATATTTATGATGGAGTAAATGTAATTTTTTCCCCTTCAGGGAAAAAATCCCCTTAAAGGATGGGTATCTCTTTAAATTATACACTGAATCATAAGTTTAAAAAATACCCATTCATTTTTTTCACTTAAGTTCAATTTATATTAAGCACTTCCCAAATGTAAGGCATTGGGGTTGGAAAGATGAAAAAATTATAGTTCCTGCTTTCAAGGAACTCATATGCTACCTGGGAAATTTATGAGGGCATCCAGGTTGCACAGTGGATAGAGTACCGGGCCTGGAGTCTAGAAGACTTATCTTTCTGACTTCAAATCTTGCCTCAGACACTTACTACCGATGTAACCCTGGGCATATCACTTAACCCTGGTTGTCTCAGTCTCTTCATCTGTCAAATGAGGTAGAGAAAGAAATGGCAAACCACTCTAGTATCTTTGCCAAGAAAACCCCAAATGGAGTCATGAAGAGTCAGACAGGACTGAGAAAATGACTGAACAACTACTCCAAATGCAAGGCCTTGGAGTTACAAAGATAAAAATTTATAGTTCCTGCTTTTGAGGTACCCACACACCAAGGAAGTCCAAAACAAAAGCTGATAAATATAATACAAAGTAGAACATGAGGGAAGCAAAGGAGAGATCTGGAAAATTTTCTGGGAACATGCAAAATACTTTCATATATTAAAGAGAGGTAACTAGGTGGGTGGGGAACTGTGGGAGGAAGTGAATGTTTGTTTAATTGAGTTGGCATCTTATTTCTGTGGAAGGCATCACCATCCTTCCAATATTTCAGGTTCATAATCTCAGCATCTTCTTGGTCTCCTCATTCTCTTGTCCCATATATACAATCAATTACCAAATCTTTCCATTTAGACCTTCACAAAATCTCACAAATCTTTCTGTCTACTTACATAGGTGCCAACTTGGCTGAAATGCTCATGATTTTTCACCTAGATTATTGCATTAGCTTCTTGATTAGTTTTCTTGCCTTGAATCTCTCACTACTCCAGTCCATCCAATTTACTGCTGAAGTAATTTTCCCTGAGAGTAGATTTGACCATGTGACCATATGACTCTACATTCAACCAATTCCATTGGCTTTCTGTTGCCTCCGGGATAAAACGTAAACTCATTTTTTTAGTTTCTCATACCCTAAACTATCTTGTCTCAACCTATCTTTCCAACCTCATTGAATACTGCTCTCCTTTAGCTCTTTGTAATCCTGTTAAACTGTTCTCTCCTCCTTACTCATGACCCTCCATCTCCTCTTTCCATGCCTTTAAACTAACTTTCCCCTAGGTCTGGAACGTATTCCCTTCCTACTTTTTGCTCAGAGTGTTCTTACTCTAAGATGCATTCAGATACCATCTTCTGTATGGAAACTTTCCCAATCTCCCCTAAATGCTAATAATGTTGTTGCTCCCAAAATATTTTGTATTTAGCTATTTTGCATATGTATTTGTATTTATTGATTTTATATTTATGTTGCACCTATTTTTACATGTATATCTGTCTCCTTGTTTAGAATGTAAACTCATATTGAGTATGGACTTTTTTTATTCTTTGTCCTTGTATTTTTAAGCACCTCACCACATAACTGGCACATATTTGTTGTTCAGTTATTTCCAGTCATGTCTAACTCTCTGTGACCTCATTTTGAGTTTTCTTGGCAAAGACATGGGAGTGGTTTGCTCAGCTCATTTTACAGATGAGGAAACTGAGGCAAACAGGGGTAAGTGACCTTCCCAGGGTCACATAGCTAGTAAGTGTCTGAGACCAGATTTGAACTCATGAACATGAGCTCCTGATTCCTGATTCCAAACTCAGTGCTCTGTTCTGCCATCTAGCTGCCTTGATTGGAATAGTAGGCAATTAATAAATACTTGAATGATTGAGTGCAGCTAAGCTTCGAAGGAATGATGCTTTTACCAACACATGGAAATGAGAGACTGCAGGTCAATCCAGTAGTTTAATTTGGTTAAAAATTTAGAGTTGGAAAGGATCCTAGAGATTGATTCTCTTACCCAAATTGTAGAGTATCAATGACACCACTTTCTATCCCTGACAAAGTCAAAAATCAAATCAGAATCTACTCTTGTCATTTTCATTATAATTGTCGGCATTATCCTCCACATGCAGTATTTTATTCCTTGGCAAAAGGAGTTTTCAATAAATTTCCACTTGTTACCATTTTCCTGTACTAAGCAATGAATAAATTAATGTTGATAAGTTCCATGTATCATTGAAGCAATTGTCAATTCTTCAAAGGCTTGCCAACGTAGCTGTCTAGTATATTTGCACTTGTGTAAATGAACAAGAGGAGGTGGCATCTTATGATGTCAAACACTTACGGTCATCCCACCCCATTCTCCATACTAATGCATCTACAAACCTACTCTATTGTTAATATTTGATGAGATGGGACTTTTAATCATAAGCTCAGAAAGAAAATCTCTGCAAATGTTTGAAAATTTACACCACAAGGATACATATGTGTTTAGGCACTGGAACAGGAAGGGAAGGAAAAGAAAGGGAAAAGCATTTATATAGCACCTACTTTGTGCCTGGCACTGTGCTAAGTGCTTTTTACAATTATCTCGTCTGGTCCTCAGAATAATCCTGCAAGGTAAGTGGTGTTATTATGCTCGTTTTGATTCGGAATTTTCATTTGAGGAAATTGAAGTAATCAGAGGTTAACAGACTTGTCCTGGATTACAGAGCGTGTGTCTGAGGCTGTATTGCACTTAGATCTTCCTGATTCCAGGCCCAGCACTTTATTGCCTGGGCCAGCAGCGCACATATTGGTAAAAGAACTGACAGTGTGTCCTCTGCCCTGTCTCACTCATTTCTGCTACCATTCCCCTTTTCTGTTCTGACTCTTAAACAAATGTGATGCAGAATAGTTATGCAGATAGATGTACAGTGGTCCTGAAGTGTGTACTTAAGCTGCAACAGTTGAGAAATAAGCATGGCTCAGGATTGGGTGTAGTATGACTGTCCCAGCTATTTCTCAGCCACGTAGGCTGTCACTTTGGAGGGATTTCAACCACCTGACTCCATTTCAAGCTGAACCAGGCTATTATAGAATCTGAGGTCTCTTCACTTTAAGCTGTTCTGCTATATGGAGATATGTTCTGACTGTTAAGAATACCAAAGTTCTAAGTTACATTTTAATAAATATCTTTATGAGAAGCTGGGTGGCACAGTGGATAGATAGATAAAGTGTCAGGCCTAGCATCAGAAGAATTTTCCTGAATTTAAAGCTGACAAGTCACTTAACTCTTTTTGCCTCAGTTTCCTTATCTTTAAAATGAGCTGGAGAAGGAAATGACAAACCACTCCAGTAACTTTGCCAAGGAAACCCCAAATGGGGTCATGAAGAGCCAGACAGGACTGAAATGATTCAACAAGAACAAAAAAAGAATCTTTATGCAAAGGATTTCCAGATTTTTGTTTCACATCATGACCTCCATTCTAAATTCCAAAACTACATTTCTAACTGCCCATTTTATATCTTCACTTAGATATTCCGCAACTATCTCAAGGGCATCATTTCTAAAACCAAATTGAAAATATCTCACCCTCCTCTCTCCAGTCCTTTCTGATCTTCCTGACTTCTCTGTTTCTTTTAAGGTCACTGACAGTACTTGCATCACCCTGGCTTAAAAACTCTGGGTTGGATTTTGTTATGTTTCTTCTCCTCACCTTTCACATCCATTGAGTTGTTTTGCCTTTTCTCTTAATCTTATCTCTTCCTTCCTACTCCACTACTGAATACTCTTATTTTGGCCCTCATCATTTCCTATCTGGACTACTAAATGGCCTTCAGTAGCCTCCTCACTGCTGCTGAACTCTGCCCATTCCAATTTGCCAAAGCCATCTTCCTAATGTACACCTCAGATCATATCACTCTCTTGCTCAAAAACTTTCAAGGACTCCTTATTATAGACTGAATAAAATCCAAATTCCTTTGCTTAATATTCCAGGCCATGCCCTTGACAACTTGGCTTGAAAGTGGCTTATTCATTGTTTCCCAAACTGGTCTAGCCTCCATACATGGGGTGTACCATGGACTTGGAATACCTTTCCCATTTCCTAAATCTCCACCTTATCAAATAGTTCCTATCCTTTAAGGCCCAAGCTTAAGTGCCATCCTTTACAAAACACTTTCCCTACTCCCCACAGACAGAATGCTCTCTCTATTAAATCCTTTCCTTGTCGGTACTTTTCCTTTGTACTCATTTACATTATGCTAATTTGTGTAACTGTTAATTCTCCAGCTAGATTGGAGACTTTTTGAATGAGAACAAATGTTACTCCTCTTTGTTTTTGTCCAACACTAAGCAGAATGCCAAGTACATATATTAATATCTGTTGAATGATTATTGAATTTAATTTTTAAAATATAATAGCTATTGTTCAACCAATAAGTCATATTAGAGTTATAACTGGTTTCAAGGTATGCTTTTTTCCTGCGTGTAATTTTCATATATCCCAATCTACTGGTAAGTATGATAACATATTAGAGAGGTCTGGACTTGGAATCAAGAAGATCTGGGTTCCACCCTACCTCAGGCATTTATAGTTTTATGACCCTGGGCAATTCCCTTAATATCTCTAACCTTCAATTTCCTTATGTAAAATGGAATAATAATAATAACACCTACATCACAGAAATGTTGCAAAAATCAGATTAGACAATACATACCCACACACACAAATACAAACACACACACACACATACACACACACACACACACAAAACATCTACCACTCTGAAGATATTTAAGGGACACCTAAATGTCAGCTATTATTATACTTATTAACAATGCTGGGAATAGATAGTATTTTCCCATTAAGTAGTGGTACCTTTAACAGGAAAGGTAAAGTGTGAATATTTCTAAACAACTGATGTGAAATAAATGGATGAGACAAAGAAGCACAAAGTTAAAAATGAGAGAAGCTTGCTCCTCTCCTATTTCTAAAACTCCCAGGCTAAGCCCCAGCAGTAGATAGATAGAACAGGGAATTTAACACTTCTGGATTAAAGGTCGCTGGGATTATCTGATTTTTATTTAACCAGGCCTGTGATTTCATCAGAGTAATGAACTCCCTGCAGAGTTCCCTCTACATATACATATTGGCAACTACTCTACAGTGTGAAGTTTTAGAGGTTTGCCTGAGGTGTTGAAAGGTTAAGTGACTTGCCCAGGGTCACACTGCAAGGATGTGCCACATGTAATACTTGAGTCCAAGTCTTTTTGATCCCAAGGATAGATTTTTATTCACTGTGCCTCACTGTCTCTCAAAACCAATTTTACCTCTCATAATGTTGCTGAGAGTCTATGGGCCTCAAGGGAACTTTTCCTGGTCTAGTTCTGTGTTCCAGGAAGGAAACCTCAACTTCTAAGCTCCATCCCAAACTATGAATTTACTTTATCAATGGATTTGAGAATTCACAATCACCCAGAGTCTCTTAAAGGAACAAGAGGACTGGATCCTGCCTGATTACAGATTTCTAGGTTCCCCTTTCAGCTACTGTTTTATAAATTAAGCTCACCCTAGATGGACAGCAATGTCTGATCACCTTAGGAATAAGCCTCAAGTAAAAGCAAAGGCTCCAATTTTCTATAGGACACAAACAATAGTCATTGAAACATAAAGGCACAGCTTTACACACGAATTACATGATCTACTTGCAACACTCTTCACCAAAAAGGCCATTCTTGACAACCTTCTAGGTAAAGAACCTGATAGGTGACTTCTTGGGCTCTGCATACACAGGAAGTAGAGGAGTGGGACAATTTCACCATTACCTCTAGTAACACAGCAGAAGACAAGGATTGGACTAGAAGGATGCATTCCCTTATCTGCCCTTTACACTGAAGTTTTCTCAATAATTCCAAATGCTTTAAAAATGTCTATCTTTTCCTAATCCCACTCCCAACAGCTTCCACAGACATCCAGGTAAACTGATAAGCTCTCTGGTTGACCAACAGGGACCAAAAAGTATTTTTATCAATGTTCCAAATTCACAGGAACCCTTTTGAGAAGGGATTCACTTTTATTTGAATACAACACACACATACACACACCCCTCACCCCCAAGAACATACTTCTTCGTATAGTCTTTTCCTCTGCCCTCCCATGAAAATTCTACCTTTATCCTCACATCAAAACTCAGATTTTGGCTGTAAGCACTGAATAGTATAAATTGCACACATGTTTGAAGTGCTCAGTCTGGTAACAGAACTGTAAACCTTGACTAATCTATATTTTAAAACAGCACCCTTCAAAAGAATCAAAGAAGACATCAATTTCTCCCAAACCTGTACAAGCAACAATCTGACCCATTTTTGTTCTGAAAGGCACTTTTTACATTCATGACCACATATGTTGCAGATATAAATCTAAAGGGGATGAAATGGGTTGTGAACAAGAGTTTCTTAAAAAGACTTAAAAAGTCTTCTTCTCATAAGACCCTGTACTATGATTTACATCAGAGAAATAGAATGTGATATTCAGTCTTCGAATATGTAATAAAAACCAGGTATTTCAAACTTGCCAACTAATTAATTTGCAGAAGATCTACAGAGAAGAAAAGAAGGAGAGTTCTAGCAAATCAGGAAATATTCATACATTTTTATTTTATTTATTCTACTGAGTCAATACCCAAATGATTCCTAAGGCATTTAAGTGCAATTTATGTTTCTTTGTAACACAGACATCACGACTCCAGGTATTTCTTCAGGAAAACTAGAGTTCTCTGTAAACCTAACTAAACCACACCTGTCACTATGCAAGTGACAATTAAGATGAAACAATAGTGTAATTTTCAAGTGGAAGCAAGTAAGTTGGATTTGAATTGTTTCCCTTCTCAACTACAGCAGGCTTTTGTTTTAGTTCTCAATTTTGTAAAACTCCTTTATTTCTTTCACAGTGAATGCCTTGAACTATGACAGGCTTAACAATTCAATAATTCTAGTAAAGTTAGCTTTGGAAGGAAAGACATCTCTTCTCCAGGGAATCCTGGGATGGATGGATGATAGCATGGATATGTTTATAGAAAATGAAGAAATAGATTGGGCAAAGAAAGAGAGAACTGAGGAAGGTTACTTCTCATAATCTAGTCTTCTCAGTGAAGTATACTACTCTCGAGTAGAAGTGTGGGTGAGTGATCACAGGGACCAGAGCCTAAAACTGGGGTGTTACAAGGCTCAGATGAGATAACAGATGTAAAGCACTGTTAACCCTTAAAGCACTAGGTAAATGATCGTTATTACTAGTCATAGTAGTAATAGTAGTAGCAGTAGTAGTAGTAGTAGTAGTAGTAGTAGTAGTAGTAGTAGTAGTAGTAGTAGTAGTAGTAGTAGTAGTAGTGGTAGTAGTACTAGTAGCCTATTATCACCAGGCCCCTAATCTGGTGATGACTTCATTCCCTAAATTGTCTACTGCACTCCTGAATTTAACTAATGTTTATTGAACAAGATAGAAATGTATTGATAAGTGTTTAAAACTAGACTATCCAGAAAAAAAAGACATATTTTAGTTTAATTTGAATTATTAACTTTTTTAATCCCAGACAATAAAAAACATGAAGCACTGACTTTTATTGGAATTTCTTAGTTGTAAATGTTCACACGAAAAATTCAACAATCAGGAAGCTTTTATAGCTGGCTCCATCACACCTCAAGTTTTGAAGAATGAGACACAAATCTCAAATAACTAGTGCAGGATTTGAGACAAGTAGTTAAAAAGGTGCAAACAAAATAGTTGTCTGTAGTGATAAGAATATAATCATCTTTTTTTTTTTCTTCACTTCCTTAGTGCTTCTGGCCCAGTGCCTGGCCCAGAGTAGGCACTCAATATATGCTTGTTAATATCTGGAAACCATGAAGCTAAATAGGCCAGATCACCTAATGCTCTTACTTTCTCTGGTAGTTCCTAGTTTATATCTTTTACTTGCATCTAGGTGGCACAGTTGATAAAGTGCTAGTCTTGGAGTCAGGAAGATTCATCTTCCTGGGCAAGTCACTTAATCCTGTTTGCCTCAGTTTTCTCATCTGCCAAATGAGCTGGAGAAGGAAATGACAGACCATTCTAGTATCTTTGCCAAGAAAACTCCAAATGGGACAACAAAGAGTCAACTGAAACACAATAACAACAAATAGCCTTTTATTCAGTTAATTATTTACATATGTTTCCCCTTTCAGATTGTAAATTCCTGAAGGGTAGGCACTATTTTCATGAAGTATTTGGGACATGGTAAATGCTCGTTGACTAACAATAGCAGTAGCAATAAATAAAGTTGCTGATCTATCTCTAGAGGTTGGTGAAATTAGAATGACAGAACGACAGAGTAAGAGAATCAAGTATACCAAAAAAGAGTAGGACCGAAGAAGAGAAACACATTGTGCAAATACAAGTGGTCATGAGCAATATTTCCACCATAGAGCTTTAGAGCTGCAAAGGACCTAAACTAATCCCCTTAGTTTTCATTTTGTCTATGCATTTGTGTGACCTCAGAAAAATCATATCCCCTTTCTGTACCTCGGTTTTCTCAAGCTGCTGTTCATCTTTCATTTTTGAAGAAGGTCAGTGATGAGAAGATTGAACTAAATGGGGAAGGGGAAAGAGTGGAACCTGTGACCTTGAGGCCACATATAGCCTTCTAGGTACTTGTGTGCAGTCTTTTGCCTGAAGGAAACTGAAGCAAAGATAGGTGAAGCAATTCGTGTTAAGGTCCCACAGAGAGTAAGTGACAAACTGAGACTTGAATCCAGGCCTCCTAACTCCAAATCTAGCATAAGTTTTGCTGTCTCTACAATGCTAAATATATGCACATACATGTGTATATGTATACCTATCTATGTATAGATAAATATACATATATATTGTGCATGTCTACATAAATATTTGGGATATTACCATATTCCATACCTGAAAAAACAGTGCCTACCTTCAAGGGGTTTGCAATCTAAAGGGGGAGTCATATGGAAAAAAATTAGGTGAATAAAAGATACAACTGGGAGCAAGAGGAGAAAGTCTAAACATTAGGTGATCTGGCCTACTTGGGTTCATGGTTTCCAGATATTAACAAGCATTAATTAAATAGATGGTTCAGTAGATAGAGAACTGGACTTTACATTAGGAAGAAGTGAAGTTCAAATTCAACCTCAGAAGCTTTCTAGTTGTGTGATGTTGGGGTAGTCACATAACCTCTGTTTGACACTGGAGAAAGAAGTAGAAAATCACTGCAGTATCTTTGCCAAAGAAAACACCATGAACAGGGGTCCATGGGGTCACAAACAGTCAGACATGACTGAAACAACATGAACAACAAAATGTTTACATACATATGTATATCTG
Source organism: Phascolarctos cinereus (assembly GCF_003287225.1). Lineage (NCBI taxonomy): Eukaryota > Metazoa > Chordata > Mammalia > Diprotodontia > Phascolarctidae > Phascolarctos > Phascolarctos cinereus. The sequence continues at coordinate 128,137,226 of NW_027555958.1, forward strand.
TCAATACAGACCTATACATAGATATATACACATATAAATTTACAAAAATATTCATGCAAATGCATACATATAAATTTATTAAATGCTCATTTGATCCTCATAACCACCCTGAAAAATAGGGACTAATATTATCTTCATTTTATAGAAGAGGAAACTGAGGTAGTCAGAAGTTAAATGATTTGCCCAGGGTCACACATTGAGTGTGTGTCTGAGGCTGAATTTAAACCAGGTTTTCCTGATTCCAGGCACAGTACTTTTATCTACTACACCATCTACCATCTTCTAACAGAAATGTAGGAGATATGTTTTAAAGAGGACTAGACATAAGTCAAAATGTCATTGTCAGTCTTAATATTTTTTCTTTTTTTAATATAAATTTATTTATTTTCAGTTTTCAATATTTACTTCCACAAGATTTTGAGTTCCAAATTTTCACCTCATCTCACCCCTCCCCCACCCCAAGCGTGCACTCTGAATATCCCTTCCCCTAGTCTGTCCTCTCTTCCATCTCCTCCCCCCCTTTTCTTATCCCCCTCCCTCTCTATTTTCCTGTAGGGCAGGACAGACTTCTGTACCCCATTTCCTGTGTTTCCCATTTCCCAGTAGCATGTGAAAATATATTTTTTAAACATGTTTTTAAAACTTTAGGTTTCAAATCTTCTCTCTTCCTCCCTCCCCACCCACCCCCATTGAAAAGGCAAGCAACTCAATATAGATTATACATGTGCAGTTATGCAAAACACCTCCATAGTAGACATGTTGTGAAAAACTATTTCCCTTAATCCTATTCTGCCCTCCCATTTATTCTATTCTCTCTTTTGACCCTTTCCCTCCACAGAAGTATTCGCTTCTGATTACCCCCTTTCCCAGTCTGCCCTCCTCTCCATCATTCCCCTGCTCTCTTGTCCCCTTTTCCCCCTATTTTCCCATAGGTTAAGACAGATTTCCTTACCCAATTAAATGTGTATGTTATTCCCTCCTTAAGCCAAATCCTATGACAATAAGATTCACTCATTCCCTCTCACCTTCCCCCATTTCCCTTCAACTGTAAGAGCAATTTCTTTTCTGCTTTTTTTGTGTGAGATAATTTACCCCATTCTACTTCTCCCTTTCTTCTTCTCTGAACATAACCATCTCTCATCCCTTAATTTTATTCTCCAGATATCACCCCTTCATCTTCAACTCACCATGTGCCATCTATCTATTTATCTATCTATCTATCTATCTATCTATCTATCTATCTATCTACCTACCTACCTATACTTACATATAATTTTTTTTCCTCCAACTACCCTAATACCGACAAAGGTCTCATGAGTTATAAATATCATCTTTCCATGCAGGAATGTAAACAGTTCAACCTTAATAAGTCTCTTATGATTTCTCTTTCCAGTTTACCTCTTCATGTTCCACTTGATTCTTGTATTTGAAAGTCAAATTTTCTACTCAGCTCTGGTCTTTTCATCAAGAACTCTTGAAAGTCCTCTATTTCACTGAATGCCCATTTTTTCCCCTGAAGGATTATACTCAGTTTTGCTGGGTAGGTGATTCTTGGTTGTAATCCTATATCCTTTGCCCTCCGGAATATTATATTCCATGCCCTGTGGTCCTTTGATGTAGAAGCTTCTAAATCTTGTGTTATCCTGATTGTGTTTCCACCATACTTGATTCATATTTTTCTTGGAGGCTTTGGATGTAGGAGCTCTGACTTTGTTGTCTTCTTCTGGTTGTATATTTTGATCTTCTTTTTCACCAAAGTATGATAATATAGTCTGACTCTTTTTGCACTGCTTGCTCATGATCCCAGCCAATTACTTGAGTTTTAAATTCTTTGTTAAGGTAAGAGTCTGCTTCCAATGTGAAGATACTGTCCCAAGCTTCAGGGGATTATATAGCTGTTTTCAGAGATACTTGTAGGGACCTGTAAATTTTCAGTTCTTGCAAGGTGGTATGATAAGGTGCAAGGTGTTTACTCCTTTCCTTGACTGTGCTGTGGTCTATTAGTGACTACAAGCACTCCTTTCTGTCCTGGAACTATGAGGAAGGTTTCCTGTCTACAGCCACTACAAGCTCCACCATGCCAGCACTCCTCCTCACCTCAGGACCCCTCTCCAGAACTGTGAGCCAGATCCAAGCATGGGCAAAGCAAGAGATCCCTGCAATCCCCCTATGATCAGCCACTCAATTTCCCCTCAGTCTGTGGGCCGGAAACTTGGGAAGCAGCTGCCCACCCCAGCGCCATGTTCTCAGGGAATAGAGCTGAGATCCTGCCTTCCTCTCTCAGCACCACAGAAACAGACTTTTCCCACTGACCTTCTAAGTTGTCTTTGGCATTAGTGGATTGAGGAGTCTGGAAACCACCACAGCTGCCCACAGTCCTCTGAGGCCTGCTCCAGGTTCGCTGTGCCCTGTAAGCCCAGTACACACTGTGCTCTGCTCCCAGCCCAATGTGATATACCTTTCTGATCAATCATCCAGGTTGTCTTGGGCTGGAAATTTATTTCACTCTGTCTTTTTGTGGGTTCTGCTGCCTTGGAATTTGTTTAGAGCCATTTTTATAGGTATTTGAAGGGGTTTATGGGGGAGTTCAAGCAAGTTGCTGCTTTCACTCTGCCATCTTGGCTCCGCCACCCGTCAGTTTTAATATTTATCTTCCCAACTAACATTAGAAGTAGGATTAAAGGCAGTGATTTGCAGAGGTTTTTTCTTATGGAATAGCATTCTGAATGCTTAAATTGGCATCATTATGGAAGAAGTCTAGAAACTCATGCATGTGCTAATAAGACCAGTCAGGTTTGTTGAATTCTATAAGTTCATTTGTAAGTATTTGTAAAGTGCTTACCACAATGCCTAGTACATAGGGGGTGTTTAATAAATGCTTACATCCTTCCTTTATTTCCTTCCATTTATTTAAGTTCTGATTCCTTGAGGAAATTATTTTAGGAAACAATGCCAGAGAGATCTGAAGAAATCAGCATCAGAATCCTATGAATGTAGATCTATTTTTGTTGTTGGAATTAATCCTTGAAAGGAAAGAAAGAATGAAAACAACCACACAAGTTTCCTGAAACTGAAAAAAAAATACCACAAAGTATATGCTGAGGGAGTATTGGAACAACAATCATGATATTACAGATGGTAATAATAGTTTTTATATTAAAAAAAACTTATTATCTTCATTCTAACATCATGGGGAAAAAAGAAAATTTATTTATAGATGTACAATTCCTTCAGCGGATATGCAGGGAGTTCAATAAACACAGGCTTCCTAAACTTCACCTAATCTGACCCATTATTCCATGAGAAAAAATCCCTACAGGAAAAATAGGGTGAAATTTTCTTTTCACATAGTAAATACAGCACAGAACAAAATCTCATGAATAACACAAGTGCTGATAAATGCTTCCAGCTAATCTAGGTACATGTTCTATAAGAACAAGAGGTTTGTGGAACTGAAATCTCTAGGTTATTTCCACCTGTGGAATGCAGAGAGCTATAGAATACTCCCATTTCAAATGATAATACAGAATGGAAAACCAATGCTCCAGAACATTATCAACACTTGTAAATAAAAAAATACTTTAAATGCCACATTACTTGTGATCACTCTTGATTAGAAGGCAACATGTTGTAATGGTAAGGAGCTGGCCTCTGATTCAGACAGATCTGGAGAAAGGATTGATTTTAGACTCAGAGGACCTTAGTTTTAATTTTATTTATGCATTTGTGTTTCCTCAGAAAAGTCATCTTCCCTTTCTGTACCTCAATGTTCTCCAGTTGTTGTTCTTCATTTTTGAAGAGGACCAATGATGAGGAGATTGGACTAAATTAGAGGTTGGGGACCCTTGGGCTTGAGGCCACATATGGCCTTCTAGGTTCTTGGGTGCAGCCTTTTGACTGAGTACAAATTTTACAGAACAAATTCTTTTACGAAGGGGATTTGTTTTGTGAAGCTTGGATGCAGCCAAAGGGCCACACTTGAGGACCTAGAGGGCCACATGTGGCCTTGAGGCTATAGGTTTTCCACCCCTGGACTAAATGATCTCTAAGTCCTCTTCTCACTCTAAACCTATGATTCTAAGTTTTCTCTCTGACACAATTTTTTTTTTTGCATTATCATGGGATTCCTTTGGCTACCTGATGAAGCCTATGTGTTCCTTCTTAGAATGAAATTTTTTAATGTGTAAAATAAATTGTATAGGGTTACAAAAAGGAAACCAATTATATTGAAATACTATTTTCAATTTTTTAAAAATAAAGAACCCAGACCCAAAGTGAAGAACCCCTGCTCTAAGAGTATAATTTGTTTAAAATTGAGTATCTACACTGATATAAGGTGTTCCCTTATTAAGCATTCCCTATAGCAATCAAATTATAGGTCCAAACCAAAAAAAAAAATTAAAATTAAATAAACACTAGCTAACTCTATCCAATTCTACCTTTTAACATCTTCCATCCTTTATGATTCCCCATAATAAAGAGTTCATCTTAGAAGGGCAACTTAAAACTTTCCAGTTGCCACCAAGTACTTCAAAAATAGTCTCTCTGTAGGAAGTAAGATGTACCTCATATTTGTGACTTCATTCTCTCAAGGCCGCTTACATAAAAATAAAAATGAAAATTTCTAAAAAAGAAACAAACTTGTTTAATATTTTGTCAATATCATTGATGGATTTTTTTTTCATATCATTGTTTAGATATTGCATCTCAGGGAAGTCTCAGGGAAAAAAAAAGGCTTACCACAAGCAAGAATATGTTGTTGTTCTTCAGCTGTGTTTCAGTAACGACTAGAGTGGTTTTCTATTTCCTTCTCCAGCTCATTTACAGATGAGTAAACTGAGGTAAATAGGATTAAGTGACTTGCTCAGGGTCACACAGCTAGGGAGTGTCTGAGGTCAGATTTTAATTCAGGAAGATGTCTTTCTGACTTCGGGCTCAGCACTCTATCCATTGTACCACCTAGCAGCCCCTAAGCAAGGTTATAGGTAATATTATTTGTGTTTTTGGAGTCTCAATTCAAATTTTACATATGAGGAAACAAATGTGAAATTGAATTAGATTGAGACAGTCATTAAACTTTATTATATTTTAGGCATTATTCAAAACTCTGAGAATATAATACAAGCAAAAGGAAAGATAATCCCATTCTCAAGGAGTTAACCTTCTAATATGGGAAGAAAACATATAAAAAAGAGTGGAAAAATCTAGGAGAGGGGGAAGGGAAAGGCACTCACTACAAGAGAGTGGATTACCTGTGAAGAGTTCAAGGCAGGAACTCACCAAATGGTTAAATAGGCCAGTGGGATAGAGGTATTACCAGGGAGAGAAAGCAGCTAGAGAAAAGGTATGAAAGTCTGAAGAGTCAAGGAGCAGAAAATAGTTAGAAATTAGTTGCAGCTGTCCAAAGTCAGACAGGTAATAAGAAATAGAGCTGGAATTCAAATCTAGGTACTTAGACTCCAAATCCAATGCTCTTTCTACTGCAGTAACTCTTGCTACCCATGATTTTCAACTAGCTAAATCACCATGTTAGATTTTCAAAAATCACTTTGACTTAGCCTTACCAGAAAGCTTTTCTCCTTCAAATGGTCTGACATCATGCCTTTGGCCTCAAGGAAGGTACAGCAATCAACACTACCCATGCTCACATATACAGGGAGGGATGAATGAACCTTCTTTAAGAACCTTCTCAAAGCTGATCTGTTCTGATGGCTGAAAGAAGATCCTATTCCTACTATAGCTATCAAAATTTAAGGTGTGACAGAAAGCAGAATTTCTGATTATGAGGGTAATTCACAAAGCTTCACATTGCTTGGGATCCTCAAGACTGATTAGGTAATCAGTTCAGGGTGTTTGGAGTAGAGTCAAAAGGCTGCACTAGGCAGATGTCCCCTTGAGAACCCTTCCATTGTGATAATTTCTGTAATGTTTTAAATCCTCCATGACATCTTGAGACCAATCTGAGAAGGCAATATTCTCATATAAAACATGTATCATAAAATTGACTTGAAGAAATTAGTATCATGATTAAAGAGGAGAATAAGGTCTAGTAATAATGGCATTTCACTTTTCCCAAGACTTTCTGAGCAGAATTTGTGACCATTCATCCTTCAACGCAGGATGACAACTGAACTGAACCCTTCTCAATTTGAGTCTGTTGTCTACAGAGAACCCAGGTGCTGCCTATCAGAAAAACCAGAATCTAGCCTCATGAAACAGTTTGTTCTTATGAGAAGGGAGTTAATGCATTCTTTGAACAAATTCACCTCCCGTGTGATTCCTGCTTTTCAAGAAATCTTTTTTAGAATTTTCTCAACACTCATTCCCTCTAGTAATCCAGGTTCTGGCATTTCATTTTGCCTTTTATGCTCATCTGCCTGGCAGACCAGCCAGCCTGAAGCTTTATTCTTGTGACATACTTCAAAAAGAAATCAAAGGGACCCAACTTTTTTTATCCCTTAACCCAATTTTCAGTACATAAGGTATATACATGTGTGCTGACTATGCATGAAAAGCCAAAAATATTAGTTTAGCTAGAAAAGCTCATAAAAAATGGTAGCAGCTCTGGTCTTAACCTGAATGCTCATGAACTATCACAAGAGTATGTGTTCTCTGTCCCATTCTCACCTAGAGCTGAAACGAATGTGAAAACATAAGTGGGAAACTCCATTACGGATGGAAAAAAGGTCTTTGGAGTTAAGTTATTTTTAAAAAAAAAGAACAAGTAAACCCAACAGAGAACAACTTCTAGCACATCTCAGAAGTTGATTATTTTCTTCCAAATATGCTTACAAAAAGGCCAGAGCTTATTTGGGCCCCACTTCATTCATTTTTGTGATTTTCTACTAAAAATGTATGACAGACTCTGAGAGTATATACTTACAGGACTGGTGTATTGTCCAAGACAAAAGTATGTTTTTAATGGAAACTTGGGGTGAACAAGTATAGGTAAACAAGCTATAGAGATTGGGAACTTTATTTTAGAGGTAGCTAGGTAGTGCAGTGTATATAGTGCTAGATCTGGAATCAGGAAAACCTGAGTTCAACTACAGCCTCAGACACTTACTAGCTATATGACTCTGGGCAACTGACTTAATTTTGGATTGTCTCAGTTTCCTCAATTGTAGAATGGGGATAATAATAGCATCTACCAAACAGGGTTGTTGTGAGGACCAAAAAGAGTATGAATGTAAAGCACTTAGCACAGTGCCTGGCACACAGTAAAGTGTTATATAAACGTTAGTGATGATGATGATGATGATGATGATGATGATGAATAATGGGCCTGGAGTCAGGAAGACCTGAGTTCAAATCCAACTTCAGGCAATTATTAACTAAGTGACTCTGGGCAAGTCAAAAATCTCCTGTTGCCTCAGTTTTCTCCACTGTAAATTGGGGATAATAATAGCACCTATCAGGTACGGTTGTTGCAAGGATCAAATGAGTATGTACATATATGTGTATACACACACACACACACATATGTGTTAATACATAGCACAAAGCCTGGTACATAGTAAGTGCTATATAAATCCTTATTCCCACTCTCTCTTCTTCTCTTGTTAAAAGATCCTCTTTCATCCATAACCCATCTCCTTTTACAGCTTCATCTGAGCTTGGTAGCTTAACTAAAGATGATCCATTTAACCTACACTTCTAAATGTACTCCTTCATACTATGCCAAAGGCTACTTGAAACACTATTCATAGCAAACCGTTGGGATAGTTCTATGAATTAGACAGTGTCCTTGGAAGTAGCAGGTCCCTCCCTGAAAACTAATGGCACTTTGGTCTTCAAAGGGTGAGTGATGTCTTGTTTGGGAGACTATAATGGAAGGACATTTTTGATCACCAGGTTTTGCTAGATGGTGGCTGATGTCCCTTCCAACTCTGAAATTCTACTAATGATTACTACTGGGTAAAAGTGGAAAAGAAGCAAATTTTGCCTGGATGGAAGGGGATGGGTGAAATTGGTTATAGTCAGAGCTATTCAAAAGCAGAATGGGCTTCCTTGAAAGGTAATAGGTTCTCCCTCCTCCCCTCACAGTCTTAATGGAGTTCTTCAAACAAAGGACAGATGATACCTTGCCAGCCACAACATAGAAGAGATTTAGTTCAGGTTAGTGTTGGATTAGATTAGATGGTCTCTGATGCCTTTTTCAATTCTAAATTTCTGTGCTTCTGTAATCTAATGATACGTTCCACAAGCATTTTGCAACCTTAAAGCACTATATAAATACTAGCTGCTCACTACTGCGTGCTGCACAGAGTAAAGGGGCTAGAGAAATAAAATGAATTTGTGATTTAAATCATGTAGAAGGTCAATGTTAAGAATGCAAACATTGAAAAATTATAGGAAAATTCAGCTTATTTGTTTGAAATGACAGCCTTGGTTTCCTCAGCTCTCCCTTGTTAGAGAAATATAAACTTTCAAATAGCCATACCAGATCCCATAGCAATCCACCACCAACAAGGCAACAAAGTTGGCCATTTCTGTGTTAGGCAGAATTTAGGAGTTGTGGTTTACCTGAGCTATCCCAGTATTGTCACTGATCAGTCCCCTTGTGATGGTATGTTGCTCAGTAATGAAAGACAGGCAATGAAAGAGCATGCTTTGAAGAAGACAGTCCTTTAGTGGTGCCAAACTTCACCTATGTCTCTCAAAAGGAAGAGTAAAGGGACCAAGAGCTCTACCTTGGTACCCCTTGGCATATATAACATATGTTTCCCCTTTGCGTAATCTCTCAACCTGAAAGGGTAGAATCAACATCTCAGGTTTCTTGCAGGTTAGGAGTGTGGAGTCTGGGTAGAGTCTCTGCAGCAGCAGAGGTCTCTTACTTCAGGTCAAGACCCTAGACAGAAGCCTGTGGGATTGCCTGGACCAGCCCCTCACTGGTTAAGAGATTATGCTAATGAGAGAGGAAAATATTTGGAAAATTAAGGTGTTATAAAAACAAAATAACCAATGAGATATAATTTTAAATGGACAATGACATTTTTAAAGTAAAATTATTTTCTTGGGTTTGTAAAGATGTATGTAATCAAAAGTAAGGAGAAAATTAATCTGGTATAATTAAGTAGTTGGGTCTATCCTTAGAAAAGAATACTCCAAGTAGCCTTTGACCAATCGAAATTGTAAAGATGTTGCTGTAAAGGCACTGTAATTTTGGAATGCTACAACCCTTCCAGTAACAGCAAGGAGTTCTCTGTCAAATAGTATTTAGTTCCATTCTACAAATCATGCTGTATATGTATGGTAAGCAATCTACGCCTAGTTGCCACATGGTATCTCGGGGCTAAGCATTGTCACAAAAGCATAAAGTGAAATGTCCATGGCAATATAGTTTCATGAAAAGAAGAACCAGAAGATCCTGGCTTAAGTTCCAACTTTATCACCAAAAGGCTGTGTGATATTGAACAAATCAGTTCATCCATATGAGGTTCAGCTTCCTTGTATGTAAAAAAAAAAAATGGCCATAATAACTTTCGCAATCTATGTCAAAAGGTTGTTCTGATGAAACCACTTTGTAATTAAAAGCCAGTATTTTGCAAAATGCTAAAGGGGGAAGGGACCTTGGAGATCAAGTCCAATGTCTAAATTTTTCAGTGTTTTTCACCGAAAAAATAAACATCATTCAACATCTGTTTCTAACTTCCAAATGAATTGGTTTATAGCAGTTGGGTCCAAAGGGAATGCTATTAGCCTCATCTTAGAACCTCCTAGTTCCTCAGAGAATGCCATGGGAAATGCCATGGAATGCCATTGAAATGGAATCCTGGGTTGTTTCAATGCAGAGGTTGTTAACCCTTTTTTGTTTGTCAGGGATTCCTGATCATCTGGTGCTCCCTATGAAACACTACTCAGAATGTTTTCAATTGCATAGAATAAAATGTACAGGATTAAAATGAAACCAATTATATTTAAATTTGTTGTTGTTTAGTCTTTTTCAGTTGTGTCCAACTCTTTATGACCCCTTTTGGGGTTTTCTTGGCAAAGATACTGGAGTGGTTTGCCATTTCCTTCACCAGCTCATTTTATAGATGAGTAAACTGAGGCAAACAGGGTTAAGTGACTTGCTCAGGGTCATACAGCTAGCTAGTGTCTGAATTCAAATTTGAACTCAGGTCTTCCAAACTCCAGGCCTAACACTCTACCCACTGTACCACCTAGTTTCCCTATATTGAAATAGTGTTATGAAAATATTAACAAAACAAGTTCACTCCTATTCTAATAGTATAAATGACTTGGAAGGTGAGTCCTCCAAATCCCTATTAAAAGGTCAATGTATCATACTCAGACATGATCCAAGGGGAAAATCCCTCAAGTCTCTAGTGTGGAAATTTGGGTATTAGGAACATGATTGAGCTGCTGGCTCATCTACATGTTGGCTGTTTCCCACAGTCCTCCTCTCTCTCCTTGAAGAAAATCAGGATCTCTCTTCTGCCAAGCTCTCTCCACTTCCACACCTTAAACAGGCCAAGAGAATTGAGTATTCTATCTTCTATGATGAAGAGAATCTTACGCAAATGTCTTGAGCCCCTGGGTTAGATTAGTTTAAAAGGATCATGGTTCAACAAATTTGGCAAGGGTACAGTTAAAAACAAGCCTAGAAGGTTTCTCTCTCAACTCAGCATGCCACAACTGGAATGAAAGTTTATCATAGCATTCACAACCACTAATAAGTACTTTTGCCAGTACTGCAAAGCACTGAGGCACCTTACCATTGGCCAGCTAGGTGGCCTGGAGTCTGGAAGACATGTTCCTGAGTTCAAATCTGGCCTCAGACACTTACTAGCTGTGTGGCTCTGGGAAAATTGCTTAACCTTCTTTGCCTTAGCTCCTTATTTGTAAAATGAACTGGAGAAAACTCCAAATGGAGTCACAAAGAGACAGATGCGACTGAAACATGACTGAACACCTTACCATTGACTTGAATATAATTCTTGGGCTTCACTTTCATGTGGGTGATCTAGTAGGCCTGGTGTCAGTTAATGAGAACTGCTATGACAGCTCCTAAATTTACATTTGATGGATTTTAAAAGACGTTCTCTCACAAGGTGGCCAATCTTCTTGCAGAATCAGCCCTGCACATTTTTGAATCTGCAAGCAAAGCATGGGTGTAATCCTCTGCAGACTGAGCAGGGGTTGGTATGTCTGAACTGATCTGCAGATACTGTGGAATGTGCATTTCCTGTGTTCTGCTGATCCTTTTGGCAAAAGTTCGCAGTTTTCATATTAGGCTCAGCATTAATAGCGGAAGCTACTCCTTTCATTTCTGGAGTCTCACTGGCTCAGACCTTTTCTTGGATCACTGTAAATGTCAAATGTGTTTCAAAGGGTTCCCTTAAGGGGATTCATCTTGAACTCCATGTACAAGGCAATCAGTGTGGTACATTAGAAATAAAAGAGTGGACTTTTCACACACATTCCAATTAATGTAATCACACCCAGATACCTCACTGAATCATCAATTAAAACTGTAAACTAGCTGTGAACAATTCCCTAATCAAATTGAGAGTATTAAAAGGCTTATTCATAGGATAAAAACAAACGATGCCATACAGGAAACATCTTGTGATTGGCTAAAAGAATCAGATACACCTTTGGTCCTATGTATAAAATAGAAACACAGTTTGGGAATTGCACTGTTTCAATTCAGTAAAGATTTATTAAGCATCTCCTATGTGTCAGGCAGTATGCTAAGTGCTGGGGATGCAAATAAGAGACAGTTCCCGTTCTCACGGAGTTTACAATCTAATAGAGGAACACAGCCCACAGAAAGAAACTAAAACAGAAGTAGGGAGGACAGAAATGGGAATAAGGACCAACAGGGACCACCCAGCTTGGGGACATGATGTTCTATGGAGTGGAGAACTGCTGATGGAAAATGCAGGCACACCCCAGCAGCAGTTCAGTTTAGTGGTAGAGGAGCTCTGGCCAACCCTCTGAAATGGAAATACTTAAGGTAATCACCAATGAACATTATGAAGTGAACATTATGATGACTCCACAAAAGGAGAAAAGGAATTCCTATGTCTAGAAGTTGTAAGTTTAGCCTTTGGCCACATATACGGCCTCACTACTATCTTACTCTAAGTTTGAGCCCATTGTCTTCAGGATACTTTCTGTGTCAAAAAGGGAAACCCCCAGGTTAAGAGGTGATTCTTACTATACCTGCTTAGAAAATTCCTTTTCCCAAAACTAACTGAAGTCTGACCATTAATGTAAATGTCAACAGCAAGCACACTGGTTGGGGTTTATGAGCGATGGTACCAAAAACCCTGATATCTCAGGGTCACCTCTAGAGTCCGAAGACTACTAATATTAGTCACCCTTTGCAGTCCTGTAATATGAGTAAAAATTGAGGAAGGTGCCTCATAAGGGGCTTTACTACAGAAAGAGCACTAGATTTGGAGTCAGGGAAACTGAGTTCAAATTCTGACTCCGTTATTTACTATCTTTGTGACCTTGGATAGGAAACTTACCCTCTCTGGGACATACTTTGTTCATCTACAAGTTAAGGGATTTTGCTAAGATGACCACTGAGGTCTCTTCTATCTTTGTGTCTATGATCCTATGATATCACCTAATAAACCCTCCCAAAATGCAACATTAAATCGAAAAACCATAGTTTTAAAGGAAAAATCCTCTCAGCAGGTTACTTGTGAAATTTTAAGCCCTATGATGAAGATTTTGATGAGAAGTATGATTAGTAATCTTACAAATTCATAATGTATCATAGTCTTAGGAGAAGCAGAAGATGGTGGCTAATACCACTTTAACAAATATTTCAGCTCCAGCCAATCAGTGAAAAAGAATTTATTAAAAGCTTACTTTCTACCAAGAATTGGGATAGATGCTGTACTATTAAAAACAAAGCATGCTTCTTCAAGGTCCTCATATTTGTTTGCTACAAACCAAAATAAAATCTTTCCTTGTATCTAGTTCCCATAGTTGGCCTTCCTTGACCATTTCAATTAGACCTCAAATTGCTCTTAATTTTGAGACTGTCTTATGCCATGACATTCAACTTTTTGGTCTCAGGACCCCTTCACATTCTTAAAAATTATTGAAGACATCCCAAAGAACTGTTGTTCATGTGGGTTATGTTTATTTATGTTTACCATATTAGAAATTTATAAGTCTTACCATTATCATGAAAATAATTTTGACCTCACAGACCCTGCTGAAAAGTTCACAGGAACCCCTAAGGTGATCCAGATCACATTTTGAGAACTTTGGCTCTAAAGTATTTATCATATAATAATATATTAAAGATACCTGTATTGATGTCTTATATTGTATAACATAAGTTCCTGGAAGGCCAGGGATATTATTTTTTTCTTTTTATCCCCAGTATGCACATCAGTGCCTGGCACAGAGCAGGCAGTTAATGAATGCTTGTTGATTGACCAAGCCTTAAACTTTGTATCTCCCTAATGTAATACTTAACATCCAGTAAGCAGAAAGGAAATATTGTATTTATTACGATGAATTTAGTAATTGCACCTAAAATTGTACCACTTATTTTTGCCCAGGTTTCTTTTTTTCCTTAAAAACATGTAATAGTTAACATTTAAGGCTTTAAGATATGCAAAACATTTTAACTATGTTATCTCTTTTGATCCTCACAACTCTGTGAGGTTTGCTGTTCAGTCATGTCTGACTCTTTGTGACATTATTTGAGGTTTTCTTGGCAAAGATACTGGAATGGGTTTTGCCATTTCCTTCTCCAGATCATTTTTACAGATGAGGAAATTAGGGCAAACACGGTTAAGTGACTTGCACAGGGTCAAGCTAGTAAGTGTCTGAGGACAAATTTGAACTCATGTCTTCATGACTCCAAATCCCTATACTCCATCCACAGCAATATCTTACTGTAAAACAAACTATACTTTGACCCAGCAATAGCCCTTTTAGGGCTATATCCCAGAGAGAAGCCCTTTGTAAACCTTAATCTACTAGAGAAATATAATTTACTATTGCTATTTTGATCAAAGGCAACCCTGAAGACATCCAGACATAAGATGGAAGATGGCATAACAAATAAAATCTCTCATATAATCTAAAAATATCTCAGAATCATGGAATTTGAGAGTCAGAAGGAACCTCAGAGACCATTAAGTCCAAGCCATACACAAAAGGAATCCATACTATAACATACCTGATAAGTCATTGTCCAGCAATTGGCCAGAGTCCTCTAAGGAGGGAAAACTCGCCAACTCTCATAGAAGACATTTGTTGACAGTTCTGTTCATCTGGGAACTTTTTTCTTTTTTTTTTCCTGACATCAAACCTAAAATGCTCCCTTTGAAACTTGTATCCATTGCTTCTGGTGGGATCCACTGAGTCCAAATAAGATCTGTAATTCTTCCTCCTTATAACAACTCTTCACATACTTGAACACGTTTCATGTCTGCTTCCCCTACTCCCATTACTGCACCCGCTTCTCTTTCCTGAGTGAATATATGTGTATATATATATATATATATCTCACATCATTAATACAAGATAAAGAGTCACAAGAAGAATATAAAGAAAAATCCTTCAGCCCCTCTCTCTTAAGTGACTTTCCTCATTGCATTTTCATCTAAAGTTTAGAAAATTATCCTGCCTGAGAAAAATAATAATAAAGAATTTCCCAATCTGTTATTATCACTGTCCTTCGCTGTGTTTCATAAGCCAGGACCTGAGGCAAGAATACCACACAGCAGAGGAACCCTGAGCCTGTATATGAAATGAACTCTAATGTCCTAAGCTCATTAGCACTGCAACAAAGCTATTAAGAGCCCTGTAGCATCTTACAGAGGTTTTGATTTAGGATTGCCCCTCACATTGATGACATTAGACATTAGGATAGCAATTTTTGAATTACTGTCCTTAGAAGAATGACTCTTTCAATTGCATTATAGTAATTGGCTTCTAACAGCTATTAAATTAATATGCAAGCTATTTAATGTGTGATTTATTGCTGTTTTTGTGCATTTTCAGTTCTTGCATAGTTTCTCTTCAATTAAAGTTTTGTACTTCGGCAACAAAGTTAGGATACTTGGGCCAAACTCAAATATCAATAGAATAACGTGGCCCAGGCAGACAACCTACCATAGAATAAGACTAATATTCTCAGAGAAGCCATGAAAACAGCTGCTTCTGTGGAGCCAGCTGTTCCTGTCCTAAAACAGTGCATTAGAACCATTCTAGAATGGATTCTCATTGTTTCGCTCCCCTCCTCAAAGACAGCTGATATAAACACACTGATTCACAGTTATGTTAAAGATCTACCACACAGTCAACAATTCAGTCATTAACAAGAGGACACACCTTTTAAGGGAAGCATCCTAATTGAGTTCCAAAAAATCATTAATTAGAATACACTCAAGATCACTGCCAACAACTGAGTTCTCAATGGTGTAACATAAAGTTGTTTGAAGAAATTCAGCAATAAATTTAAAAAGGAAGCTGGGAAAATTTTGAAACATAATTTTTTAATTAAAATATGTCTATATCTACTGACCCTGTGAATACAATCCATTTCAAGTCATAAATCCCCAAAGAAGCCTTTTTTCCCCCTAACAGTACCCATAGGGTGTTGTTGAAATTAAATACAACTGGAAATACTATTACAGTCTCTTAACATTCATAGGTCATGTAATGTAGAAGAGAACTATTAAAAGTGACAGAGCATTTGAAGGATCTTCACACTTTAATTTCCCACTATCAGCTGTTCATCCAGGCTACACGATGTTTTATTCAAACCTAATTTTTAATACGTACCTTGAGCAATGAGAGAAGTCAGTTTTTTGGAAACTGCAATTTTACTTCCCTTTCAAAACTGGGAAGATAAAAAACAACCCTGTGGCGGGTGAAGACACTATTTTAGGTTCACAGATGTTTGCTTCAAATATGAAACACTGAAGATGTCTGATTTACCAGTATAGCAATACTATTGGTTTGAATGAAATATTTTCCCCCTTTATGCAAGTTATTTGCATTCAAAAGAAAAAAAGCATTATAACTTCACTCCAAGTCAAAAATCTTTACTCATTCAACATAAGTTCAATTCAAAAGTGTAATAAAAATAAAACATTTTTCTCTTGATTTCTGCTGAGGCTTTGTCTCCTACTACAGGTGTTAGTTGTACCTTTCTCCAGAAGAAAATACATAATATAACATGCACTTAAACTTTGTGTTGGAGTTCACATAAAATTAGATTGAAACCCACCTCTAACTTAGATGTAGAAGGAAATTCCAGAGATTTTATAATGTCTAATACCTTATCTTGATATCATGAATTCAGTATATTTCAAAAGTCTTTCCAATATGTTTTTTTTTTAATTTTTGTAATGATCCCATGAAGATGGTAAGGTAGTTATTATCCCCATTTTATGCAAAGACACAGTATACAGTGGCTAGGTGGCATGGTGGATAATATTCTGGACTTGAAATCCAGAAGACTTGAGTTTAAATCCTGCCACAGACATTTACTAGGACTGTGACCCTGAGAGAATCATTTTACCTCTATTAGTCCCAATTGCACCTTGTATGAAATACAGGTAACAATAGCACCTAACTGACAGGATTATTGTGAGAAGCAACTAACTTAACATATGCTGAGCACTTTGTAAATTATAAAGGACTATATATATGGTAGTTACTATCATTATTATTATACTATTTTGTATATTTATTTTTGTATAATAATAATAAAATGATAATAATAATACCAGATTCCAGTTTTGTGCATTTTCACTTGATTCCAAGTACACCTTTCCACATGTGGTCTTGTTCACATGTTTCACACAGATATAACCTCCCACCATTAGCTTACTGTTCGTTGTTGACCTCAGCTTTCCAGATTCCTCTATATAGATTGACAGTATATGACTTGTGTTTATTAGATTTTAATATAAAGATTGAAGTTTTAAAAAAAATTTAATAATGACAATTGACATCACTCCTTTGAGCATGACATTATAAAACTTTTCATTTGGAAACTCCATCATTTTCATCACTTAAGACTGGAAGGGCAAGGAACATGAGAAAAGAATATTTTTGGTTCAATTTCACTATCTCAGGACAATGTGATCAGTATTTGAATAGAACAGTTTGTATTGTCTCCCCCAATTAGGAGCAAGTCCCATGAGAACAAGTACTGTCTCTCTTTTCTATTAGTATCCAGAGCACTTAGAACAGTGTTTGGAATTCAGCAAGCATGGAATAAATGCTTTTTCATTCATTCAGCAGTTCAGGAGAACTTCACAATCAACCTTTGGTAAAGCCACCTAAGAGTAGCAACAAGACAGTTCAGGGAGACAAAGCCATTTCTCCTTTTGGTGCCAGCTGGAAAGTCCCAGAGGCTTCAGGGTGGTTCCTTGGCTTCACAAACCTCGGTAGGTGAAAGAATGAATAAGCACCAGATCCAGGTTCACAAGCAGCCATCACTTCAGAATGTCTCAGGGTATTAATAGTTTGCAGTTGTACATTTTGAGCTCTGATTGCATTCTCCAAACTAGGAGTTGGACTCTTGAGTATTCCACATTCATTTTAAGTATAATAGAGATACTATCAACTGGGGCCTTGAGATGTCTTCTAGGAATCAAAATGCAGTAAAATTTAATTCATTTATATTTAAGAAACAAAATGCCATATTTTTCTTCCAACTTCCAACTTCCAACACATTTGTGCCTTTCACATTTAAAAGAAAAATATTTCCTGGGCTTACTTTTGTTCTCTCCAGAGGAAAAAAAAATCTGATTTCTCAATACATTGGTCTGTTTTTCTTAATTTGTCTCATTAAAATAAGGGATGAATAGATGCTATTAAGAGTATTTAGCATTGAGACAACAAATGAATCCTTTGTCCAAATACTAAGGATTTTTTTAATCTATTCTAATAAATGTGGCCTTTCCTTACAATGCCTTTTTCATAATGTTTAGGATTATGCTTTCATGTCTTGCCAAGGAAACTCTCATGAGTTCCAATGACTTTTCTTCAGCGTCTACCTTTTCCCTAAGATAGGTCTTCTTTAAAAAAATTCCTAAAACTCGAAGTTCATGCATATTTTCCCACATTAACAAGCCAAGAACAGTGAAGGATACCCCTAGAAGGTGAGCAAGAATAGTTCAAATTACACAGACAACTAGCATTTTATCTTAGAAAAAAAGCTTTACCCTGACCTTTAAGATTCTTATGTAAAAACCTAACCTCTCAATGCTTCTGCAGTCCCAGACTACAGAGGTCACCCTCAATATTTAATAATCCGTGACCTGCGTTTCAGACTAGTCTGTACCAGAAACCAAGCTAAAACCATGAAGACATGAGTAGAGGTTCAGACAACAGCTTAAACCAGCTGGAGAGTTTACAACTGGAAAGGTCATTTATTAATCCGTGTCTGATCTACTTCTCTTAAGAATTAAACTTCTCTGAATGGAAGTTCTCATGTCCCTAATAAATTCCTCTGAATTTCTCCATTCTTCTTTATTTGAGATTAACTTTAATCTAAAGAGTATTTTAAAATCCTCAGTTTTTACTAAGCATCCTGGGAAACTCCATTTGTATGTCAACTTCTTAGGAGGTCAGTTTTATTTGAACATAAAAAAGAAGGAAGGCAGATAAAACTGGGAAAAGATTTTATTTTTTTTTCCATTTTATTTTTTGCCTCTGCTTAGGAAATGGAATGAAAAGATTACTAAAGAGGATTCACTTCCTACCTAGAGGGGAGAAAATGATATAAGAGATTCAAATGCTTCACACCTTAATAAATTATGAAACATGTATACTAGACTTATTTTAAAACTATTTAAATGTGAAAGGGAGTATATTTTTTAAAAATTAATACTTTTTCATGAAGAAACATTCACAACTACAGCCTTATTTGTCTATGAGAACAACAAAACTGTTGAGAAGTAAGTGGGGAAAATAAATTATTTAAAAAAAAGAAGACTAGGAGGGAAATGTAAATGTACCAATGTCCACTATCCTCTGTTATGCTATCTCACCAAAATGATTAGAAAGACAGAATAATTAGGTCAATGGCAGATAGTTTTAGACCAATCATGATTTTCTACAGCTTATTCTTTAGCCAGAGAAATTCTAATGACTCTCCATTTCAATCTTTTAAAAATTAAATGAAAGAGTTTATCAGAATCAAGACTGACAATACAGCAAATTAAGAATTGTTTCTTCTATAATTCTATAAGATAGAGTCAATTCTTTCTTTAAAAGGATTCATGTTTTGTTTAATTTCATAAGAACATTGGCCAGAATGGTAATTCTGACAAAAAATTAAAGTCTTGTTTCCAATTGTTATTTATATCATAAGAATGCTTGGTGTAAGATAAATGAATCCATGAAAGCACCCCCCCCCCATTATGTAAAGCAGTTTAACATTCAGTTCAGTAGTTTGTGCTACTGATGAATATCATGGTACAAACTTCTCACACAAATTGTTCATGAGGGGCTACCTCTTAGAGGCTCCTGAAACCAGAATGTATTCTGCAAGTTATATTAGAGGTTTATTATGACAGATCTTTCATAGCACCAGAACTGGAAGCTAGCAAGAATGGTTATAAAGTTTGTTAATAAAAAAGATGCTTGGACTGCTATGTACTCATTTACTAAGCAATCCAAACCCACTAAAGTGATCATCAGTTTCTCCAAACACAATCAGAGATGTAGTGATACCTGAAAATGGAGATATACAACAGAAACACTCCCTTTTAAACTTTTTCATAATAACCTAAAGCAAAAGTGACTTAGATAATGGACTGTGCTGTACTGATTCCAAGGGAATGACTGTACTTAAGAGACATTTAAATAATGTAACCTCTTATTTTAAAGGGTAACAGGGCTTTGTGGAGAGAAGGGCAACTTTGGAGTAGGGAAACTCGGCTCAAGACCTGTTCCTGACACATAGAACTGAAAGAACAAACTGGCTCTGGAGTCAGAAGACCTAGATTCAAATCCTACCTACTATAATTACCATTTATGTGATTGTGAAAAAGCCATTTAACCTCCCCCAGTCTCAGTTTCCTCATCTGTAAAATGAGATGATTGGACAAGGTAACCTGTGAGGTCCATTCCAGATTTGGATCTATAAACCTAGGACCCTATAAACTGCTTTGTATCTATGGGCAAGTCATCTATTTTTCACCACCCTGGGTAACTAAGACTAAAATTTAAAGGCAGTGCTGATTAGTGTCATACTGATGATTTCTTTGGTCCCCCCAAAAAAATCATCCCCATATAAGAGAGATAACACACACGGTTTAACATTCAGGCTCATTCTTTAAATTCTGTTTCAGTGAATTGATACTTGAAAATAGAGAATTCAGGATTGTGCATTTTAATTTCATGATGAATGAAATGAGAACTAAATACAATGACAGATGAACACCTAGGAGTACATAGTACGATAACATTATGCCAACATTTACTCTAAAAGAGGTGAATTATATTTGACAACATAGTCCCAGAAACAGTGTAATGAACCTTCAAGCTTCAATTAGAACACATCAGAAAGATACACAAGTATAAATAAACAGCAGAACTGACTTCAGAAGAAAATAAGACAGCTGTAAAAGTTAACCAACTTCAACCTGGCTTCCTGATCATCAATATCCCCTTTCAGCAGCAGAGATTTCACAAAATATAAATTGAGAAATAACCACTCCCATTTTTTTTAAAAGGGTATTTGAGGGTCATTCATTCATCTCACTTCAAGCTTTTAAAATACAAAGGTTCTGAGGGATTGAGGCCTTTTCAGTATGAAAATTATTTGGCTTTCACTAGATTTCAAATTGATGTTTTAAAATTTTTTATTCTTGTCTTTTGTTTTCAGATTACCTTCATTTCTGTATATCCTTCTCTCCTACCCAGCAAGCCATCCCTTTCAATAAATTTTTAAAAAGAAAAAAAGGACAGTTCAGCAAAATTAACCAATCTATCAACCAAGTCTGACAGTATATGTAGTATTCCACATACCTACTTTTGCTAAGCAGGAACCTTTGAGGTTTCTCCTTAGCCAATCATGGTCATCATTGATTGCACACAATTCAATTTTTGTTTGTGGTTTTGTTTTCATATTAATTTTTTTGTTTGGTTATTTATAAATGTAATTATGATATAAAATATGTTAAAGAAGTAAAAATTGTGATAGTTGATAACCTAATCTTCACTCCATCCTACTCTTATGATTGGAGAGTCTTTTTAAATCAGGAGAAAAGTAAGGTGATATAAAATGGGAAGACTTCATCAAGAAAGGATTTACCATAAGGTCAGTATGAATGTAAGGGCCACAACTACTTCCCATAAGGAAGCAAGAATTGGCCTGAAAGACAAAGTAAATGAGGAGGATTGAGATTGAGGAGGGGATACTGGAATAGAAGCAAGACAAGGTCCTGGTTTCTAGAAAACAATGTGGGAAAAGATCCTAAGATTCTCACTCTGAGTTAATACCCAGACAGTGGTTAGTCCAATCAAGCATCTGAGCCACTCACCTACCCTCAACCCTATTCAACATTGTTAAGCTTGAAAACCTCTTGATTGTCTAAACAAAGTATTCAAGGACAACATCCAAGCTAAGTCCATGACATTCATATAGACTTCCTCGGTCAGAGTAAAGGTTCAAATCTTGCTTCTATCACTTACTACCTTTATGATCTTAGAAAAGTCATCTTGCTTCTCTTAATTGTAGCTAAAATTCCACCTTCTGCATGAAATGCTTCTTAGTTCCACTTAATTCTAGTACCTTCACCCTTGAGGTTATTTCCAATTTATACTGTATATATCTTGCTTGTATGTCATCTTTACCATTAGACTGTGTGCTCCTCGAGGGCAAGAAGTATTTTTGCCTTTCTGTTGTACTCCCAGTGCATACAGTGGTACAGAGTAGGCATTTAAATGCTTCTTGACTTGACTTTCCTCATATGTAAAATGAGGGGATTCGATGGTCTCTGAGGCCCATTATACTTCTAGAACTATGATTCTGGGATATTCAGCCATCCCACCAAGATCCTATGATATTAATGGTAAAATAAACCAATAGTATGGAAGTAACTTGCCTTACAGAGACACTTGTCATCTAACACTACTGATAATAGAGAGCAGGTAACTACTTACTTACAGGCCCTAAGAGAATAACCCCAAGCTTCATGGCACAAGCCTTGGACCTTGAGAAGATGGAGGTAGTAGTACATCTTATAGTATTCTTTCAATCAACAGTGTATTCACCTTTCAATATTTACTACTATTACTAATACTACTGTTAATAATAATAATAAGCAACTAGTATTTATATATCACTTCAAGGTTTGCAGAGTGCTTTATAAATATTATTTCATTTAATCACTAATAACTCTGGGAGGTAGGTGCTATTATTATTTCCATTTCATAGATGAGGAAACCAAGGCAAATGGATACTAAATGACTTTCCTTGGGTCACACAGGTAGTAAGTATTTGAAGTCAAATTTAAACTCAAACCTCCCTGTCTTCAAGTCCAGCTGTCTAGCCATTGTGCTTACCCATAAACCCTATAGTTCATGGGGAAAATGTGTAACAAATAGCCCCCTTTGTGAGAAACACTCAATATATTAAGAAAGCAAATAGGAAACACAACTAAACCAAACTCATTTTCTTTCCTTCTGGGGCCTCACACAAGAAGCATATAAAACATCTGCACTTTGGTTTAAATTAAACTAGTAAAATGCTGCAGGTATATTTCCCCTACTGGATTCCATTCTTCCTGTACTATAACTCAGCCTATTCACGTGATGAATTTCCCAGTGCTTCATGTAGATAGCATTTCAATGAATATTTTGTCAGCTAAACTGCAATCACTTGCCTGATTCTAACCTCTCCTTGCCAGCATTTATTAGCAATTCGTGAGCATCTTGGCAAGAAAAAGCATGCAGGCAAAAATAGTGTGCCTTGTTAGCTGATGAAATGTCACTACATTACTGCCTTTCCTAATGATTTAACAGAAGAGTAAGGGGCTTGGCTATCCAGAGATTATTGGTGGTGGTTCATTTGATGCAGCATTTTTATTTGAGGCTTCATAACAATAAATAAAACCATTTGTAGAAAAGTACCAGTTGGCTCTTATGAAACAAAATGGACAAAAATAGCCAGATGCAAAGACTAGTCTTTTACGATACCACTTCGATTAGTTCTCTAAAGACTGGAAATACTATTTACTAGAGAAGAGGTTAAAATTTCAATCCTGAGACAAATGTACAGGAACAATTTTCTAAAGCTGGAAAATACTTTTGAGATCATCTAGCCCAAAGCCTTTATTTTATAGATGAGAAAATAGAGGACCACAGAGGTTAAGTGATATACCTAAGGTTGCACAGCTAATTAGTGAATAAGCAAGGGCTGTAATCCAGGTCTACTAACCCCTAGCACAATAACCACTTAATCATAAAGAAGACACAAATTACAGAGTACATTCTATTAACATATTCAGAATATGAAAATGGTTAACAAATCTTGAAAATAACAAGCATGAACTCTGATAGTTTGTTTTACATAGGGGTAGGGAAACATTGGGTGATTGTCTAGGTGTGTCCCTCCACCAATAGGGATTTCCTCAAAGAGTATCCCCTCTTCTTCCTAGCTCCAGATGGCCCTGTATCAAAATCAAGGGACACAGAATAATTAAGCTGAAAATGACCTGCTAACTTCTGCACCTTCCGCCAAGCAGGGAAAGAACTAAACAATTAAGACATACTTGCCAGTCACATTTGTAATGATCTCCATGAACAGGAATTCCATACAACTCCTCTAGTAAGCTATTATTTAGATATTATTTAGTCTTATGGTTAAGAAGTTTCTCACCTATTTCATTAACACATCCTTATTTATAATTAAGTAAAGTACACACAATTGAATGTGTCTTTGAAGTATTTGAATTTCTTTTTTTGTCATTGAAAAATGAAAGCCCAGCCTAAAAGTGGTAGAAGGCGACCTTGAAAGGTGGTGAGACTATCTTCATTAGAGGCCTTCAAGTATACTGTTGGGTGTGTTACAGTAGGGATTCCTTTCCGGTATGCATTGGATTGACTGGTAACAGAGCTCCTTTCCAACTCTCAAATTTTGTAATTGTGTGATTCTGTGAAATGTACACGTATTTGTACTTATAGACAATTCCTATGCTTCCCAGTATAAACCCCTAAGAACTTTACAACATGGTATTAGAGTTAGGGGCTACCATGCTGTAACTTTTATGGGAAGGCTGGGAAAGAAAGTAAATTGGGGAATGCAGCCAAAGAGCCTTTGGTATAAGGGTTAACATAAAGAAAAGACTATTTTATGGAGAATTCCCACAAGACAAGCATTCACATGATGGTCAGAATACAAGGACACTCTCAAGGTCTCTCTTAAGAATTTTGGAATTGATTGTGTAACATGGGAGACATTGGCACAAGACTGCTCAGCATGGCATGGCCACATATGAGAAGGTACTGTCCTCTAGAAACAAAGCAGAATTGAAATAGCTCAAGAGAAAGGAAGATTCATAAACTTAGAGAATCAGCCCCAAATGTTCACACAGATTATTTCTGCCCAATCTGTGATAGAACATTCCAAGTCTGTATTGGTTTTATCAGCCACAGTGGGACACACTAAAACTTGACTCTAGCATGGTGATGTCTTTTTGGTCCTCTTTGAAAATGAAGGACAATGACCTACCAATATAAAGAATACTATCCTTAATCAATCAGAATGTAGTTACTTAATATCCATTATAAGATTGCATACCACATTATAAGACGAGAATCTTATGGGTGGTACTTGGGTACTTAAATAACAAAAGCCAGTAACAGATAGATAGAAAGTTAGTGTAGTCTAATGAAGAGAGGGCTTGCCTTGGATTAAGGAAAACTTGAGTTTAAGTCCCAGTTCCAACAGTTACTATGATCCAAGTCACTTCATCTCTCAATAGCCAAGTTAACCATCTAAGAGTATAAATTGCAAGAGTTTCTGACCTCAGTCAGTTGTGGGAGTTTCTTACACCAATGAAATCACAGAATTGGGCAACAATAAAACAGCATACTATTATGTCTATACAGGGCTGACTTGAAAATATTAAAATGCAATTAAGGTAGCTGCAAATTAAGCCAATTAAGAATTATAGATGGTGACAATAGGAGAGGAAACATGGTGTAGTGTAGAGACTAGTCAATATTTCAATAAGTATTTTATTAAAAAAAAACTATCTTATGTCAGGCAGCCAGGTGGTACAGTGGATACAGCATTGGGCCTGGAGTTATGAAGACATCTTCCTGAGTTCAAGTCTGGCCTCAGATGCTTACTAGCTATGTGACCCTGGGCAAATCACTTAACCCCACTTGACTCAGTTTTCTCATCTGTAAAATGAGCTGGAGAAGGAAAGGGCAAACTATTTCAGTATCTTTGCCAAGAAAACCCCAAATGGGTTCTCAAAGAAATCAGACACAACTGAAACAACTGAACAACAACAAAAATTCTGAGGAGGAAGAAGAGAGCTGTAAGGGTATTAGAAAAGGCTTACCATATGAAATACAACATGAACTGAGCCTTGAAGAAAGCTAGAGATTCTGAGAGGCAACATTGAGAAGGGGGTGGATTACAGGCATGGGAGCTTATACAAAGACACAGAGACAAGCAATGTATTGTCAAGTTTAGGGAATAGCAATTAGCCATTTTGGCAGGAATACGGAGTTTGTGAAGGGAATAATATGCAGGAAGCTTGGAAAGTTAATCTAGAAGCAGACTACAAAGGTTTCAGGAACTACTGTTTGTTACTGCCTTCACAGAACTGGAGGTCAGGCATCACCCATCACATGGCATGTTTGTACATATTTGTTTGCTTGTTATCTTCTCCATTAAATTGTCAGATCTTTGAGGGCAGGGGCTGTCTTTTTTATCTTTTTTGTATTCCCAGTGCTTAGTATAGTGACTGGCACATAATAGGTGCTTCATAAATGTTTCTTGACTGACTGTCACTGTGAGAAGTCCTTCCACCACTGAAGATCAAATTCAGTTTATAAATTAGTAGATAAAACTTAAGGCACATTTATTTTAAATGTCTTGCTTGGGTCAGACAGTGTAAGTAATGTAAGAGGCAAGATCTGAACCCAGATGTAACAGAATCAGTATTCTAACTTCCCTCAAACCTTATGCAAATTATGCAGGTTTTACTTAAAAGCTACTAAAACCAACCTTGATATTCAATTGGTTCAGGGGATGAAAGGCTCAAGATGTTGATCTCTCTTCCTGATCAACTGAGTCCTGAGTCAGGAGGAGCTCCATCTATTCTCTGACACTTGACTGTCAGATCACCCATAAACAACTCAGAGGCAGGGAAACATCATTCAGCTAAATCAGTTGGCACTGTCATCAGTGCATATCCTTATTGAATATCCTTCATTTACTTTGACTAAGTAAATCTCTGTTTTTTTGTTAACTGTAAAATAACCTACCATTGTCTCATTTCATTCAATTACCAGATCTAACCTATTAAAGGATTGGTGTGAGATACAGCTGTCCCAGAACACTGGGTTTTCCTAACTCGCTCAGCACTTTACCCACCAGGCCATACTGCCTCTCCATATGTGAATATCTCTGTAATGATGTTCACCACAAAATTAGGTTCAATATTCTAAAAGAAAAGTATAAAATAAAAATCAGTCCTGAAAATACTCAACTTTTGAAACTGAAATTATAACAGAAACATCAGTATTACAGTTATCCCTTCCTCATCACAACTTTCCCCATAATGGTTCTGATATATTGCTGGTTGGCACAAGAAATTAAATGCCTATTTTGGGGAGTTTTGCAGAAGTTGTAGATGATAACGAAGGGCTAATAGATGATGCAGAGCCTATACTTAACCCAGATTTTACAATAAGGTACCGTAAATACCCCATAAAAGAAAAAGAAAAAATTCAGACTTCTTTTCTGGTACTAAGGGAAAGCCAAAAAATTTTACATGGATTTTTCCAGATTATGGGGACATTGGGTCCCTATCCCCCTGGGGATGTGGAAGTGATAACTGTAGTTAAGAAAACTTTCTAAAGAAAGTTGTAATAGTAAACAATCTACAAGAAGCCTCAAGACTGTTGAAGAACAATTCATTAGAACTCTAAAGAAAATCTGTGCTGTGAATCAAAAGTACCAGGGGCTTAAAACAAACAAAACGCTGGGAGATCCTGTGTGGATGACTATCAAAGTTAAGTGGCCTGCCACAGTGAAGAAAAAGACTTCTTATGAAGTAGAAATTTGTCTAAACTAGAAGAAAAGAAGATGCCTCAAAGTATAGAAGTTTTGGTATACACTATAATTTAGGCAAGCCAAAGAAGTTAAAGAACATTTTGTATAAGAGTCTATGTTAGATGATAATAATTGTCGTAATACATAATTTTATATATATATATATATATATCTATATAGATATAGATATATCTATATAGATATATATATATATATATATATATCCAAGGTAGGAAATCAACTAGAGAATTAGAAGGACCACTAATCATGACATAAAAGTAATGCTGTATTATAAGAAGTCAGGAGGAAAAACAGAATATTTTATAAAAAAAACTTAGAAACAGGAAAGAAAGGGTAGAGATTGAAAAAGGATAAAGAATTAAAATGGGCAGTGGGAGAGGTGTCTAGCAATGTGGGCCTAATCTCAAGAGAGAGGTTACAATGAAACTACCATGTTTACCAAGGACACTAAGCTCTTCTATGAAGTAAAATTTCAGGTGGTAGAAATGAAGAGGAAGCATTCTAAGGCTCTGCAAAAGGTAAGAATGCTCCAATGTGGACAGGCATATATTAATGCTTGTAGGTGAAAATAATACAGAGTGTACTTACTGGAATGTTCATTGTCCTTTGTTTTCAAAGAGGACCAATGACTTCATGGAGTAATGACTCGCACATGAACTGGATTTAATGAGGCAGAATAGTGAAAAGTCATCAGACTCACTCTCTTCCAAAATCATCAAAGTCCAGTAGCAAGACAAAAGTCAAGGTGCCTGGCAATGGCCTAGAATGCAGTGGATAACCTTGGCATCTCTGATATCTGACCAAGCTCTAAATACCCTACAGCTTCTGATTTAGTCACCTTCATGGCTTTTGGGACAAATTGTTCTCATCTACCATTCTTCTGGGGGAAGTCTTCACATGCTTGGGGGCAGACATCCCTGTAACTTACCAACAGATTTTGAGGACTAGAAGTTTTCCTTAGCCTGGCTTAGTCCTTCTGCCAAGATGGTTTTACCAGGGTGTGACTACTGTATATGCTACACCTTCTTGGAGCCACAGGTGAGAGATGGATCACAGGTGGACACCAAAGGTGGATAAGCAGCACTGAAAAGTGTTTGGGTAAGCCCTCACACCAGAGCTGCTACTCCTCCCTGAATACCCCATAAACCCCATTTATTGAAATAACAGTTTATGAGCAATCATCTATGTCCTTGGAAAAGACTCTAGGGGTAATAGCTTGCCCTGTAAAAAATTCCATTAGTGTCTAAAATTGCTGACAAAATACTAACCATTACCATACAAGACATTATGGATAAGGGGAGTAGAAAACAACAAACAATTTTCCCCATGCAATTCTGGTTACTAAACCTTCAGAAAGAAAAACAAACAAACAAAGAAACAAACAATGAAACTAGAGTTGGTCCAAGCAAGGGCAATTAAAATGATCAAGAGGGTTAAGGAAGTAAACAGAGGTCTGAAAAACATGAAAGGTATAGAATGAACTTACAGTTGTACACCAACCTCCCCTAAAAAGAATTAGCATGCATATCTTCTAGCTTGGAAAAGAAATGTAGTGTCAATAAAATGGAGTTCTGCTTTAAAAAGGAGATATACACTGAAAATACAAGTAGGTTCAAGAAGATGTTAGATAAGTAACAAAAAATTAAAGGAAGCTATGGTTATTTCTCTTCCAGGATATACTCTTAGTACTTCAGATTCAGCATTTCCCAAAATTAAACCATCATCTTTCCTCCCTAAACTGGGTCTTTCTCCAAATTTCTTTCTTTTGAGGGTACCACCATCCTGCCAGTTACTTCCATGGTAAAACATCTTCAATGGCTCTCTGTTGCCTCTAGGATAAACTATTAACTCTTTTAACCTATACTTAAATATAAATTTCATTTAATATGAATGTGCCTTTTTATAATCTGGCACCAACCTAACTTATCAGCCTTATTTTATATTATGCTTCTTTATGCACTCTGTGTTCTAGACAAACTGAATTGTTGCCCAAACTGGAAATGCCATCTCATGCCTCTTTGAGTTTTGAACAGGTTTTCCCTCATGCATTGAATGTACTCCCTCCATAACATTGCCTTTCAGACTCCTTGTCTTTCTCCAGTGTTCAATTTATATCTCCACTATTTATCCTTCTCTGCTTCCCCCTCACATCATAATATTCTCTCCCTCATCAGAGCACTTTAAAGTCATCTTTCCTTTGTAGCCTTAATTTCCTACCTTACAAAATACTTATTTATGTTTGCACCTTATTTCCCCTAATAGAATGAAGTCCTTGAGAGCTGGGACACTTTTGATCTTTTATTTATGTGCTCATCACCCAGCAATGCTTTGAACGAGGTAAATGCTTACTAAGCTCTTGTTACACTTGACTCAATCAAAACATATAAAGCATAGACAAAGAAAAGCCATTTTTATGATAAACTTATATTTTAAAACTCTAAGCTATAATTATTTGTTATGTGCTCAACAGTAAAAGCTCTCAAATACACAAGAGTAAAGCAAGCATGTCCTCTCTCCTCTAATTAGTTGCCATAGTCCAGAAACACCAGCTATAACATAAAAGAAAGAAATTAAAGGAATAAACATTACCATTGAGTAGATAAAATTATACCTTTTTTTCAGAAGCTCCAATGGTTTACTTATAAATCACCAGAGAACAGAAAGAAACTAATTGAGATGACATCCAAAAAATAATCAACCAATCAAAAAGAAATAACAAACTCAAGGAGGAAAAAAAAAAGTTTACTACAGAAGACATATCTCTAGAATTCAATCTACCAAGACATGGTAAAGACTTACATAAATCCAAGTACAAAATACTCTTTAAAGAAATCAAGAAAGACTAAAACAAAAAGAAGAATATTTACCATTCATATTTGGACCAAACCAACCATATTTTTAAAAACATTATTCTAAATCCAGGCCTTAAATTATGTTTAAGGTAGTGATGATGATGAGGAGGAGGAGGAGGAGGAGCTAGCATTTGTATAATGCCTAATGAGGCAGGCACTGTAGTAAGGACTCTATAAATATTATCTCATTTGATCCTCTCAAGAATCCTAGGAAGTGGGTGCCATTTTAATCCTCATTTTACAGATGAGGAAACTGAAGTAAAAAGAAGTTAAATGATTTGCCCATGGTCACATAGTTAATAAGTGATTGAGGCTGCATTTGAACTCAGATCTTCCCAATTCTAGACTTAGCACTCTATCCTTAGTATCTTGCTCTTTAATGATCAAAATTATTTGGCATAGGTTAAATAATAGAAAAATTGACCAGTGGAAAAGGCTAGATAAGCAGTTATAACAATCAAATTAAATAACATTTTAGAATAATTTGGAATTATATTTTTTTTGTTGGAATTATATTTTTAAGTCAATAAACACCCATACCTCTTGTTTCAGGGATCTTACTACTACACATGTACTCCAAGGATATCAAAGATAGAAAATTCACATTTATACTGAAACATCCACAGCAGTATTTTTTATAGTGGATAGAAATTGAAAACTAAGTAGATTCTCATGACTAGGGAATGGCAAAACAAACATAGAGTGAAATGTCATTAAACCAAAAGACATAATAAGTGCTAAGAATTCACAGAAACATGGGAAGACTTATTTTAACTGGTACAAAATGAAGTAAATAGAACCAGGAAAAGAATAACACAATGACTATATCAAAATAAGTGGAAAGAATAAAAAAATGAAACTAGCAATTGGGTGAACATAATTTATCACAAATTAGAATTGAAGAAAATGTGCCTCACTTCATTCTTTGCAGTGGTGGAAGACTAACAAATGTGGAGTATTACACATGCTGTTAATGGTCAAATGTGGTTAATATATTTGTTAGCCTTGCTTTAACTGCCTCCCTTGTCTGCATCACCCCTGAACTGCTTTTTAAAAATCCTTATTATAAGGAATGACTAATTAGGCAGGTAAACTAGAAGAAATATACTTAGAAACAAATAAAAGTTTTTTTAAAAAAGGCATGGATTTGTTTAAAAGGAAAATTGAATTGAATCTTTGGGTAGTACTTCCCTAACCTTGAAAGGCTGACATCATGATGGCCAATCATATTTTCTCACACAATATCCCTTTCTGTCACTTTTGGACTACACAGATCATGGATCAGACACAATAAGGCAAGTTCATGTTCTTTATGTCAAAATGGATAGATTAGCATTTTATCTTCAACTGGGGAAAAGGGAACACTCCTTTTGTAGTTGCAAACAATAAAATATCCAGAGCAACTTGCTATGAGTTTCTTTTTTCCTTCTCTCCACAGACTGACCCTCTTGCTGCATTCAATTTCATAGTTTTGTTTTTGTCATTTTGTTGCTCTATGATCTCCTGAAACAACATTGCTTGAAGACTGAATATGAATTTATATGACATATCAAATAAAATGGAAGCAATGGATGATACTAATTAGAATTGACTATAGTATCTTTATTGTTAGAATAACAATCCAGAAAGATAAGAATTCTCTTTAACTGGAAAGAAAGCCATGTAAAATCATACTTTTACAATATTATGCCTTATAAACTATTATTTAATATGTGACATACATTTATTATGCATCAGTAATTCATTTCTTAGACTATCTCACAATAAATAATATCCTTTTCTTGTGGTTAGATTATGGTTAATATAAATCAGCATAAATTAAATAATAAAGACAAATCTAACATGAGGGATTATTTTCCACTAGAAATATACTTATTTCATAGAATCACAGAGTCACAAGCCAGCTGGTCAAATCCATAACTGAAGAGAAATCCCATTAAAATGTAAGTTCTTAACCAGTAAGGACCATTTCATGCTTTTACTTATATTCTCAGTATCTAGTGCAGTACCTGGCCTACTGTAGGTGCTTAATAAATACTTGTTGATTAATTCCTAACAAGGCACATTTTATGGTTTTCTAAAAATTTCTAAAATAATTTTATATAATTATTAGAAAATGGAAGAAGGACCACTGAAAATGATTTAGATCAATTCATAGGGCCAGAGGGAAAGCTCCTTGGCGGAGGGATATTTTGAAGGAATTGGTTAACCCAGGGTGTGATCAGTCCTTGAAGTAGGATGATGAAGCAGAAGTTAATGTTAGGCCAAGCCAGTTTATTAGTAAACAAATACAAAAATCTGTGGAGAGGGGATATGGAAAGAGCAGGAAGAATCTACAGAAAGAGTCAAAAGCCTTGAATGAGAATGAGAAATACAAAACGTGAAGGCCAATGGAAAATATTGGTGAAGAGACAACTCATTATTTTTTACCAGAAATATTATTCTTTTATGACATCATGATAGTCATTTGCTATCCCCCTTCCCCTACTGATTCAGTATTGCCATGGTTTCAGATATATATGTATGGTATATCATACAGTTTAACACACACACACACACACACACACACACACACACACACACACACCACAAAACAGATAATGTCACCCAACACTCATGGCTTGAAATCTACCTATTCCTAACTTTGTGGTCAGAGAATATTAATGATTAGACCACCCACATCCCGCTCTTTTTTTCTTTCCCCCCCAGCAATTGAGGGCTCAGAATAAATCCTTATATACCTGTCAAAAGCTTTGTCCCCAAAATGTACTGTCAATTGGCCTTACAAAAACCAATATTGCTTTTAAGAAAAGCTAAACACATAAAACTAAAAATTGTATCTAAATTGTAAAAATTGAATAAGAAAACTATGTTCATAAATACTGCCAACTCAAAAAGAAGTGCATTTAATCTTATGTACCTTTTACCTAACTCAACTTTGAGTTTTTGAAGTAATGTATATAAGCTAAACTCGAACATGATCACCAACTGACCTAATTTGTTTGAGTTTTTTTTGAGGGGTGAGGTGAGAAGGGAGAGGTACAGTAAAGGTTGACAAGCAAAACCTATCATCACTCTTAACTGGTGGTTTCTTTTTAAAATTAACCCCAACCAACAATTTTCTTTTTGGCTAAACTTCTACCCAATGATTGTTTATAGTCATTTTCATGTATAACATTTTCTTTATTCACCACTTTTATTCTATACGTTTATATGTCTCATGAATTATAATCTGGTCCTTTTGCTTTCATTAACACATTGAAGAATGCCCTCTAATATTAGTGATGATTAAGTACCTACTCATAAAATCTAAGAATTACAGAAAATTAGACTGGAATGTCCTTCGAGTCATTCCATTTGTTCTACTGTATAGATGTAGACTGGTTTTCTTCCTGAGACAAAAAGTTATATTAAAATGCTTTCCTCTGTGATATTATAAGTTTTTCATGAGAATTTATTATCTATGCTATTTATCTGAGCAACCTAGAGCTTTGCTACAGTAGAGATTTACAGCATCTGACAGGTCAGCAGCTTGTTCACAATCAAACCAGGCCATGAAGAGTATAAAGAAGGTGAACCAGGAAAATATAAATGCAACTAGTATGCATTTAAGAAATTGTAAACAAGATCGAATGTGATGACTGTTAACAGTCTCCCAAGGATGCATCTATTTCTTTGAAGAAAGCAATAAAATTTATAAGTTCCTGCATCTTCCTAAGATACAAAAAATTGCCAGAGTTTGTGAATTCTTTCAGAAAAGACAAAAAATTCTGATTTAAATGCTCTTATGTTCTATTTATTTATTATGTTGCTCCAAGTACAAGAGGTGTATTTTAATACTCAAAGATTCTTATCTTTTAACAGCTAAAATAACTACCTTCCACACTGGCAGTGTTATACAATAAAATCCCAAAGTACATATTTTATTTTCAAAAAAGACTGGTTCCGCAATTCTTATTCACAATATACTAATGTTCCAAATGAATTTTATTTCAATATAGCAGTTGAGCTCTTAAATAATTTGAAAAAAAAAGAGAGCTAAACTTCAAAACTATAAGCTATCCTACAGCCATCTAACATCCTTATAAAGATTCAGGGAAGGTTGCAAAGGAAAGTGAGTGTTGGCATAAGAAAACAATCTGTAGGGTATAACTTCATACCTGTACTTTCTGTAGATCAAGTAAAATCAGCTAGCATTCAAGAGTTAAAGGATAACATCATACAATATATCAGAAATAATTCAAATGTACTTTTCTGATTCTGTCATTTCTACCAGAAATATTTGAGAAATGAACAGTTTTGAAAATTGCACTCAGTAGAGGAAAGAAGTTCATTTCCTAGAACCAAACTTGTCTTTTTACCTATTTAAAAGAGGATAAAAAGGAAATATGCTGCAAAATTAATTTAACACACAGACAAAAGAGCATTTCTCTTTCTCTGTCTCTTTCTAAAAGGTACATACACACAGAGAATATAACATAAAGTCCTCCCTCGCAGTATCCAGAGGATGGCATCAGAAGGAGCCCCAGGAGACTATCATTCAACAAAGTCATAGCCCCTCTGTAGCAAGTGGTGGGGGATTAAAAGAGAAATGAACTGACACATGTCAGGGACAGAAGTAGTAGCCAACACACACACTGGGTTGAAATGGGTAGAAATGTTAGAGGTGGATCAAGAAGCGGAGCAGGAAGAATAGGGAGGACTGAGACAAGGATGAAAAGCCAAAGTTTAAAAAAAAATAAACACAAAGAACAAACAGAAAAGAAACAAAAAGGCAGGAGAGACAGCGGAGAAAATGATTAATTCCTATTTATCTGTAGATTTAAGGTTTATAAAATACCAGGCCTCACAACAACCCAAAACATGAAGCACACTAAAGGTAAGATGTGCTGTGACCAGAAGTCTCTAGCTGTGGTATCTGTTTAAAGAAGAAGGGGCTGATGTCTATCACCTATGCCTCTTGGGATCTTAGCATTTATGAAGCAGAAGGTACAGATAAAGGAACAGTGCCTGTGAATCACTTGGTACATACTATATTTGTCTTCCTGCATGAGGCAGTCGTTAGTTATTCAACAAACCTTGATTGAATGACAACAATAATATTAATAATAGCTAACATGTATATAGTGTTTTAAGGACTGCAAAGCTCTGTATGTGTTATATTATATATTTATATATAATTTCTATCATGAGTAATATCCTGAGTAAGGCACCAGAGATTCAAGGATGAAACAAGACAAAGTCTTTTCTCTTAAGGACTTTACAAACTAGTAGATGGATAAGACAAATAAACAAATACCTATATCACAAGTGTAATATAACAACCATGTAGTAGAGAAAAGTTCAAGCATGAAAAAGTCCAGAAAAGATGGGTCTCTTATGGCTGGGGCATGGGAGTAGGAAACAAGAAAACCTTCATCAAGGATGTTGTACTTAACCTGGGCCTAAAAGGAACATTTCAACATGTTATTCCAGATACAGTGAATACTACATACAAAGTATGGTGTGAAAAGGTAGAGACTTAGAAAAATAAACCTAAGGAAATAACTAGTTCAGATGTAATGTATACCAGGAAAACAATAGTAACATGAAATAAATACATAAACATTGAAAAGATAGGTATAAGCCAAATAAATAAAGCCCTCTATAGAGGGCTTTAAATACTATAAATTTAAATTGGTCCTTCTGCTACAGGAAAAAGGCAAACTGGTTTATGGAATGCTTTTATGATACTCTGGCTTTTAGAGAATCTTTTCTAAAATGAAGGGTTCCTAGATCGAATGAAAAAAAGGCAGAAAAACTAGGAGAAAAAATTTTTCAAAGGAAGTATAAGGAAATCAAAACCAGTATGAAGAGGTTAGTGAGCAGATGAATGTGACACATGGGAGAGAGAAAAGGAAGAGAGGAATCAGAATGAGATTGAAACCATTCTACCCCATATTAGCCTGATAACCTTATTAGATGAGAACATCTCTCAATCAATCAAATGACTTTAAATGTGAAAAGTCCTTACTCAAATAAGAGCTCTGTCCCAATCAGCTGTGGGCTCTCTTTCTACCCTTTGGGCCCTCTACAAAAAGCATTGAGTTAGCTGGAAAAGAGGAATTTGAGAGATTGTAGTGGGCTCAGTTTCAGCCTTGGCCAGACCTCCTTGTTCTTCACTGACTGGAAGAGAACCTCCAAGATTCAAAGAGGCTAGACCATACTGACTTTCCCATTTACCCCTCTATGTATATCTCCATCAGGAGCAAAGGACAAAGAGGAACAAAAATCCACTATGCTTATTGGGAATTTCATGAGCACTCCATATATGGTAGAAAAGGACTTCCAGTAACCAGCAGCTATGAACTACACCTTTGCCACATGTGCTCTCTAAATTTTCCCCACTTTCCCATAGAGTCAAGAGAGTTTATCACAGACATTTGGGGACATATCTTGCACCAACTGTTATTCTTTTACCATTTTATTAAATACTCTTCTATAAAAGCTACATAGGTCTGTCTGCATAATTTTCAATCGATAATTTTTTTTAGAAAACAAGCTTGGAGTTAAAAGCCTTGGAAGATCATTCCTGATTGTTCAGGACTAGACCCAGAATACTGAGTGGGAGAACTGCCCATGTTCTGTGGACCCAACTGATATCCAAAAGCAGGAGTTAGGATAAGGTATTCTCAACTTTTATGAACTACAGTAGGATACAAAGTAGATCAGTTCAAAGATTGATGGATTTGGTGAAAGATAACTTGGGTTCAAATCATGAATCTTCAACTTACTACTTATATGACCTTGAGAAAGGTCACCTCACTTCTCCAAGGCTCGATGTAAAAATGTTTAGTTAGACAAAAAAGCATCCTATCTCCAAATCTATGACCAAAGCATTATATAGGTATCACATAGAAATAACAAGAGAGCAAGATGAATTTAGTAATTTTAGAAGAAAATACAAAGGAAGATTAGGTACAATATTGATAGACTCAGATGTCTACATAATGATGTACGAAATATAAGTAATTGAACATGAGTGAACTTGAAATTTTTACACAAAAGGTGCTATCTCAGAGCCATCATTTAGAATTGGCAAAACTACTAGCTGTGTGACACTGGGCCAAGTCCCTTAACCCCATTGCTTGGCCAAAAAAAAAGAATTGGTAAAATGGCACTAATATGTGAAATATTTAAATATAAGCATATACCTTTCAGAAGAACAGATAGAATAGAGTGGGCATGATTTTTACATGGTATAGCAATAAGGTATATATTTGTGTAGAGATCAATAAACCGGAGGTTATAAATAGAACAGAGCAGATAAACTAAAATAGGAACTATCTCATTTTGGCAATATAATCCAGATCATAGTCTAAAAGGAAACAGATGATTGGTTTTTATATGAAGTAAGGTATAGTATTTATATAGAGGACTACAGCTATTTACACATCTACTAGTAGTTTTTGCCTTGTAAATTTAAGTCTAACTTGCAAATTACTGACTAGTCTTGTTAACAGTTTTATCTCAGAACATAGAAAAAACAATGAGGATCTACTTCCCTAGACATAATTCTGACTGACAAGAAGTAATGGGGTGATGAGAAGGAAGTGATGAAAGTCTTGGGAAAAAGAGACAGGGAGAGTTCATTTTAAGAGTCTGCAGTAGTGAACAGGAATATTGAACACAAAATAGATGCTCCATACTTACATATTAGAACACTAAAGCAACCAAATGTTGTATCCAATTTTAAAAGGCAAAAAAGGTAGCTTCTGGAAACTACACATTATGAGTTTGATGTCATTCCTCATGAAAATTCTGGAAGAGTTCACTGAACAAATGGTTGGTGAGCCTTTAAAAATGGTTACTACTAGGAAATCAATGAGCCCCAAAAGAGCAAGTCATGCAAAACTTACCTTATTTCCTCTTCCTAAAAATAATAATATTATTAGGCTAGTAAATTTGAGAAGGCTAATAATATATCTTGATATATATTTTGCATTTATTAAATAATAGAAATTACAGAATATAGATTTAGAAGAGGCCTCTAACATGATGTAACCCAACCTCCCCATTTTACCACTGAGAAAAATGAAGGCTAGAAGAGATCACAGATTTGGAATTGCAAAGGATATTAGAGATTATCTATTTAAAGAGGAGACAACTGAGGGCCAAAAAGGTTAAATGATCTGTCCAAAGTCACTAAGGCCAAAAGAGAAAGAGAGAAAGAGAAAGAAAGAGTGAGAGAGAGAGACAGAGAGAGACAGAGAGAGATTAGAAACCCAGATCCCCCAATTACAAATCAACTATTTACACATTACCATATAGTCAAATAGTTTGCATAAAGTAATATAGTTAGGGATGATTAGAGCTGGGATTAAAAATTGGTACATTGTTCATTCTCATGTTAATCTTGTGGATAGAGTAGAGAAATCTAGGTAGATAATATCACATTTACAGGAATTGGCAATCAGTTAAATAACCAAATAAAAACTGTATCAAATTTTAGAGGACTGTCAACCTTGAGATGAATGTTTCCTTGCATGCATGTGTATTCCCATCTTAGACAATATATTTATCAACTAATAAGATGAGGACAGAGAAGTCATGCTTCTGAAATTTGCAGACAACATAACATTGAGATGACTAACTAATGTTGAATGATGGAAAAAGATTTAAAAAAATATTCCAACACAATGGATTTATTGGTTCAAATAATGACAAGTTTTAATAAGACTATTGTCAAATTAAATCATCTCTGCTCCTACATCATTGAAGAAATCTTTTGATATTGATATGTATATGAAAGTCACCTTCTTGGAGGAGAGCTTTTAACAAAGTATTTTTATCTACTGAACAAAACTAAGAAAATGACATTTGATGACTATGATTATAAAATTTTGCTCCAGGAACGATTTGCTTCATTTGAGCAAAACTATGTTACCTTCATTAATTGTCTTCCTATTAGTTTTGTTCAATAGAGAAAAAAAGGCTTGCAAAGGTATTTGCTACCATTATGAAGGATTGCCAAAGGGCAATCCAAATGGATAAATTCCCATAGACAGTGAAGTCCTCCAGATAATCATCTTTAAAGACCACATACTAATCACCCCAAGCCTGGGAACACTGCAAAGCCCCCTAAATGAGATGCATAATCACTCAAAGAAGTCCATCCTAACTATGCACACAAGAAAACATTAAGTGAATGTAGAATACCAATTGTCCAAGTTATGATATGCAACTGTAAGAGTAATCTATAAGAGTTGGTCCATCAGGATCTCTATAGATATGTATTGAAAATACAATGCAGATGGACAATTATATGTTTTGTATTGAACAAGAAAAAGAATATAAACTAGATTATTTTTAGCAAGCCTAATATTTTCTTTAAAGCAAAGGTCTGTCTTTTAATATTAATATTCTTTCAATGATACTATAGTGTGGTGACTACAGTCTTCAAATACTTTAAGTTGTAGTTCACCCAAAAGGCAATGGTGAAGTATGTAGTGAACAAGAGTAGATTACAACATATTACCCAGAAAGAATCATGTAGGAAAAGAGATATAAAACATACCATCAGAGAGATATATAATCAGAAAATAAATGAGAGTTCGTGTCTGTGTGTTCTGTGAGTAGCCATGTGATTTCAAGAGAGCTAGAGAAAGATACACAGTGCATTGGGTAGATCTGTTGCACAGTATTCATGAGAAAAGATCAACAAATGTAGTATAGAATGAGAAAGTGAAGATTGGTTGCAATCTGTATTATTGGATTCAGTACCCACATTGAAGAAATCACAGATAGATCAAAGTATACAATCAGGATGGCCTGCACTTAGGTTTAAAAAATCAATTACAATTAAAAGATGAGAGAGGCTAGACTTAACTGTGGTTCATTTGAAAAAGACCCGTGACATTCAGTTCACTGCAAGTTCAATTTGAGTTGAGTCTGGTATAATGGAAAAAAGCAGTGGATTCAGTCAGAGCAGGATCCATATGTAGCTTTATCATTTACTAGCCATATGACAGCATTGCTTAATTTATCTAAATGTTTTTTTCCCTCATTTTTAAGATGGAAAAGTAATACTTCACCTACCCATTATTATTGTAGTGATGACAGTGTATCTAAGATATTAGTTAAATATATGTTAATATTAATCAATGTAATATTAAGATGAATCTATCTCAAGTACACAAATACAATACATTAAAAATCTTTACTCACAGCTTACATTCATATATATTATCTGTACAGGTACGTGAACACACACAATAACCAAAATGAAAGGTGAAATAGACTCACTGTACTATAGTCAGGGCCTAAATCACCTAACATGTCTTTAGTTCAGAGTACCACTTTTCAAGGCAGCTAGGTGGCATAGTAGAAACAGTGCCAGACCTAGAGTCAGGAAGACCTGAGTTCAAATCCTACATCAGACACTTACTAGCCCAATGTGACCCTGGGCAAGACATTTAATTGTTTGCCTCAGTTTCCTCATCTGTAAAATGAGTTAAAGAAGGAAATGGCAAACCACCCCAATATCTTTGTGAAGAAAACCCCAAATGGGGTCATGAAGAGTCAGACATTACTGAAACAACTGAACAACAATAACAATAACCACATTTTGAAAAGCCATGATAAATCAGAGAACATACCAAAGAAGACAGCCAGAATATTTGAAGACACATGAAACTATGGTCTTTAATATGCAGTTAAAGGACCAAGCATGGTAACCTCAGGAGAAGAGAAGACATAGATAGCACAGGATAATTTTTTGAATATTTAAAGAGTTATCAAAATATTATATAGTTTCAGAGGACTGAACTATAACCAATAAGCATATGTTATAGGAAGATTATAATCATCCCAACAAAAAGAAATATTAGAATTGTTCAACAATGGAATGGAATGGTATGAGAGGCAATGAATTCCTCCTTACTAGAGGTATTGAAGAAGAAGCTATGTGACTATGTTTCATGGCTATTGTAGATAGAATCCATGCTTGAGGTAAGAGTTGACAGCTCCGTGGTGACTTCTACCTTTGAAATTCTGTAAGTGTGAAATGAATTTTACATCCATTTGATAGCTATTCCATACATTGACACAGTAGGAGGCCACCCAACTGAATACAGTTGTCACTAATGGTAATGTGCCATGAGAAGGACATTGACTTTCTCATACATTTGAACAGATTTTCACTGCATGGCAGGAACTGAAGCTACAATATTTGAAGCACATTTTTAACAATTGGTTTTTGGATCTGTGCTGTTTCATCAGACACTGACACTATAAAATCTGGAAAATTTCAAATGTATTAAAGTCAAAATGGATACAGCAGTAGTTCTGTGACACTCAAAATAAACTGTACATCAGCATATGAGGAGAGAGGAGAAATATTTCCCTTTTTCTAGAGTAGAGCTAGTTTTCATGACACCAAGGAGGAAATGCCAGTAGAATTTATTCAACATAAAACATTGTTTGGGGTTTTTCATTATGCTGCTGAGAACTGTAGAAGATTATTTTGTAGCATAGACCACAGGCTATACTTCAGTGAATTTATCTAATATATTGTCAACTTCATTCCAAGTAATTCTATTATTAACTTTTGGAGAGGAATGCTCCTTATTTTGAGCTGTTGTACCATGAGAGGATTTCTGTGAGCTTATTGCTATCTAATGAAGGATACTTTTCTCATTGGGGGATCAGGATTCTTGCTTGGATAACAGTGCCTTAATTCTGGTACCTATTAGATTAGTAAAAAGACCATTTTGTAAATTTTGATTAGTTTTATACTGGAATTTTATGCAGACAGAATATTTCATTTTTAGTGAAATATTTGATTGATTCTAGGGATACCTATAATACTAACTTTCTACTTCTGTGCTAATGGGATCATAAATTTTTAAACTATAGCGATCATCTATGCCACTCATCTCATCCTGAAATTGCACATTTATTTTAAAAACAAAGGGAGTAATCATTATTAAGCACCTACTAGGTGCCAGGCTTTGCATGTATCTCATTTTATCCTCACAGCAACTCGGGGAGGTAGGTGCTATTGTTTCACCCATTTTACAGTGAATAAAACTGAGGAAGATAGAGGTTAAGTGACTTACTCAGGATCACATAGCTGTAAGGGTCAGAAGTCAAATTTGAACTTAGGTCTTCCTAATTCCAGGCCAAGGGATCTATGATCTATGCCACCTATCTGCCCCTTTTAAATTTATAATACTAAGCTATTTATATTATTATCTAATTAATATGATTAATATAATAGCAATATAGTAATATAAAATATGATAAAATTATACATATTAAATGGATTCACAATGTCAACTTCACAAGGAAAAGGTAAATGAAGTATGGCTAGACAGTAGGTTTTCTGAAAAATATATATCTGGAAGTTTTCATGGACTGCCAGCTCAATATGAATCAGTAGATGTTGACATGGCAGCCAAAAAAAATAATTGATCTTAGGGAGCTTTAAGATAGACATGATGTCCAGAACTATAGAAGTGATTATCCTGTTATATTCTGCCCAGGAAAGGCCATATCTGGACTAATGTGATTAGCTCTGGGCACTACAATTTAGGAACAACATTGATAAACTGAAGAATTTGGGAAGAAGATATCTAAGATGGTTTAAGCTTTTGGTAATGTGTGAGGATAAGTAGCAAATGAAGATATTTAGCCTGAAGAAAAGATGCAGGAAGGACAGGATACCACCCTGCAAGTATTTGGAAAAGGGCTTCAATTCTTGCTCAAGAGGACTAATATAGAAGCAATGCCTAGAAGCTGGATAAAGGAAGATTTCAATTAGATGGCAGGAAAATCAGTTCCCAACAATTAGAGCTTTCCAAAAGTGGAAAGGACTGCTTCTGAGGACAGTAGGTTTCCCCTCAGTAAAAGTCCTTATTAAAAGACTGGATGCCCACTTACCAGGTGTCATGCAATGGGATTATTTTTTAGTTATAGGTTGGATTAAATGGCCTCTAAGGTCCTCTCCAACTCAGTTTCTGGTATTCTGTGGAGTTTGGACTCATGCAAGAGAGGGATTGTGTTGCTTGTTCGTAGAGGACAGAAGTAATACCAATGCGTGGAAATGATTAAGGTAGATTTCAACTCAACATAAGGAAAAACCTCTTTACATTTAGAATTATACAAAAGGAAAATGAGTTACCTTGGGAAGTAGCGAGTTTCCCCTAACGAGTTTGTACTACTTGGGTATTATAGTGGGGCTGTAAGTCAGAAACTGATTTGGACTAATCAACCTCCGTGATTCCAATGAAGATTTTGTAATTCAGTGACTAGATGATTTCAAAGATCTCTTCTAGCTCTAAACCTTTATTCTTTTAATTGAACTGGACTTTCCTTGGGAGAGGGGATTGGATAATATAATGAAGGTTGGGTTAGAGTTAGGGGGAGACAGTAGATTTGAGATACCAAATGTATTCCAATCCCCCTCCATTTTATGCATATATTAGAGTCATTTTACAGAAATGAAAGGGTTTTTTTTCACTCTGTTGGTAATAAAAACACTATAAATAGTGCTGAAAACTTTTCAATTTTCTTGAATTTGGTTCACACACCTGTAATGGCAGGTCATAAATGTTAGGTTATATAATCTAAATCCCTGAGGTTAAAAACATACATGTTTTAGTCAAAGTTGAACATTTTTAATGTTTTAACAAGAATTCTCCCCTCCAATTATTCAAAACTTTTGACAGAAAAGGGAAGTGAAAACAAAAACAAGTCCTTTTAAAAATCATTACACATATGTGATTAAATCTTATTAGTATAAGTATACTACTAGAGTCAGAAGATGTAACTCTTTAACTCTCAATTCTTCTACTTACTATCTGTGTGGGGCTGTAGGCAATGGATATGTGTCCTCTCTAGGTCTTTCTGTTTCCTCATCTGTAAAATGAGGATGTGGATGTCAGCAGATGATCTCTAAGACCCTTTCTCTCTCAAAGTCTATCATCCCTGATCCTAAAGAAACAAGCGAAGGGGCCCATATTCACATGTTTCTGTGCATGCATTCTTTTTGTTCATTTGTTGTAGTCATATCTGACTCTTTGTGAACCCATTTCGGGTTTTTCTGGAGTGGTTTGCCATTTCCTTCTCCAGTTCATTTTACAGATGAAAAACTAAGGCAAACAGGCTTAAGAGACTTGCCCAGGGTCACACAGCTAGAAAGTGTCTGAGGCCAGATTTGAACTCATGAAGCTGAGTCTTCCTGTTTCCAAGCCCAGTGCTCCACCCGCTGCACCACCTGGAAGCCTGTTACCACATGCAAAACATCTTTTAAACTTTTATTAAAATCCCAATGAAGTTTTTTTTGCACTTTAAAAAAAATTATTGGTAGCCATTTGTTCTATATTTTTCTGAGTTACACAGATAAGGGGGAAAGTATTTATTAAGCATTTACCACGTGCCAAGCACTGTCTTAAGCACTTTATAATTATTATCTTATTTAATCAGGTCTAGAATCATCCTAAATCACTAGTCTAACTTTTTAGGTCTCTTAGAAAAAATGTTTCTAATTTTCTCCTTCAGCTACTAGAAAATATGTTTCCAAACACAAAGGAAAGAAAAATATCCTTTTGTCAAATTCTTCCCTTTGGTCCCTGGACAACTCAATTCAATTTTATAAAGTACTTATTAACTACCTTAAAAGCATTGTGCTTTGT
Source organism: Phascolarctos cinereus (assembly GCF_003287225.1). Taxonomy (NCBI): domain Eukaryota; kingdom Metazoa; phylum Chordata; class Mammalia; order Diprotodontia; family Phascolarctidae; genus Phascolarctos; species Phascolarctos cinereus. The sequence continues at coordinate 128,182,024 of NW_027555958.1, forward strand.
GCTAAGGGGGATGGAAAATGAATAACATGTAGTTTCTGGGTAATAAAATGTCCAGAGTAAGAGAAAATAAGGTCTAGACCCAGTCAAAAAAAATTCTGGAGTATTGGGTCACATTAGGGATGCCATGTTTTAGATTGAACACTGACAAGCTGTAGTACATCCAGAGGAGCATTTTAAAATAATAAAAGGACATTCATTCCTCTCTCTCTCTCTCTCTCTCTCTCTCTCTCTCTCTCTCTCTCTCTCTCTCTCACAATTGTATATGTATGTATAATATATATGTATATGTATACATATATATACTTACATTCATATGTTATATAGATATACATATACCTATGTGTATCTACAGATACATGGATATATAGGCATATGTGTGTAGATATATGACATATATTTATATATCTACATAAATACATACATCTATCTACTCACAGGTTCATTCAATCAATTGAGATAACATACATAAAATGCTTTGGAAATCTTAAAGCACTATATAAATTCTAGCCATTATTAACATAATTATTATTAGTAGTAGTATGACTACACATATGACTACATTGCCACACATATCTGCATATATGCAGATATATGTGTATACATATATGTGTATGTATATGCATATACACACACACACATATAAATGTTAACTGTTGATATTCACTGATGCTGAGAAGCATCAGCAACTGGCTGAGGTGCTACTACACTTGTGCATGGCTTTTTAGATCAACCTTCCTCTATACCAGTAGGTTTCTTTTAATTTATTTAATTTTTAAAATTATTTATTTAATTTTAAATTTTCCTAATTTAATTTATTCAATAAATCCTAATTTATTTCTTTAAGTTTATTTTATTTATTTATTTAATTTATGGAATAAAATAAACAATTCCATAACACAATATAATTTTCAAAAATGACCGCACATGAAACTACAAGTCTATTATGTACAACTTGCTATTCCTTTTGAATATATAATTATCACATAAATTTCTTTTTTTCTTCTCCTCCTCTTCCTGCCCTACCATTAGACACAAATAGGTATGTATGTATGTGTGTATATATGAATACACATATATAGACACATATTTATATATATATATATACATACATTTATTATACACAGACAAAAGATTATTCTATACATCTATTTATCAGTTCTTTCACTGGATGCAGATAGCATCTTTTTTTCATATATCCTTCCTAGTTAATTTGGGTATTTATAATAGCCAAAATAATTTATATGCTCAAAGTCATTCTTAAAACAATATAGCTGTTACTGTATACAACATTCTCTTCGTTCTGCTCATTTCACTCTTATTTTGTGAGTCTTTTCATATTTTCCTAAGATGATTGAGTTCATTATTTCTTATAGTAGAGTAGTATTCTATTACAGTCTAATTTGCTTTTTAAAATATCTTGACTGCACTTAAGTGTAATTGTTTCCTTTCTAATTGTATGTATTTTATGTCATGTGTTTAAGAACATTATTCTGTGAAGGTGTTACCAGACTGGGCATTGTGGTGTCATCTCTGTCTGAAGCAATGGTGCTTCTACTAGGAGAGGGTCCTTTTTGCTGCTTCCTCATAGGGGAATGGCCCCAGTACTTCTCATAGCTTGGTCTTTATAGTGGACACATTTATTACTATATCCAGTGTTAATGTATGGCAACTCTCTGAGACCAAATATTTGTCTGAACAGATTTCTGCACTGTTGCATAAAAATTCATCCCCACCTGCCTCTGAGTCCCATGGCTGTTCTGTCTGATCCATTGGCATCAGAGATGTGGACTAAGGTCATTTTAGTAAGGTCATTTAGGAAATGATCAAAGGGGGAAAAAAAGGATGGAGAACATTCAGGACATCACTACTGTTAATAATAGCATTTATTTAGCACTTTAAGGTTTGCAAAGCACTTTACATTTCCTATTCTCTTAATTAGTTTTGTTTCTGTCACCAATGACACATACCAAATTGGCAATAGAGTGTCACCAGTGGTGTCCATGTCAAGTGGAAAATTTCAGATTTCTCTAGAACTTCACTATGCTGAGCAATAGCAGAAGAGTTCCACAGAAAGTGGGGAAAAGATACTGAACTCCTCAGTTACACAATCCTAATTTAAGTCAAGAAAGTAATTTGTAAATTTTCTTTAAAAGCGTAAAGCTAGTCTACAAATGTGTTCTATAGTCAAATATCTAACAAGTTTTTTCTTTGTCTTTTTAACCTAAACATTCATTATATAACTATACAAAGTTAAAAGATTCATTCAATTCAGTCAAAAATTTAGCTACTTCCATACATTTAATTTATATGCTACCAAACATCCAAATTGACTAAATTTTTGACAGGGTTGTACTTGTTGCTTTGTGCAAAACAGGATGTGAAACACAAGTAGCAGTAGCAGCTGGTGTTAGCGAATGTTGCTCCATCTCCTGTTCTTCCCACCTGGATCGGATGACAGGTAGGAATAGGATAAGATTGGAGCAGCAGCTGCTGCCTTTTCATTCCTATGATTTCCCCATGCCTCAGAGTCTCTAGCAGACAACTCAGCCAGTCAACTTGCCAGTCAGTATCTCTGTAAAGAGGAGGGGAGGAAAGTCCAGCATGGGACAATTGAGTGAGGCAAATGTAGCTTAGACATTATTTAGAATATTTTCCGTGGAAATGAAAATACAAAACTATGACTTGATTTACTAAAATTCACTTTACAAACAACTTTTCAAAAGCAGAACTATTTCATAAAGTGTTTCCCCAATAACTCTGTAATTTGTATGCTTCTTGTATTCCCATTATATGTATGTGTGTAGAAATGTACATATATATGTTTGTGTGTATACACTCATACATATTATTGTGCATTATGTGCACATATAAAAAAAACTGTACCTGTGATTGATACAGGAACTCTCAGATGAGGAAACTCTTTCTACCAAGGAAGGCCAACCCACTCTCAGGAAGTTACAGTCTTATAGATTTGCCTAGGAGAGGTTAATCGACTTGCCCAGGGTAACATGCAGCATGTGTCATAAGTACATCTTTCTGCATTTCAGGGTCTTTCTGTCTCTGAGGCTGGATTTCTATACACTGTCAGGCTATCTATATTAATATATAAAGATACACATGCACATGAATATGCATATGTAGGAATATATATATTTAATTGTTAAGAATATATACATATATACAATATTTACCAATATTCTGAAACGTTGGTAGAGTCCATAGTACTTCTCACAATGTTCTAATATTTAAGAAAAACTAATAAAGTAGCTTTGAACCCTCATAAAAAGTAGATCTTTACTAACAAGCTCATTAATACATAGCTTTACAACTCAAATTTCATTCTAAAAAAAACCATTCAGTACAGGAGGAGAGGTCTGCACAGCCACAACCTACCCTATAGAGAGAATATTTTAATTTTCAGAGCTGTCATACACAAAATCATCTAAAATCCATTTAAATTAAGCCAGTGCATGTTTTTTAAAAGTCATCTGCAAAGGATTAAAATTGATTCAGTTTTTTTTTTTCTGGCAGCTCTACTTATTTTTATTTCTGTTTCTCCTTTTAAGCTGAACTGGGAGGAAAATATTTCCTTGGCCTCCAATCACGTTCCAATATCCCGTAACTTAGACGACAGTCAAACCAGGCATTTCTTCATTATGCAGCAGGAATACTAACAGTATCTGCACATGTACAGAGAGCCTTTGTTAAACAGCTTTTTAAAATGGACTTCTATGAGAGAATTCAGTGAAGAGATAGAAAAGACAAAAAGACTGGAGAGGGTAGATGCATGACCTCCCAAGGTAGAGCTAGCACAGTGTCCAACCAAAGCAGAATGAGAGAGACAGAGACATTCAGACAGACAGACACACAAAGACATGTAAGTGTGTGTGTGTGTGTGTGTGTGTGTGTGTGTGTAAGAAGTCAAGAGAAGTCAGGACTTGCTTCAGCTCTTTGATTTGCTTTTAATCATTTCTCTTGGAATTGTTTTCCGAGCCTGTTCTAATGAGATTGTTTTTGCTTATCTTCCTGTGCTGTGACATTTTGAGTATACCTACATTTAAACAATGGTCTCTGGAGATGCTCTTTTTGAGCTGAGATTGACTAAGGCCCGAATCATCTTCTACCTTGAGAACTCCTTGCTTCAGAGCGTATATCAAAAGTCACTGAGAATCAGGAACTTGAAAAACTAGCATTGACTACATGTAAAAAATATTTTTGTAGTTGTGGGGAATCACTAGTAAAAATCATTAGTATGGGGCACATTTGTGATTCTTCATCTCCAACATATTTTCTCTAAACATGTCATTTTGATACTTGATCTCAGTTTCATAAAAATCATTAAAACATTTACTGTGTTTAATTCGGCAACACCAAGGAATCAGTGGTATGTGGATCAGCCCGATTTCAGCCAGTCAAAAAAACACAAATTAATAGGTACATTCTAGCACAGTTACAAAAAGAACGACTAAATGATTTGCTTAATGGTTTGCCCTACAAGGGAATGGTTTATTTTTGGTTCTAATTCCTCAAGGTTACCATTTTACTGAAGCTTGGTTTCTGAGGTTGAAGTGATCAAAGGATCCATGTCCCTCTAGTTGTTCTGCTGCTCATAAATAAATATAAATCTACATTTTAAAGAGTAGACTTGCGAAGGAGAGGAACAGATGGAGTTCCTCTCATTAAACAAGAGAAGAGAGAAATGAAGAAAAAATAAGAGCAAATTCTTACTTTGGGGTCAAACAGTATAGAAACCCAGCCTAGGAAAGAGACAACCTTGGTGATATAAATCATCATACTTTGGTCTAGGCAAGGTGTTATATGACACTCATGTGTCATTGTTGTCCCCCTAATTCTGTTACTATCCTGCCCTGTATTCCTGGTCAAACTGTGCTGCCTATTTTTGCCAGAAAGGAAATTCCAAAAAAAGGAGAGACAAATCCAGAAATCAAAAGGTTGAGGGGAACAGTGATAACTTTTTTAATCAAGGGACATATTGCACAATTTGTGTAGGAATGAACAAGGTATATGCAAATATGCTTGTGACCTTATTAATTTCCTTTATCTGAATCTAACCTTTGGGAAAATTCTAGTAGAGACAACTGATATAAAGTGAGTATTGCAGAGGAGGTCATATCAGATTTGGCCATGATATTACTTGATTCCTTTTCAAATACTGCAATATTATTCATTCCAGTTGTGCCTTTTTCTACCTTCCTAGCAAAACATCTACTTGTACCATCAGAGACCTGAATTCAAATTCAGCTTCAGACACTTACTAGCAGTGTGACCCTGGGCAAGTCACTTACCCTCTGCTTCAGTTTCCTCAACTGTAAAATGAGGATAATCATAGCACTTACCTCTCAAGGTTATTGTGAAGAACAAGTTAGCCAATATTTGTAAAGCACTCAGTACAGTGTCTAGCATATAGTACGTGCTTAATAATTTCTTCTTTCTCTACTTCCCTCCCTGCCTTCCTTCCTTTTCTCTTTTGCTCCTTCCCTCTTTCTTTCCCTCCCTCTTTCCCTTCCTCCTTTCCTTCTTTTCCTCCCTCCTCCTTTCTTTCCCTTTTTCTATGTTTCCCCTTCTCCTTTCCCTCCTTTCTTCCTACCTCCCTATGGCCCAGGGTAGGATCTGTTCCAGGGCAGGGACTCTTCTAGACTTGAAATACGGAGGATTCACTTCTTTATTCCCATACCATTATCTAAACATCAGTCAATTTTCATTTAGATCTTTGCTCTCTCATCTCCTTCTGTAAGACTTATAGTCTGTATCACATGGTATAAAATCTGCTTAATACTGTTTTGTGTTTTTCACTGTTGTTTTATGTGTCTTTCTCTAATTACGCTGAAGTTTTCTCGATGACAGTAACTCTATCTTTTCTTGTACTTCACACTGTCTACAAAATCTGACATATGGCAGAGTGATCAGTAAATACTGGATTGAGGATATACTTTTCAAAAATGTTTTTCTAATTTACATGTATATACTTACTTATATGTATACTTATGTTTTAACACTGTAGACAATTCCCAAAAACATTTACACAAAGCCCCTACAAAATACATTTCCCTGAAAAAGTTAAGGGAAATCAATTAATAGAGTAATTATGATTGAGATATATGCAACTTTGTTCTTCTGCAATGCACCATCAGTTAGCAGAGAAGAGTGTGTGCTTTAATTTGAATAACTTGCTAACAACTTTGTCCTTTGCATTTAAACTGAAATTTCTCACCATTTAGTAATGTGTAAATGTATTTCAAAAATATCTCCAGCAAATTATGTTCAGAAGTAAACATAATTAAGGAGGTCTGGAATTAATTTTTATTGTTTAATTTCTCTAATTTCTACTTTACCAAATTTTGTGTATACTTTCAAAAGAGAAGACTAAATAGATATTCATTCAACAATCAGGTATTGACTACCTACTCTTGCTTTGTGCAAAATACTTGCAATGGGTAATAAATATGTTTACATCTAGGGAAAAATTAATATTATCCAAGTATATAGGAAGATTGGAAAATCAGTTTGATTGCCATCAAATGCACCTTCAGCAAAAGATTTCATTTGACTGTAATCCATTCAGTATGGGAGAGAAATCTGAGGAAATCTGAGGAAAATTCTACTTCTCCTAGACATAGCCTCCTTGTCCTTACTGGCACTGCTCTCTTGTTTCTCCTACCATTTAACTGCTCAGTTTTAGGATCTTTGTTAGATCTTCATCTATGTTCTTATCCCTAACCATAAATATCTTTCAAGTTTATGTTCTAGTCTCTCTTATATTTTCTAAGTCTCATCATTGGTTCCCATAGGTTCAATAATGATCTCTTTGCAGATGACAGCCACATTTATATTTTCAATCCTATTTCCTGAACCACAGTCCCGAATCACCAACAGCTTTCTGTATATCTCCAACTGGAAAACCCCAATCATCTTAAACTCAATGTTTCTAAAATGGAATTCAATTATCACTCCCTACCTCCCAATACCTTCCCTACTAAAATCTTTTCTGATATCTCCAGGTCTTAGTGGTTTTCCATTTCCTTTGCCAGTGGAACAAAGCAAACAGAGGTTAAGTGACTTGCCCAGGGTCAAACAGCCAGTGAGTGTCTGGGGCCAGGAGAAGCCAGGTATTCCTGAATCAAGGTTCAGAGCTCTATCTATTGAGCTACCTACCTGCCTTAAATATATATTTTTTGATGAACTAAATGTCTGGATCCAAGGCATCAGTACTAGAGAGATCAACAACCATGATCCTCCCATTGAAAATTGTAGTACCAATCCTGTTACTTAGAAGTTGCTTGTTAAAGGTACTTTGATTATTCCCATCTGTGATGATAACAAAGGCAGGTAGGCAGTGCAGTGGACAGAGTATGGGATTTGGAGTCAGGCAGGCCTAAGTCTGAATCCTTCTTAACACACTTACTTGCTGTGTGATCATGAGTGTCTTAACCTCTGTCTGCTTCAGCTTCCTCATGTGTGCAATGGGAATAATAATAATAACAAACTACCTCCTGCAGTTGTTATAAGGATAAAATAAATAATATTTGAAAAGTGCTTTGCAAGCCTTAAACTACTACATAAGTGTTATTTTTATCATTTAATTGTGTTATTTAACTTATTGCTGTTTTTATTATTTAATCTATTGTTATTAGTAGTGATAGTTCCGATAATAATAATAGCAATATTGTCCTGACAGTGCAGTCAGGATATTTGGAATGGATCAAAAGGAATGGGCATGTCAATTATTCTTCTCCAAATGATTCCTTTCTTTAAAAAAAATTGCAGTCATCTCTTGTTTTTATATCATCTATATTTTTTCTTTTCCTCCCAGAGAGTCAGTCATTATCACAAAGAATAAAAAGAAAATGAAATATTTGATTAAAACTAAGCAACACATATAAAATGTTATATGCAGTGTTTCATACTACCCCACCTCTGAAAGGGAAGTCTTTTCATCTTTTATTTGGGCCCAAGTTTGCTGTGTACAATTTCACATTTATTTTCGATCATTTTAATTTTAACCGGGTTTTTTATTCATGTTGTTTTAGTAATTATGTACATTATTTTCCAAGTTCTGTTTCTATCCTTTTGCATCACTTCAAATAAATCTTCTAGTGTTTCTCTGTATTCACCAGATTTATCATTTCTACTGTACAGTGATATTCTATTATATTAACACAGCACAACTTGTTTAATCATTTCCCCAAATGATCCACTGAGTATAGCTATGATTATTTTTAAAGAAAAATAATAGTAAATGAACTGAATTTGTTTACTTTTTTTCATTATTCTGATTAACTACATTGGGAATGTTAAAGAAATTATTAAGCTAATCTACATATTTTGCCAAAGGATGATAGTTGATGCAGTTAGAGCAATTTGAGAAGACAGAAAAAAATGCTTTCCCTGATTTGTAATGAAATAATTGGACTAAAAGTCAAGAGACTGGACACAGATTTCATATTAATAACATAGTAGTAGCATAAGTGGTGTTTGGAATATTTTGTTTGTTTTAAAACGTAAAAACCAAGTTCATTAAGAAATGCTTGAAAATCAAATGCCAGAGAAAGAAGTAAATGTCATAATGAGAGAGATGGTTATAAAAATAAAAGAGCTTAAGGTAGATAATTTGAGAGAAAAACACTATAGGCACAATCCACACACTTCAAAAATAATTATCCCTCAGTACTTTTCCCCTCATTATATTGACACATAATCACATAATACCCAGAAGGTAAAAGCAAAAAACAACAACAACAACAACAACAAAACTATGACTAATTTTATCCAGTCTTCCTTTCAACAAATATTTATTGCATTTCTGTGATATATAAGGAATTATGACAAATACCCAGGGGAATATAACTATGGCATGGAACCTGGCTTTAGGACTTACAATCCACTAATAAAGATAAGACACATGAAATTAACTATAATACAAGGTTAAATTGGTAATTGCCAAAAGAGAGGCACAAAGTGCAATGGAGAATCCCAGCAGAATATAAGGTGTTTAAGGGCAAGAGCTATTTTTGTTTTTGTTTTTCTAGCCAGTCTCATGAGAGGCATCATGGGTAAAGATCTGGCTTTAGAGCCAGGAACTTCTGAGTTCAAGTCCCACGTCTGACACATACGGACTGTGCAATCCTGGGCAAATCACTTAACTTCTCAGTGCTCTAGGTGGCATTAAGATGAGTTACAAAGAGAATGTGGTTTACATTGGTAGAAATAATTTCCTCACTTGAAAGTTCCCTCTAACCAACGAAATCACAGTCCCTATCACATCCCTACTACCTTACACAGAGTAGGTGCCTAATAAATGTTTGCTGAATGGAATAATGTTTTACTGAAGGAAAGGCTACTTCCTAGGTGGGAGTTAAGAAAGTCTTTGTGTAGAAGGCAGCATTCTAAACAGGACCTTCAAAGATAGGTAGACTTTTCATGGGCAAGTGTAGTGGGACCCTACTCAAGGTTAAAGGAATCACATATATAAAGGCACAGAACAGAGAAAGTATCAGCACGTTTAAGAAATGGTGGACAGTCTAATTTGATGACACAGATAGTTTAGAAATGCAAAAGGCAAGACCAGAGAAATAGGTTGGAGCCAGATTACAGAAAACCTTAAATGCCAGTCTAAGGAGTTTGGATTCTCTTCTAAAGGCAATGCAAATTCATTAAAGGGCTTTAATCGTGGAGTAACATGATCAAAAACAATGTTTTAGGATTAATAATTTGGAATCATCATGTATGATGGATTGTACGGGGGCAGTAGTCAGAGAAGGGCAGAGAGAAGACTAATTACGAAGCTGTTCCAACAGCTTCACAGTTGTTGATCCTTCTAGGACTGGTGCCATGGAACCACAGATTCAATAAATCAGTAATCATATATTTAGTGTTTTGTATCTTTCAAAAACCATGTTAAGTACTGTAGAGAATTTAAAAGAGGGGATTAAGGAGAAAGAGAACAGAGCACTAGGCTTGGAATCAAGAAGACATCTTCATGAGTTCAAGTTCAAATCCAGCCTCAGACCCTGGGCAAGTCACTTAACACTGTTTGTCTCAGTTCCTCATCAGTAAAATGAGCTGGAGAAGGAAATTTCAAACCACTCTAGTACCCTTGTCAAGAAAACTCCAGTTGGGGTCACATGGAGTCAGACACTAATAAAATGACTCAAAAGCATGAGAGACAGACAGACACAGAGAGAGAATATGAGAGAGAAATAGAATGTGAAAAAGAATGTGAGAGAGAATATGTGTGTATGAGAGAGAGAGAGAGATTCTCAAGAGGAAGGCCTAAACAACAGTGAAAGTGGTAAATATTGGAAAAAATTATAATTTCAAGAGACATTTCGGAGATACAATTGATAAGACTTGGTGATGGAATGAAATGTGAAATATCAGAGAGAGTAAAGGGTAGCAGATTATCACAATTAGAAGGAAGAAAAAATGAAGGTGCCTCTTTTTGTAGTAGCAACAATGTTGGAAACAAAATGCAGGTCTATCGGTTGGGCAATGGCTGAACAAATTGAATCATAGGTTGTAATAGGACATCAGGAGCGATGAAATCAGAAAAACTTGGGGAAACATGAAATGAGACAGAAGAAAACAAAACCAAAAGAACAATATACACAATGGCAACAATAATGTACAAAAGCCCCCACTTTTAAAAGACATCAAAATTCATATTGATGCAATGACCTACTGATACCTAGGACTAATAAAGATATACATCTTTCTCTTCTAAATAGAGACATCGTGAACTATGATTGTCGAGTGCTGCCAATGTTGTCAGATATGGTTGATGAGTCAGTTTGTTTTGCTGACCTGTTCTTCTTTGCTATGAGAGGTTCTGAGAGTGGGGGAGAAGATACGAAAATATAAAAAGCATACTAAAAGCATCAAGAAATCTTTTTATGTTGACATGTTCCCTGATTATTTCATCAATGGAGGATTTTGTACAGAACACAAACTATAATGTCAATTTTTTTTTCTGTATGTTGATTTTGCTGAATTTTTCCTTATTTTTATTCTTTATCATAGAGGATGGTTCTCTGGAAACTAGAAAGGAGAAGGATATATTGGGAAATACAAGTGATATAAAAACAAAAAAATCAATAGTATTTATTTTAAAATAAAATGAAACTTTTTTTCTGAAAAAAGAAAAGAACTGACTTGAGGGAGAAGATGTTTTGAATACTTAGGGGTTGAGATGTTAGTAAGAAAAATGATGATCTGATGGAAAGAGTACTGGAGTATCTGTTCAAACTTAATCTCTGAGACACTTATTTCCTTGGTGATTAAGAGCAAATTACTTAACCTCATGTATCTCAGTTTGTAAAATGAAGAGGATAGACTAGAAGACCTCCAAGGTCCTTTTCAGCTCTAAACTTACAATCAGGCATGTGCAGGAGTCACCTCAAGCTTGTTCAAGCAGGCAAACGAATTGTTCAATGTTCAGTATGCATTTGCAACTCAAAAATTGGCAAATGCTGCAAATCATGGCTTAAGTATTATTTCTTTGGATGTTCAGACTTAAGAAAGTAATGGAGAAAATGTTAACAATGCAAATTAAGCTTAAAAGATTCTTGTGCATACAGATTTTGGAGGGAGAGTCAGTTGTTAAACATTTACCAGCATATCACTGTTATAATCCTATGATCCTAAGGGACATTGCTCAGTAGAAAGTTGGAAATGGGGATTTTGGAAGGGAGTTTGCAGTTGGAGATAAATATTTGGATTCTGTCTGCATAGAAGTGATAGTTGAAGCCATGGGGATGTCTGAGACCACTAGTCTCACATCCTTAAGCTAGCCTGGTAGCCCAGCTACATCTGAGCTAGTGGTGAAAAATGTTGGTTATATTGTCATTCTTGATGCTCTCTAGGCCGGACCTGAAAGACTGCTTGAGGGTAAGGGATGCTGCTCCTTTCACGTATATTAAATATCGAGATATTTGTATACTTTATATGAGGAGTCTGCTATTGCTTTTTCTAGTAAAGCTATCAAAACCACTCTTGAAAATTCATTGATGCATACAAAGCCAAAAAACTTCAGTTTGTAACAATGGCGATAAGGAGTACTCTGAAGGTTAACAAAGATGTTACAGAGGACTAAAGGCTAGGCACTGAACAGCTTTGGTGACACAGTGTCAGAATAGAGCCTTCTCTTTCTTTTTCTGCCACGGTATTGTCCTTTTTTTTATTGTCACATTAAAAGCATTTTTACTCTACAGAAATACAACTTCAGTAACAGGTGAAGACTATGAATTATTTAGACATCAATAAAGCTAAAGTCTATCAAAAGTAAAGAGGAGGAAATGAGTGTAGTCTTCAAAGGCACCAAATTTTAGGGACCTGCAGTCATACGAGCAAATATTCTAATCAATTCAAATATTCCCCAAGGCCTCAAATAGTAGTTAGAACCACGCAAAGAGCATTGACTCCGGAGTTAGAGAACCTATGTTTAAATGGCTCCCCTCTGATGCATATTACTTGTGAAATTAAAGATTTAAATCTATGTGATATCGACCAATTCATTTAACTTCCAGGAGCCTCTGCTTATTCATCTTTAAAATGAGGCAGTTGAGGTCAGCGGCCTCTCCCATCTCTCCATTGTCCATTATTGACTGACTGACTTTCTTAAATCCCTAAAACTCTGGTGGAAAGGCTGGAAAACAGTCTGGGCAGAGGGAAGAGTTTGCAAGGAAATTTATGGGTTGAAAGGAAGCATCAGGCTCTCCACCATACAGAGCACATAACTTGGGGTGAGAGCAGTGGGAAGCAGCTAGCGATACATGAAGTTTGGTATCTGCCCTTGGGAAGCTTACAATCTAGAAATTCAACCAAGTCAGAGCTCAGGATTAGCAAATTTATGTAAATATTGCGAACTTAAGTGGGTTCCACTTACAAAGCCCAATGATCTATTCAGTCTTTTGAAGGCCATCAAATTCTCACCCTTCAGCCCTCCCTCTCACCACCTGCAAAGTCTGATATATGTTTAAACACACAGTTTAGGAATTGTTCAGATTACCTAACAATTAAAATAATGGCTAGCATTTATATGGCACTTTAAGGTTTACAAAGCACTTTATATATATTTGTCTTATCTGATCACTAGAATCAATTTTAACTGCCTAATGTTCCATTTAATTGTTAATGTGTGAACAGAACCAGTGTATCCTGAGACTAGTTTTATAGAATTATCAATAAAATTATAAATGATCTTTGTGACCATCAAAGCCTCTTTCTGATCTCACCCTCACATTTGTTGTGATTACTTATGATGGCAGATAATTAAAGGGTCTTTTTACTAATCAGAGGTAAATAGAAATCCTTTCTCCCAATATGAGTTATACAATAAAACTATTACCTATGAAATAATAGCAGAAACATTTCCCAAATTAAAATTCTAAGACATCATCTATTAATGAAGACACAACAATGTGGACTGCTGCATTCTCAGCAATTGCTCGTTCAGATTATCTAAAATTCAAAAACTGAAAATGAAAGATTATTGTTGTTGTTCAGTCATTTCAGTCACGTCTCCATTTGCAGACATGTCATGACCCCATTTGGGGTTTTCTTGGCAAACATACTGGAGTGATTTGCCATTTCTCTCTCTGGCTCATTTTACAGATAAAGAACTGAGGCAAACAGAGTTAAGTGACTTGCCCAGGATCACAAAGCTAGTCAGTGTCTGAGGACAGATTTTAACTCCAGAAAATGAGTCTTCCTGACTCCAGGTCTAGCATTCTTCTTCACTGCACCTACCTGCCCCTAGTGAAAAATTAGTGGCATAAAAATAATTTTAAGAGCAGGAGCCAGCAGATACCTGAGAATTTGTGTCTTGCCCTGCCCCCAAACCATCTTCAAATCTAGCATGCATAACAGAATAACAGATAACAAAGAATAACATTCTGGAATATCTCCAACAGCATCCTTTGCAGATGCTCATCCTATAGCTCCTTAAACCTCCTCTTTCTTGGTTCCCGCAATTGTTAGTGTCTCTCTCCAGCCACAGTGTTAACTTTGTGTGCATGTAGGTGTGTGTGTGTGTGTGCGTGTGTGTATTTCCTTCCCTTCCCCTCTTCAGTAAGGACTTAATATGTAATTCCTTTATGTTCACTATTATATAATGACCAATAGAAAGAGAAAAAAATTCCCTTTCATAGAATGACAGTCATCATAGGAACTCTTTAGAATCTTGCCATTAAAGGTTTTCAAAGTTATCATCTTTTTTGTTGCAACTGTAGACATAAATACATGTCAATCCAATCATTTAAGTATCTATTACATGCAAAACACTCTGCTAAAAAATAACTAATAGTGTACCGAGACACTTAACAGACAATGCATTTAAGAAAATTTTCCATAGGCCAGACTTAGCCCACAAAACAAAGATTTCTCCATTCCTTTCCCAAATAATTTCCAATTATCATGAACTAAAGCTGTCGAGCCTTTAAATTGTGCTAATTTTTTACACTGATAATTTTGGAGTTTTGTCTAATGAGATGCTAGGAAGCTAAAGTAAGAAGAGCTTAATGAAGCTTTAAGATGATGAAGCTATCTAAAATGCATCCAAATTATTCAAATTTAATGGACCTATAGAGACTGGACATATTGCAATAGCTTCTTATAGTAATATTAATATGCTGTCCTGGGGACACAAAGATGTACCAAGTTTCTTCTAATATAGACACAGCACTTATAAAGCTAACTAACTAGTTACCTAAATAATACCCTTTCACAGGTATGGAATATATTTTCAGTTGCTTTTCCAGAAGAGGTGAATGAGATTTACACACTCACAATTCTGCTTCCAACCAGGAGACAGCTAACTGGCTTTAGGGCTATATCTTATTGCCATAGAATTGAGGAAAGTTAAATAGTATATATGAGGATTAAACATAAGGCTTTAGTAGCCTCATGAGTGTAAATAAGGTAATATAGCCTACCAAGGTAATAAATTACCTTATATATAGCTCATTGAGGACAAGGTTTATGTTTTGCAAATGTTCCATAAAACATATGTATAGGGTATCCCCAAAGTCTTAGTGAGTGCAGTTTTAAGTTTTAATAGCTTTAAACTACAATAAGACTTTTGGGACATCCTCAATATGTGGCTATTCCAACAAATCAATGTTGCTGAAGAAATGGTAGCAGTTCTCCTGTTGAGCAAGCCAAATAGACTCAGAGAGACTAGGTTCAAATCCTGCCATCTCTCACTATTTGTGTGACCTTGGGCATGTGAACTTTCCCCCTCTGAAGCTCAGCTTCTATATTTGATCCCATGATTTTAAGTACATAGACATTAAAAGCTAGCATTATAAAAAGTGTAACAGGTAGGGAAAAGCATTGACTTGTTGGAAGGACTAAATAAGATTGGATCACAGAATTTAGGGATGGAAAGAGCCTTATTGGTAATCTAGTTCAGCCTCCTCATTTTATAGATAAAGATAATCAGGATCAGAGGTTAATACACTCACCCAATGTCACAGCTGGGATTGACATTCTAGGTCCTCCTGCTACAAATTCAATGTTCTTTCTGCTGAACCACATGGTCTTTCAAATGTCAAGGCAAACAGAAAACACTAGTCACTGTGCTAAGCACTTTACAAATATTATCTTCTTGATCTTCATAACAACCCTGAGAAGTAGGTGCTATTCTCATCTTATAATTGAAGAAACTGAAGAAGACAGAGGTTAAGTAACTTGCCTAGGGTCACATAGCTAGTAAATGTTTGGGGATCAGTTTGTACTCAGGTGCTCTACCTACTGTGTAGCTTATCTATCTCTAGGCAAGTGCATCAAATCCAATCAGAGAATCAACTTACCAATCAATTCTGTGATGATTTTCCTAATTTGCTACTTGAGTTGCTATGTC
Source organism: Phascolarctos cinereus (assembly GCF_003287225.1). NCBI lineage: Eukaryota > Metazoa > Chordata > Mammalia > Diprotodontia > Phascolarctidae > Phascolarctos > Phascolarctos cinereus. The sequence goes on from NW_027555958.1 coordinate 128,197,901, forward strand.
CAAAAAGATCCATCACATTGTAGTCAGTCTTCATGAGTATTTGATCACACCCTACTGATAAATTAATTTCTTGCCTCAGCTCTTATCTTGAACAATTTTAAATACTTTTAAAAGGTACAATAAAAGTATGTTTTTACCTTAATAAAGGTGCTTTCAAAGTTGGAAGCAATCTTAATTTTTTTCTGTGATGTCATATTAAAACACAGTACTAATTCACCTAGTGTTCAAAGGAGCAAGAGAAGGAACCTTGCTTATCAGCCAATAATCCCAAGACCATGTAAAATGCATACTACAATTATAAACAAAGTATTATGGACAAGAAAGAATTGATGACTAGCACTCCATAAAGGGAGATTGACATAAGGGGAGATTTTTTTTTTAATTTTCAAGAAAAGGAAATTAAACATTAACTGATAATTCAATAGCTAAACAAAGTATCATAATTAAAATGTCAGGATATTTGAGACAAAGGACTTCTTTCACTGGTGCTAGTAGGTCACTGTGACATGTGAATTTAATTATTTTTATAAAACAAAGCATGTATAATTGATAAATCAATGAATGTTTTTGATAAATATGTTTTGGGCTAGCAGTCATTAACCTTGTCAGAAACTCATTTTTGCTTACAAACTGCACTTATGTCAAGTAATTGCCTACATATATTAGTGACATAACCTAAAACAACTACAGGTTGAATGCAAAAAGACTTGGGAAATTGGTACTGGGAGGGTGGCAAATTCATTAGAGGAAGTACCCAGAATTCTGGGTATTGGTTTATAGTAACATTTTTAATATCTACATTTTCAAATTGTATTCGAGCAGGTTAGCACATTGTATTATAAGAAGTATAACTTAGTTGCTTTGCAAAAAAAAAAATGTTCACACTACCTGGCTGAAGGCTGAAATAGATAGATGGAACACTTATCAAGCATTTACTATGTACCAGTTACTGTGTCAAACACTGGCTAAAAACATAAGCAAGCGAGGCCTATTCTGATTTCAATGAGTTTACATTCTGATGGGAGAAGATAACCCATGAAGTGGAGCTTGAAAGCAGATGGCGCTAGGGGAAGTATAGTCTGGTGGCATAGCACGAAGATGTCCAGGAAATGGCAAGAAAGCATAAATATGGTTAAGATAATGCCAAAGCTGGCATATAAAAGCCCAAGGTAGTTCCATGGATAAAGTCCAATTTTCTGATGTGAAGAAAGTGAAGGTTATGATCTGCATAAAAAGGCATGACATGAAGGAATTGATGGCCAGGAAGTGATGTGAAGGCCTGGGCCAAGCAAGAGAATGCAAAAGCTTACCTGTCAGATCTGAGGGACCCAGGGGTAAAGTTTAGATTACTAATGGGGTGGAGTCAAAGATTGTGGTCCAAGTAGGGAAGGTGTGATGAGGAGCCAGGCAAGATCATATAAATAGAGCACCTCCTCTTCAGCATTTTCTGAAATTATTCTCACCAAGTACAATTACCTCTTAAGTGACAAATCCAGTACTCTTTACTTATTCCCTGTCTTCATTCTTTTCTTCAAAACCTTACACTGTTGATCCCTTTCTTGATAAAATGCTCCTCCTTGTCTTCCATAATTCTAACTGTCCTCATTCTTCTACCTGTCTGATCATTTGTTTTCAGTTTATTTTGTTGGCTCATTTTTAAATGTGTGTGTCCCTCAAAGCGCTGACCTTGGCCTCTTCTCTTTATTTCCAATCTTCTCTCTCTCTCTCTCTCTCTCTGTGATTGCTTTCACTCCTACAATTTCAATTATCATCCTTATGCCATTAGTTACCAAATCCACCAATTCCCAATCTCTCCCCTAAGATCCAATTCCATATTCCAATTCCCTGATGAATATCTCTAACTGCATTATCCAGCAGTATTTCAAACTCAGTGCATTCAAAACTAGACTCATCTTTTCCCCTAAACTTACCCTTCTTTCTAATTCTCTAATTTATGACATTGGAACTATGATCCTCCCAATCACAAAGGTTCATAATGGTCATGCTATCTCCACAGTATCTCTATCATCTATCCCTTTTCTCCTACCACCAACACTACTCTATTCAAGGACCCATCACCTAGATCCCTCCAACCCTGAAATTCTGATTCTATGACTACTAAAATAGCTTCCCAACAGATGGCATAGTAGAAAGAGCATTGACTTCGAATCAGGAAGACCTGAATTTAAATCCAGCCTCAACCACTTATTAGCTGTGTGCTCCTGAGAAAATCACAAGCTCTTTCTGTCTCAATTCTGTCATCTGTAAAATGAAAATAATAATAGGACCAACATTTCAGGGTTGTTGTAAGGCTGAAATGAGGTCACATTATAGAGTACTTTATAAACTTCTTAAAATGCTATAGAATAATTATCTCTCTCTTCTCTAATCTAGTCACCACACAGCTGCCAAATTAATCTTTTTAAATAAAGCACAGTATTCACCATATGAATCTCCTACTCAAAAACTTTTCAGTACTTCCCTGTTTCCTATAGGATAAAATACAAACTCCATGGTCTTTCATTTAAAGACCTTCAAAATCTCACTCCTGCCCACCTTCCCAGCCTTAATACACATAACTCCCTTTCATGGGCTCTACATTTCAGTCAAACTTAATTATTCATTTTTCCTATATCTTGCCCTTCACTCTGTTACCTCTGTGCTTTTCTTGCCCATGCCTGGAATTCACTACCTCCTTATTTCTGCCTGTTGAAACCCATCTTTCTTCATTTAAGGCCTATATCACCTCCTCCTTGTCCATCCAGGATACCCAGTTTCACAGTCAAAAGTTTTATTTCATAGTATTGGAACTAAACAAGACTTCAGAGGTTATCTATACCAACCCCCTATCATTTTACACATGAAGAAACTGTGGCTTATAAATGTGAGATATTCTACCCCTCCTCATAAATTCTAAAACATTAAGTTGGTTTTTAGTCTGGCCTCCCAACCATCATCAATAGAAGCAGATTGTATTAAAAAAAAAAAGGGGGGGGCCATCATCTTCACTGCCACAACCACAAACTGCTTACCAATTAACATTGACTGCCAGGTTGGCCCAAGAGCCTTGGGAATAGCATCCTGGGCCATCACCACTTCTCCTATATCTGGCCTCTGGACCCAGATGGATGTGGAGGAGAAAGCGAAGCTGGTGACTTTGCACAGCCCTCCCTCATTTGAAATCCAATTCAATTGCAAGTCATGGCATCATCTTCCTGATGTATGGTCCTCTTTGAGAATGACAAACCACACAACCATCAACAGAAAGAGAGCCCTGGGAAAGCAGACACTGTGTCACCTTTTAATATGCATTCCTAATGCTTTGCACATAGTAATTACTTATTTGTTTTTCATTCATTCATTCACTCATTCATTGCTCCTATTCATCTCTACCCTGTATCATGTCTGTATGTTGCACTTCTCTCCCAGTGGTGTCACTTTTCATTGTTGTGTTTCTGATGCCCATCACAGCTCCCCCAAAATAATAAACATTGGTTGAATCAGACTGAATCTTCCCATTTGGCACTTTTTGATACAGGTGTTCTAAATTAGAATTTAACACTCCATATTTTTCATCACTAGTTTTAATGTTTTTAACATACAACTTGCTAACTTTAAATAGGAAAATGTCAGTCCATGTCTCCTTTACATTCAATTTTAATTGCTTTCTGTCCTTATTAAAATTATGTTATTGTAAGATATTCTAAGAATTTGCATGCTGCAGGCAAAAAAAATATGTTTCATGCTTTTTATGTACCCCTGCTAAGGGAAGTGCCAGCAGAAATAAAAGCTGGACCAGACTATCAGAAATGGGATGTGGGCCTCCATCCCAATGTGTCAACACAATGTTCTTGGTTTTCTTCCATTTGTTTTTTGCTAGGTTCTCAAGAGGTGTACTTGTTTAAGTATGACATGGAACTCAAAGGCACTAGTAAAAATGAAAACCAAATTTTCCATAAAAAGAACTATCTTTCTCTACCTCTCACAGTTCTCACTTCCCATAACCCTCAGATTGGACTCGGCTTTGTAGCCATCTTGCCTTCAACTATGTGTTCCTTTTATTGAACAATGCATATTGAGAGATGAAATTTAATAAGGATAAATGGAAAATATTCCATGAAAGCTAAAAGAAATCAGTGTCACAAGTACCAAATGAAGGTGATATGTGGAAGAAGTTCATTTCAAAAAGATGTAGTAGTTTTAATGGACTTCCAGTTCAATGTGTGTCTGCAATGTGACATGGCAACCAAAAAGAAAAAAAGTGCTGAATTAGGCTTAATTAGAATGAATTAGAATTAGAATGTCCTGGGCCTTCACTCTCTCAGTGACCTTATCAGCTCCATTAATTGTAATCTCTGTGCTAAGGACTCTCAGATCTATATATCCAATCCTAGTCTCTCTGTCCTGAGTTCCAGTCACCTATCATAAATTATCTATTAGACCTTTGAAAATGGATGTCTCAGGGTAGCTAGGTGGTGCAGTGGATAGAGCACCAGCTCTGGAATCAAGAGGACCCAAATTCAAATCTGGCCTCAGACACTTGACACTTACTGGCTGTGTGACCCTGGGCAAGTCCCCTTAACCTTGATTGCCTCACTGGAAAAAAAAAGAAAGAAAAAAGAAAATGGATGTCTCACAGTCATTTTAAATTATCATATCAAAAAAAAGAAAGAAAAGAAAAGAAAAAAAAGAAAGAAATCATTCTTTCCCCCTAAACCAACCTTTCTTTCAAATTTGCCTATTATTATCTAAGGCAGCAGCATTTTTCCAGTTACATAGGTTAAAAATGTTAATATCATCCTTAACTCATCATTCTCATTCTAAATATCTAATCTGTCACCAAAAATGTCTTTTCTATCTCCACAACACCTTTCATACCCATTCCTTTCCTTTCACTCACATGGCCATCACCTTAATTCAGGCCTCCTAATTGGCTTCCTAAGTTTAAGGCTCTTCTGGTGTTAACCCATCCCACCACACAGCTGCCAAAGTGTTATTCATAAAATTCAGGTTTGACAATGTCACATGACTACTCAGTAAACTCCAGTGGCTACCCCATTGTCTCAGGGATCAAATATAAACTCTTCTATCCAGTAAAGCTCCTCACATTGAGTCCCAATCCTACTTTCCACAATGCTCCCATTCATGTACACTAACAGTACATGGCCTCATACAAGGTACTCTTATCTCCCATCATCATGCTTTGGCACTGACTCTCCCTCTCTCTCTCCCATCCTTGGAATACACTGCCTCCTTACTTTCCCGTCTAACAAGCCCTACCTTTCTTTAATGCTCAGCTCAAGCTCTGCCCTCTTCATAAAGCTTTTCTCAATGTGTCCCAGTTGCTAGTGCACTCCATTTAAATTATGTTATACAGTATCTATTTTGTATATATTCCTATGTGTACAACTTGACTCCTCTTGCTAGAGCGCTAGACTGTTCCACTTTTGCCTTTGAATTCCCAGTGCCTAGTACAATTTCTGTAATATAGGAGGCACTTAAGAAATACTTGTTAATTTATTGATTAGATAAGTGATAACCACAGTGTCCCTGATCAAATTACATCAGAAATACTGTGTTGTTTAGGAAAGATATTTTTGGAAAGGAATTCACTGGCTGGAGAGTGTCCGGAAAAGGACTAGCAGGAAGGTGAAGGGAATTATAACTGTTAATGGCGGCACAAAATAGTAAGCAAAGCAGTGAATTCAGAATCACTGTCCTTAACTCAAATTCTGACCCACCAACCTTACGCAAATCCCTTGACCTCTCTGGACTATTTCTTCAGATAGAAAATGAAGGACCACAGGTTCTTTCCAACTCTAGATCGAAGATACCATGACCATTCCATATTGGGATCACTTAAATGAACTGGAGATGTTTAGCCTGGAGAAGAGAAGATTTTGTGGGGACCAATACTGGCATGCAAATAGGAGAGAATGATAGGTCTTTAGGTATCAGAACAGGTATCTTACAAAAGAGGGAACAAGCTTGATCTGAATGGCCACAGGAGGGAGAACTAGATACAAGGGCTGACATTTTCAGAGGAAGATTTATACACTATCTAAGGAAGAAAATTCCTAACAACTAAAGCTGGCCAAAAGTGGAACAGGTTGCTTCAGGGACTGATAGATTCTCCCTCAATAGAGTTTTCCAAGCAATGACTGGATGACCCCTTCTCAGTGATATTGTCTTTAGTCATTCTCCAGTTGTGTCCAAATCTTTGTGATTCCCTGTGGAGGTTTTCTTGGCAGACATACTCAGGTGGTATATACAAATATACAAAACTTTCCATTTAGATATTCGGTCATTTTTATCAGTTGGTGCACTGCACTTTAGTACTGGAAGGGCAAGGATCATGAAAAAAGAATATTTTTTGTATCAATTTCAGTATCTTAGCACAGTGTGATCAGCATTTAAATTGAACTGTATGTATTGTCTTCCTCAATTAGGAGCAAGTTCCATGAGAAAAAATACTATCTCTCTTTTCTATTAGTATCCATAGCACTTAGCACAGTGCTTGGAACATAGCAAGTACATAATAAATGTTTTTTCATTCATTCATCAGTTCAGGAGAACTTTACAATCAACCTTTGGTAAAGTCACCTTAGAGTAGCAACAAGACAATTCAGGGAGGCAAAGCCTTTGTTCCTTTTGGTACCAGCTGGAAAGTCCCAGAGGCTTCAGGGTAATTTCTTGGCTTCACAAACCTAGGTAGGCAAAAGAATGAATACGCACCAGATCTAGGTTCAGAAGCAGCCATCACTTTAGAATGTCTTAGGGTAATCAAAATCTGAAGTTGTCAATTTTGAGCTCTGATTTCGTTCATCAACCTAAGAGCTGGACTCTGAGTATTCCACATTCATTTTAAGTACAATGGAGATACTATCAAACTGTGGCCTTGAGATGTGTTCTAGGAATCAAAATGCAGTGAAGTTTAATTAATTTATATTTAAGAAACAAAATGCCACATTTTTCTTCTATAGAGTAATTGCAAGCACATTTGTGCCTTTCACATTTAAAAGAAATTATTTCCTGGGCTTATTTTTGTTCTTTCCAGAGGAAAAAAAATCTAATTTCTCAATATATTGGTCTGTTTTTCTTAATTTGTTTCATTAAAATAAGGGATGAAAAGATGCTGTTAAGAGAATTTAGCACTGAGACAACAAATGAATCCTTTGTCCAAATAATAAGGATTTTCTTTTATCTATTCTAATAAATGTGGCCTTTCCTTACAATGCCTTTTTTCATAGTGTTTAGGATTATGCTTTCAGGCCTTGCCAAGAAAGCTCCCCTGAGTTCCAATGACTTTTCTTCAGTGTCTACCTTCATAGACAGACTATAGAGGTTATGCCTTTGCTCCTCAAATATATGTGGAGAATATTTTTCAAAAAGTTTATAAAACAAATACAGAATTCCAACTTTACTAAATTAAAGGAGAAAAAAAAATCTAAGTGTAGGGTTAACTTGAAGATTCAACATAGCCTCAGAGAACTGAATTGGCAGTTCAGGAATCATCATACTGTGGTCTTGGCTTTTTGCTCACACCACTGGAACCTGAGTTGGGAAAATAACTAATAGAATATCTCCTTTTAATTAGGAGACAGGACCATACATCTGACTGTAATCCTTAACAACTCCAACCATGATTACTATCATCTGTCCTCTTGGACTTTTAGAAGAAAAGTAAAAGGAAGAAAAAGGAGAAAGGGAAAAGAAAGAGATTACCAAATAGGTCAAGGGATAATGGGGACATTGGTATAGGGAACTCCTGGGTTAGGAAATTCCTTCTGATGTAGGTTGGTGTTTTCTCTGCAACTTATAGTCTCAATTGCCCAGAGCACTGAAAGGTTAATTGCTTAACCAAGGTCACACAGGCAGTACTGAGACACACATATATATAAATACATACAGTACAATAGGCTGTGTTTGAAGCCATGCCTTACTGGCTTCGAGGCTGTTTCTATCTACCATTCTATTCTCTATTCTATTCTATTCTATTCTATTCTATTCTATTCTATTCTATTCTATTCTATTCTATTCTATTCTATTCTATTCTATTCTATTCTATATACCACATTGCCAAATGGGAAGAGGGAGAAAAGATGACACAGGAAAAAAAGAATATTAAATGGGTGAAGAAAGTATACCCACCTTGGAGTTATTTGTGCCCAGTCAACAGTGATGAGGTAGAATTAAATTTACCCAAAAGAGAGAAGAATTGCTACTATTCTCATTCGTTCTCCTCACCTCAAACATGGAGGGCAAGAATATATAGATATCGATAGCAGACTGGACAGCTTTGATTTTTTATTTACTACAGACAAGTGACTCAAAGTGTAATATAATCATGTTTTAAATCAGGGTGGAAAAAGACAAAGAAAAAATGTAAAGGTAGATAAGGGGTCACATTTCTGCAAGCGCTCCCTCTGGGGTTACTTTCCTTACTCGCACTTTGCAAGTTGGGTTCCTAGAGGACAGTAACTAAGTAATCCTTAGGGGTGGAAAGTTACTCTAACTGGACTTGTAGCCACTAGAATTAAGTCTGAGTCCTGGCTCCAGCAGAAACTAGTTTTGAAAGCATAGAAAAATTTCTTCATCTTCATGAGTCTTAGTTTCCTCATCTCTAAAATGAGGTTGTTGTCAGAAAAACAACATATAAATGTGATTCCTGTTTATTAGCTACTCTTAATATTAAAAAGCCCAATGAAGGTGAAATGATTCTTTAAAAAAATATTGATCACTAGTTTATGCCTTTTACTTCAAGAGAATTGGAAATAGCAAGTGATCACTGACCTAACATATTGTGGTGTTGTTATTATTGTTCAGTTGTGTCGGACTCTTCATGCCCCATCTGGGGTTTTCATGGCAAAGATATTGGAGTTGTTTACCATTTCCTTCTCCAGCTCATTTTACAGATGAGAAAACTGAGGCAAACAGGGGGTTAAATCACTTGCTCAGAGTCACACAGCTAGTAAGTTTTTGAGGCCAGACTTGAACTCAGGTCCTTCTGACTCCAAGGTAAGCATTCTATCTACTGTGCCACCTAGCTGCCCATATTGCATGAACCATAACCAAACATATCTTAAATTATGTTTCAAAAAGGAAAAATTACAGCTATTGCTACCAATCATTGAGGAAGAGTTTGAGTTTATGACTTGGTGTAAGAGTTCCATTTTAAAGATCATAAATAGACTGCCACATTATCCATTTCCATAAACATTACACATCGTGGCTCAATTCTTTTCAGAGCATGTATTTCACACTGTGTAAGCAAAACTTCCAAACACTGGAGCTGGACATGACACTACCACGCATACCTGCAGAGAAGTACACTGTATTAGGTCTCACCCAGCATGACTACGTTTATCAGCATTCAAACAGAGAGCAAAAGAAAAAGCACCTAGTTTTTGGCAGTGTAACTACCTTGTGGTAAACTGCTGCTAGGCAGTGTTCAGTAAGCTATACTTATCCCATAATATTGGGATACATCTCTCATGCTGCTCTGCAAGAGAAAACTGAGAATCAGAAAGACTTAGGGTAGAATTACTTCCTCCTGTTGAGCCTCTGACTGCCCATAACTATATTAAAAAATGCCCATGAGCTTCCTTCTTTCCTTAGAGAAAGGAAATATCCACCTAGAGTTAATCAGGGACAAACTTTTGAAGCTTAAGATCAGTCCTGTTTAGACAAACTTAAAAGCTGATTAGAAAACAAAATGAGGAAAGGCACAATGGGAGAGGGAATGCTTTGGTTATTTGATTTTTTTTCCCCTACAGCTTTTCCATCTTATTTATGAGTGCCTTGGTGAAGTATGTTTATAAGCTGTTTTGACAGCAGGCAAATGTATGTTGTATGTCAGGGCTGGGTTGATTATCTCCCTTAAAAGCATGTTGCCAAATGCTGAACACTTGGGAATGGTATTTGGCCAAAGGTGTTCGTAAAGTTAAAGCACTTAGCAGTTAGACAAGATCTTTCCTGAGGTAAGGATATTACTAATCTTTCTCCTCTCTTTGGCTTTCCTTTCACCTACATTCCTACAATTGGGAATAGTATCAGACTGATCCCTAAACAGGCCAAAGAATTAGGCAAATTGTTTGCTTAAATTGTTTTGGCTGTCACTCTGCACTGATTGGCTCTAACAGATGTGGAAGCTTTGGGGGAGAAAATGCAAAAAAATTTGAGAAAGTTCAATGCAAATCTGTAAAGCCCTAGGCACTAGCATTGTGAATGCTCCACTGAATTTCATTGCCAAGGTCTAGGGACCTTACAATTTCAGAATGTTTGCTTCACTGACAATGCTCTCTCTCCTGGATGACTAAGTCATGTTCAATTTTAAATGTCTGAGAAGGTTCCGCTGTCTCCATTTAAAAACTGAAGAAAAAAAGATCAAAGACTGATACAGGCATGCAAATCCTCCCTCAAATGCAAAAATACATGTCCTCACCAGGTTATTCTGACAAGGGAGTTCATCTGAGTCAAGAGCCTGTTATTTAAAGCAGGTGGCAAAATTTATAGCACCATGGCAACCTCTTCTTTGGAAGCCAGCATACTGCAGTTATTTCAGAATTTGGGAGGCAGCAGGGCATGGGCTGGACCTGTGATTTCTTTGAGGTAGGCAATTCTTGGTGAGGAAATTGAGGAAATTTCCCCTACCAGTGCAGACTAGCAACAGTTTTGCAAATTTACTGAGTTCACAGAATCAATGAGAGTGGTTTGAGCGGTTTGCCCATTGTCACAGAGCCAGAGCCAGTACTTGAACCTAGGTCTTCTCGTTGTGTGTGCCAGTGGTCCTCTGTTCATTGCACGACTCCGCATCTCAATTTCAGAATTATACATTTTAAGTAACTTTTTCCACCCAGAATTAGGTAAATACATTAACCCAGCAGCCAGACTTGAGTATGAAACAAGAATTAGCAAAAAGATAATCCAGAAACCTTTATTAAGCTCCAACTATGTGTCAGGCATTGTGCTAAGTGCTGTAGTTACAAAAAAAAAGGCAAAAGACAGTCCCCCATCCTCAAGGAACTTACAATCTAATGAATAATGTGTTACATCATGTATTCAATCCAGATCACCTCTGATTTTATATTTTTATTATGCATGATTCACTCACTACCACACGATGTGGGTGCATTCCCATTTCTAGTTCATAGGTACACAACAGCTTAGTTCTAATGTAAAGGAAGTTAAACGCTTTTTAAGTAGATTTCTCTCTACCTATTTTTGGCAAACAAAGTTCTTAGATTACTTGTTTTCAGTTTCACCTCAGCAGAAAAGGCCATGTGATTTCGGAGTTTGTTACTATGATAGAATTGAGGCAAAACATGAACCAAAATAGTTATAGAAAAAAAGTAAATAGGAAAGTTCTTTCCTTTTTCTTTTTTTAAGCATTTCAAATATTTCAATTGGAGACAATATTATGTTGTCTTCAGAATCAAGAAAAATCAAAAGTTAACAAACAATTCAGTTTTTGCATGAACAACCTCAACGCAACTGGGAGAAAAAGGGAAATGGTAAATTGACACATTGTTCCAAATTACTCACAATGAGAAATGTAAATGAAAATAACTCTTACATGTGACTTTATAACTAGTGCACTGGACCTCCTGGTAGTCAGAATCGTTTCCACTGAGGATGCCCTACCTCCTGTTTTTGTCCTTTACTTGGGATACTTTACTTCTCACAGGGGAATAAGATGGAAATTGGTAACAACATTCTACCTGATGAAATGGAAGACCACTAGGACTTTACATTTCCCCTTCCACTGTCTCCTAAAATCTATCAAGCCTTATCAGTTGCCCTGCCTCTATACCATGAGTTCTCTATCACTGTCTTCTTAACTTTAATAGCCTAATGACCTCTGGGCCTTGCCCTCCCACCCTATCACTGTATACTTTAAGGCCTTCTCAACTTCCCTGAGGCTAAAATTTCTCTTATATGTTACCTCCCCATTTGTAAGATGAGGTTCTCAAGAAGTTTTCTCTTTACATTCCCATCTTTTTGTATTTATATCCCCAGGGCACTTCATCAGTTTAATAAATAATCATAATCATAAATGCTTTTTTATTTATTCAAAGATGAGAACAATCAATGCTGGAGAGGTCGAATGACCAGTACAGCAACAAGTGATTGGTGGTACTGTGACTTAGCCCAGCCATTATGAAAAGTAATTTGGAATTATGCTGAGAGAGTAACTTAAAGATCCCACTGCTAGGCATGCTCTATATCCTAAGTGGGTCAAAAATAGAACTAAAGGTCCTGTACACACCAACCAAAGGGGTTACATCTGCTCTTGGTGGTGATGGGGAGCCCCTGGAGATGACTGAGCATAGGGGGTGATGTAGCTAGGCCTATGCTTTAGAAAGAAATGCCTTGGATAACGAATAGAGAATGGATTAGAGTGGGGAGATACTTGGGTCTTGGAAACCAATTAGAAGGCTAGTGCAATAGTCCAGGCACGAGTTTATGAGAACAAATGTTAAAAAATAAAGCAAGCAAGAACAGTAAAAACAAGACACAATGGCTGCAACACTGAAAATGGAAAGAACAAAAACACACAACTAAATACTGAGTAATTAGAATAATCAAACTTGGCAATGAAAAAGAAATAAGAAAAATGTACCTCCCTTCCTTCTTTGTAAAAGGGAGGTGAGAACACCATGGGTTTAGAACATTATATATGCTTCTATTCTTTATTGAGATGCTGGTTGGTTTTGCTGAATTCATTTCCCCCCTCTCTTTTTTATTCTTTGCTACAACATATGACTCTCTGCAGAAAAGAGTAGAAAGAAATTTATTTAAAAATAAAGGTAATGTAAAAACAAAAAGAAAAAAAAATAAAATGATTCACTTCTCTCCTTCACTGTTTTTCTTTCACCACATACCATTTACAATTTTCCCCACCTTTTTGTGTTTTATAAGTTCCAAGCTTCCTTTGCTCTCGTCACATGGCAGAACAGAACAGCTGCATATAAGTGAGCACCCCACCTATTCTCAGAAGACACCTAAGCCTACAGCTGCTATATTAAAACAAGCAGTCTCCATAAACAGAGGAATTTTCATTCCCCTTACACAAAACTCCAATTATGAAGTCATTCAATTTAAATTAACTATATGTTGATGGTAATACCATTACATAAAATATGTTTACATCTTATCTATTTTGACTATATTTTGATGTTAATAAGCATCCGTTAATCTGCTCTGAGAACTAATGTCTGATTACTGCTGGAAGATGCTTAGTATAGGATACACACACAAATCAGTTTCCATATAGCAAAGCTCAAGTTGTCCTAGCCATGGTGTTCCAGGAAGTTTTAAGTCAATGACTTCAAAAGTACATTGTGTAGGAGCTCCACTTTTTGATAAAATTAACTAAAATTAAAATGTCAATTCCTGTGAAGGAACAGTGGTGATAAGAAGAAATTTGGTTTTATGTAATTCTCTTTCCCTGTTGCTACATTTGCTTAGAAGTCTGAGCAAAGAAAAAAGAACCAATGATCACAGATGGTGGATACATATAATGGGCTACAGAAGTTCTGAGTCACTGGCAAGTAAGTGGCTGAAACAGAGCCAAGATGAAAATCTTTAGAGTTGAGGAGGCCAAAGGGCCCAGAGGGTAGAAGAATTACTAACATGGAACTTTCCAGTTTAGGGGGCAGCTAAGTGGGGCAGTGGATAGAGTGCCCTAGCTGGCATCAGAAAGACTCATCTCCCAGACTTCAAATCCAGCCTTAGACACCTACTAGCTGTGTGACCCTAGGAAAGTCACTTCACCCTGTTTGTCTCAGTTTTCTCATTTGTAAAATGAGCTGGAAAAGGAAATGGCAAATCACTCCAGTAGAAAACCCCAAATGGGGTCACAAAGAGTTGGACACAACTGAAAACCATTGAACAACAATCCGAGAATATATCCAGGAAGGCAAACATTAACACTAAGCCAGATTATAGAAAGGAACTAAAAGACTAGTTATTCCAGAGGGTGATCCTGGAAGTGTGGTTTTCTCTGGTTTATCAGACATTCTAATGGAAACTGTTATTACCAGCCTGCCTGCTGTTCTAGCAGGAATTTGCCTGCTTAGCCATTGTGTTGGCAGGCTGATAGGCTCCTCAAGTCATCATAAAAGCAAAAGCTAGCCAATTTAGCCATCCTTGGCAATTAAAAGTTAACAGCTGATACCAAGTCTGCTCCTAGGTACAAAAGGTCTCAGTAAGGCTCTTTTCAAGTGAGATAAACAATGCCCCTCTCTGAGATTCTTTTTCTCCCCAACTGCTTCATGCCACATCAGCCTGGGGAGGAAGGGAGGGAGGGGTCCCTTGGACAATTACCAAAACAAGGTCTATATGTCTTGGGGCATAGGCCTCTTTGCCATCTCCTTTCAAAAATAATTGCCTTATACTTTTATGATTTTTTGTTATAAATTATGTTTTCATTATGAGTCAACTTTAATAGATTGTAGGTTTCTTCTGAGCTAAGAATTGTTCTTTCTGGTCCATTTACCTTATAATAGTCTCTCTTTCCCTCCCCCTCTTTCTCTTCCTCTCTTCTTTCCCTCTCTCTACCTCTCTCTCTGTCTTTTATTCTCCCTCCTTCTCTCTTTTTGTACATATCTTTCCCTCTCTCTGTCTCTCTTCTCCTTTATTTTGCTGGGTTCAGCTTCCAGGCCTCCTAATGACCATTGTTCAGAGCATCCGGATAGTACTGGCACCCAGTAGATTCGGTGTTCAAGTAGACTCAATTAACAATTGAAAGATCGAGGTTGCAAGCAGGCTCAATCAACTACTAAAATTTTTAGGAAGTGTTGAGCTTTCAGAATTTATATTGCTATTTGAACAGCTGAGTCAGTTCATAGTAAATTCAGTTATGGCAAGGAGATTTTTAAAAATTAAGCTAGTTAATTTACCAGTGTCTAAATCTATTTAAAATGTGTATATTAACAGATAGAATATAATATACATTTCTGCAAAAAAGCCATTTTGTCTGTTAACTCCCACACTTAAGGGAAAGCTAATCTTAAACAGCTGATTTGTAATCTGATGAAATTAACAATGCTTCTTAAAATCTGGCATTCTGCTGAAGAACAGCTTGTCTTCTGTTAACAGGGCAAACTTTCTGACCTATCAACCACACTGAGTAGCTCAGCATGAAACCTACTCTCCATATTCTCAGGAAACTGACTCTTAGAATCAATTTGTAGTGGGAGAGAAAACTCTTTCTTCACCTATCATTGTGGACATTTCTCCCATTTTATCTAGGTTACAGAAAATCTAGAAAGAGTGTCCCCAAATATTGCAAATAATTCCTAGAGCCTGGATTTGAATTCAGGTAGACTTCAGGCACAGCAGTCTATCCACTGCATCACCTAGCCACATCAAAAGCAAGGTAGGATTGCAAATAGATAAGTACCTGGCCCAGAAGACAGAAAATGGCATTTTCTCTCTTACCATATTATGAATTAGGGAAAAGTCTCAAAAGAGGAAACCAAGGTTACTTACTTTACTGTCTTACAGAGAAACTCCCTTCTCTAGTCAAATAGACTATTCAATATTTCCCAAACATGCACTATGGTCTTCTTTCTCTGTAACTTTGCTAAAATTGTTAGCCTCTACTAAGAAGGCCCTCCTACTATTTCTGTCTCCTGAAACTCTACTATCTTTCATGCTCATGCTCAAAAGCCACTTTTTCCATGAAGCTTGCTCAATTTCTCCTTGATGAAAGTGGTATTTTCCTCCTCTGAACTCTTGTTATTTTATTTCTTTTTCTCTTTATGGGCTTGCTATTCACTGCTATACTACCAGTATTTGTATACCTCTTGTTTTTCTAGTTAGATTGTAAATTCTTTGAAAATGTTAAAAATCTTTGTTTATTTTTGCATTCTCCACATTATCTAGCATAGTTACTTGAAGACACATACACAAAAAAATTCTTAGTAAGTGAATGAACAATTTAGTTTTCAGTTTTGATCTAAGGGTATTATCTAGAACCTGAGATTCTTAATCTGTAGTCTATGAAATTGTGTTTTTTCATTGATAAATGCATTTCATTGTAATTGGTTTCCATTGTATTTTGTTTTATGCATCTAAAAACATTATTCTCAGAAAGGGTTCATAGGCTTCACTGGAATGCCAAAGGGGTATATGATACAGAAAGGCTAATAATCTCCATTAGGTCAAGGTAATTTGGGAATTATAGTCATATCCAGTGTAGCCATGGCTAATCTAGTTTTAGCTTGTGTGATACAGTTCCACAGGCTCTAAAAGAGGCTGGATGGTTTTATGTCTTTAGCAGTAATTTTAAATGCATTATGGGGTGGCCATCTCTAGTCATCCTGATCTATGTCTTGCCACTGGACCAGATAGCTCCAGAGGAGAAAGTGAGGCTAGTGACCTTAACAGCCCTCCCTCATTTAAATCCAATTGACTTGCAAATCATGACATCATGTTCCTGATGTCATGGTCCTCTTTCACAATGAAGGACAAACAACAATAACAAGATCACTGTGGGAAAATCATCGTTTAATTCATAGGATCACTAAGCCTATATCAAAGGGAAGTTGGTTCTGAACCAAAACTATCCCAGCTACAATCTGAATAAACAATCTGATCAGACCATCTATTTCTCCTCCCCTATAAAGAGAAGAAATAGAAATAGAAACAAATAGAATGACAACTGGACTTACATGTGCAGTGCTTCCCCTCATGACAGCAAGGAAACTTTGTACAGTTGCACACATCCTTATCTAGCTTGTCATGGTATGTTAATTCAAAAGATAACTGGCACCTTTCAGTGCATTTAAAAGAGACATCAGTTTCCTTTGCTCTCCAGAGTAGACAACTGTATTACTCCCACCCAGAGCCAGGGCTATAACCATCCTAGCCCATGTTCTGGATAGGTTGCCTGGCCCTACCAGATGTTTCTTTTTTCTTCCAGGAGACAGATGAGACAGCTGAAAAACTGGGGATTAAGCTAACTTGCACAAATATCATTCCTTGTGTCCTTTCTATGTGTATTAATATGGTTTGTATTTTAATCAATAAACCCAGTAGAATTTAGTTGTAAGGAATCTGTAGCTTTATTTCTACTCCTTGAACTCTAGAACTGGACTAACTTCTCTATTGTAGACTTCCTAGGGCTACTTCTAAGTGTACATTTTCCTGGCTGCACAGCACTGGGGACCTTTATTTGAATCATACCAGTGTCTGGAGGTAGCAGAATAAATAGACATTTTGCTTTCTGATGTTCTCTTCAGGGTCACTTTTTTCAGCACATTCACATAAAATTTGGAGTTAATTTCTATACTCATTATCTAACTCTAATTCTGGTAGAAAAAAGTAATTCTGCTGGCTGGTTCTTTTTTTTTTTTTGAGACCATATGTTTTCCACTTAATCTGTGCAAATGCTTATATAGAATCACAAAATGTTAATGTGGAAAGGGACTGCCAAGTGCCATTTAGAGAAAACAGAATCTTTTAATTATTATATGACTACCTAAAGGGCAGTTAGGTGGTCCTCTGGATAAAGTGCCAGGCCTGGAGTAAGGAAGACTTATCCAGCCTCAGACGCTGGCAGTGTGACTCCAGGCAAGTCACTTTACCCTATTTGCCTCAGTTTCTTCATCTGTAAAATGAGCGGGAGAAGGAAATGGCAAATCACTCCAGTGCCTTTGTCAAAAAAAACCCAAATCGAGTCACCAAGAGTTGGACATGCCTGAAAACAACTGAACAACAACAAATCACTACCTAATAACTGATTTGGAGCTGATGGAATTTATAAAACAGGGAATAAATTTATTTGTGATTTGAAAAGGTGTACTATAAAGTCTTGTTTTCTTGATTTTTAAAATATTCCACAGTGAAAAATAATCCACATTTGCTGCCATTGACTCAGTGAGGGAGAAACTGGCTCCTTGTAAGAAGGAAGTTTCTCATTGTCAACTTCCAACTTTAAGTAAGGCTGAACTGATTGCCTTGTGCCTGAGTGGAGTACAGTTTACCAGTGTTGGAAACACTGGGAGGGTTTGGGAAGAAACAGAGCAGGACCCTTAGTAATCTGTTGTGCCCAATGCCCCAGCTGTAGCATGGCTCATTGAAAATGTATCCCACTATACATTTCTAATTTTATAATAGGAAGCAATGGAACTCTGTACAGAGTTTCTACTTCTTCTGACATGGTTGAAGGACTCTGACCTTAAGCAACACTTTGCTCTCTCCTTCCTTCCCCTTCAAAACTTGTGCTCAGAAAAGAACATTGTCACTGTCAATCAGTTTCAATCAGTCAATCAACTAGCATTTATTAAGCACCTATATGCCAAGCACTGTGCTAAGTGCTGGGGATACAAATAATAGGCAAAAATAATCCCTGTTCTCAAGGAGTTTACAATCTAATGGGAGAGATAACATGTAAACTAATATGTACAAATAAGATAAACAGGAAGATAAGGAAGGCACAAAAATTAAGGAGAAGTCAGAAAGACTTTTTAGAATGAGGGACTTGAGTTGAGAAGTCAGGAGGTGGAGATGAGGATTAAGAGAATTCCAGACATGGGGAACAGTCAGTGAAAATGCATGGAATGATGCAGAGTCTTGTGCAAGGAATATTAAAGAGGCTGGTGTTACTGGACTGGAGAGTACATAGTGGGGAGTAAGGATGAGAAGACTGGAAGGTTAGGAGAAGGTCAGATTATGAACAGCTTTGAATACCAAAGAGAGTTTTATATTTTATATATATTTATTGAACAGGGATGTGATATGGTCAGACCTGCATTTTATGAAGATTAGTTTGTCAGCTGAGTGGATGATAGAAGAGAGTGCAGAAAAACTTAAGGCAGGGAGACCAACCAGCAGTGAAATCTAGAGTCCACGTGTGATGTAACAACAGCCTGCATTGGGGTGGTTGCTCTGTCAAAGGACAGTCAGGGGCAAAGTTGAAGGTAGAAAGAAAGGAATTTGATAATTGATGGATATGAGGATGAGATCCAGTGAGGAATCAAGGATGAAACCTAGGTTGCAAGCCTGGTTGACTGGAAAAATGGTTCCCTTGACAGTAATAGGGAAATCTGGAAGAGGGGAGGGTTTGGGAAGAAAGGTATTGAGTTCAGTTGTAGATATGCTGAACCCAAGATGACTATGGGAAATCCAGTTCAAGATGTCCAAAAGGTAGTTGGAGATGTGAGACTGAAAGTTGGGAAACAGGCTAAAACTGGACAAGTAAATCTAAGAGTCATTTTCATAGGGAAGATAATTAAAACCATGGAAATTAATGAGATCACTAAGAGAAACAGTATAGAAGAAGATGAGAAGGCCTAGGACAGGGTCTTGGAGGACACTTATATTTAATAGGCATGGCCTGGATGAAGATTCAGCAAAGGAGACAGAGAAGGAGTAATCGTAGGGGTAAGAAGATAACCAAGAGAGAGTGCTGTCACCAAAACCTAGAGAGAAGAGAGTATCAAGGAGACGGGGTGGTTAAAGTTGTAGAGAGATTGAGAAAGATGAGGATTAAGAAAAGGACAATAGATTTGTCCATTAAGAGATCATTGATAAGTGGAAAGAGTAGTTTTGGCTGACTGATGAGGTTAGAAGCCAGACTGTAGGAGTTAAGAAGCAAGTGAAAGGAAAGGAAGTTAGAAGGAGTCATTATAGATGGCCTTCTCAAGGTGATTAGTTACAAAAGGGAGGAGAGATATAGAATGATAGCTACCAGGTATGGACAGATCCAGCAAAGGTTTTTGAGGATGAATGACACATGGATATGTTTGTAGGCAGGAGGGAAGCAGCCTGCTGAGAGATTGAAAATTAGTGTGACAGTGGGGACTATAGAGAAAACAGAATAGATGGGATCATTAGTCCACAAAAACAAAGGGTTTTCCTTGTCAAAAAGAAGGGTTCTCTCTTCATGTGGGGAAGATAATGGCAGAAGGCACCTAAGTGATGAGAGATGGGGAACAAGAGACAAGAGGGAGATCTTATCAATTGGACTCCTTTTTTGCAGTGAAATATTTATGAGACAAGGCTCTCAGCTAAGAGGGTGGGGAGAAGGGGAAATGTGGGAGGTTCAAAGAAAAGGTTTAAAAAGATTTGGAAAAGCCACTGTAACAGTGAATTGATTAGGGAGGTATCAAAAGGATTTCCTTGCTGCAGTGAGGGCCCAGTTGAGATTATTTAACATCAGTTTGTAATGGGCTCAGCACATTTTTTTGTGATTTTACAGCTTTGTTAAGGAAACCTTGAGTAGGAGTGAAGGCCTCAGATGGTGGGAGTGATCCAAAACTGAGATTTGGAAACACACAATCTTCAGTTGGGTAAAAGGACAAGGGACTTAATAGAAGAGGTGGCCAGAGAGAAGCACAATTGCCTGCTTGGAGTACAATGAAAGGGTGCAGACAAGTCAGGCCCTGTGAAGCTGCAGATGGCCAGAGTGGCCACTTGCACTTGAATGCACAATGAAAGGTGCAGAAACTCAACGTGTTACCATTTTCCCGTATACACACACACTAAGCTTCACCTTTAACACGGAATTATAAACTTTGTCTATAGGTTAAAATTAATTTGAGGGGTTTTGGCAGGGAGAGCCAGGCAAGAGTGATTTAAGTTGAGTCATTTTGGGGTACACACTGGGGGGAAGGTCAGAATGATCAGAAGAGTAGTCCCACCCGCCCTGCTTCCCTGTACCTTTACCCCAAGCCTGAAGACAAACAAGGATACTGGCCTAAATTTGCCTGGAAGCCTATCCCTGGAATCTGCTGAAGCTTTCATCAATGTTTGTTGAACTGAATTGAATTGGAGACTGCCCAAAATCAGGAGAGATGTGCTAGCCTCCCTCCACCCTTACCCCAACTCTTCAGCCTTCTTTTTTTCCCTTTCTTTACCTGAATATAACCCCAAGTTCCCCCTCTCCTTCTGCTGCAAGATCCCAGATTGAGGGACTACAATTCATTTTCACTGAGCCTTTCCCCAATGGAAGACAGAAGCTAAATAAACAAATCTTAGACTCAATCTGTCAAGAAAAAATATTCTACACACTGATTGAAATACTATAAATTTTATGAAAGGGATTTTAACATCAGAGTGCTGAATGTAAGATAGATAGTTTTAAGCCATCGCTACAGTAACAGTTTAAAATTCACAAAAAGACTTTTGAAAGGTTATGGTGATGGAAAACGGCCACAAAATTATTTAAAATCCTAGAATTTTATCTCATTTTACCACCAATAGTTGCATTTAAAGCAAGAGAAAGTTCCAAATGACTGAAAGCGAAAGAAATTCCATCACAAAACCAAAACAGTGGAACTTAAACAGAACTTTTTTATTCAATTACTATAAAATTCAATAGTAGTTTCTTTGAACCAGAATTGAAAGCACATAGAATGTATTCATTTTAAAGTAGTGTGATACAAAGATACTAGGATCTGTGATTCCACTAAATGCCAACAACACTAGAACCCACTTATTGTGAAGTCAGCTATAATGAATCTCCATTTATAGTTAAATAGAATGCAAGTTTCAAATCATGTCAATGGAATGCAATTCAGTGTGCAAAGTGCAATTCCAGTTAGAGGGAATGAATACTGTTGAGAATGAAGGCCCAGTGAAAATATGACTTCACTATGAGTTTCCTATTCCGTTTCAACAAGGACATTGCAAATGCATATTTTAGTGTTCAATATCAATATTGCTGTCACCCACCCACTCTCCTAACCCGTCACTTTGGAACTATTTGTCTTTTTCTCTCCCCCTTTAAATACTACCCCTCCCCTCAACCATCATCATGCCCTAAGCTTTTTCTTTACAAAATTCAAAGTTAGCAAAAACCTCAGGGGTCACCTAGTCTAATTTATACTTCAACAAGAATCCAGAGGTCATAAAGACATAAATATAGAGCTAGGGCTGTCTAGTACAAAGGCCTCATTTTACAGATGAGGCAACTGAGGCCCAGAAAGTTTAACTGACCTGTTCAACATCACACAGATATTAGGGTCAGAGATGCATTTGAATCCAAGTCCTGTGGCTGCATAAAAGGGCTCTTTCTCCAAGATCATCTCTTCTATGATATCTATAACAAGGGATCGTCCAGCCTGTGACAAACCCACCACCTCCCAAGGAAGCTAATTTCATTTTGGAATGAGTATAAATGTTACAAAGTTTTTCTTGTCTGAAATCTATTTTTTTTTATTTGGAGGGGATTTGCTTTTTGTTTTGTTTTTGTAACTCCTGACCATTACTCTCAGTTTTACCTTCTGGGAGCAACCTGTAGAAATCCTTTTTCCACATGCTCACTCCCCTATAATTCCTCCAACTGATCCTCATATGCCATGATCTCAAAAACATTCATCATGCTACTTACATTCTTCTGGATGACATTCAAATTATCCTTGTTCTTCCTACAATGTGGTGCCCAAAAGGGTACACTATGCTTCAGATGAAGCCTGACCAGAGCAGAATGGAGGAGAATGACTCTTTTAATACAGCATTAGATTCATTGTGAGTATCACGTTACTTTCTTCAAGTGGAGAATGGTGGGGGTGGAGGACAGAAGGGGAAGAGGTCAAAACTATGCCATTCAGTTATTGCATCCATTAGAGCATGTCACCACCATTCCTCTAAGGCTAGTCTAGCTTTGTGAGAAGGCGCTAGGTCCATTATGCACTCAGTCTTACTAGCTGAATGAATAATCCAAGGATTCCTCTCTCTGTGCCAATACTTTAATATTCCCTCTCCTTACGCTTCTTAGATCTGTCCCAT
The DNA here is from genome assembly GCF_003287225.1 of Phascolarctos cinereus. NCBI lineage: Eukaryota > Metazoa > Chordata > Mammalia > Diprotodontia > Phascolarctidae > Phascolarctos > Phascolarctos cinereus. The sequence goes on from NW_027555958.1 coordinate 128,220,641, forward strand.
AGGGGACAGATCACCTGAAACCTCTGAAGTTCTACACCCAAAGATATCCACCAATCATCAGGGCTCATGCTTGAAATATACTCTTGAATTCTGTGGTGATATAAACTTGAAGAAATTGCAGAAATGCCCACACTGATTCCCAGTTTATTAACTTCTATACAATCACATCACTCTCAAAATATGTTCCCCTTCTCTTTTGTTCTCCTACTATTTTTCTGTTTCCTTGATTCACTAGCACTCAGTAACTGCTCCATACTCTGTAGGAAATACCCAGGGACAGGCTTCCTAACATGCCTGCTCCACTAATTACCATCATCAGGAAAATTTTCTGACCATTCCTTTATAGCCCAGAATGTAACCAACAACTATGGGCAGCTGTATACCCTTGGGCACACAGCTGCTACCTCTTTAGAGTCTATCAACCTCAGCGAAAGGATTATTAAGAGCCATTTTTTTAAATCACATACACTGGAAATGATAAATGAATTTATCAAAAGAGTTCAAATATACTCCTCTATTAATATAAAATAATACAGAATATATTATTTAAATTGCCTTTAGTTGTACTTATAAGTAGAATATAAAGCATGATTATTCACTTTAAGAATAGGAAGAAAGAACAACCAAAAGGTAAACTGATTGAAGGAGTTGTTCCCTCTTTCTGTTTGACCAAATCTGGATGCCCTTATTTAAAAAAAAAACATTTGGTTTCAAAACCTGGTAAAGCTGAAAATATCATCAGTTACTGTGAATATGAGTGGCACAGAAGAAAAAGGATTAGAATGAGATGAGTTTTGAGCTCTAGTTCTGATACTAGCCAAGCGATCTGAAACAACGCCCTTAACCTCTATGACAATTCTTTTCACCTTTTAAATGTATTACCCACCTTGAGGAATTGTTATGAGGGAAGGATTTTGTCCACTTTAAAGCATTTTACAAATTTGAGTTCTAATTTCAATCAACTCATGGTCCCATCTTTTGTAAAGATTGTTTCAATTATGCTGTTTTCATGCAAACCTTCTCCTTGTGGAAGAGAAATGTTTTCAGTAATGCTGAATGAAGAAAATGAGCATAACTGGAGCACAAGATGAGAATGAGAAGATCAAGTTCTATTTTTGTCCCTACTTATTTGTCCTTGAATAAACTGCTTGCTTCCTGCCTCAGTTCCACTCAAGTCAACAAGTCAAGAAGCATTTATTAAGGGCTGAGTATGTTCTAAATACTGGGAATACAAATAAAAAGTCAGATTCTACCCTCAGAGAGCTTACATTCTAATGGGAAAAAATAACAAATAAAAGGAAGCTAAAATGGGGAGTGGGGTAGATATGAAGGTGGGGATATAGTAGAGAAAGTCTGGAGAGGCAAGAGGACAGTGTGGAGAGGAATGAAAACATGGTTAGACTGAGCATCCTCCATAAAATGAATGTTCAGAGAGGAACCAGCCAATCAGATGGAGAGACTGCACTACAGCCCCTATTCTAAGAAAAGAATATGTGCAATATGTGCCACATTTCCTAAATGTATTGTGAAGGTAGAGGAAAATATTGTTAAAGCACTGTGAATGTCTTCAAAGAAAATGCTGTGCAAATACAATATCTTATGTATAAGAAAGAGAGTAAACTGGCATGTAAATTGATCAAATAGGATTTAATTCTTACACTCTAAGGTATTAATAACAATAAGTAAATTCTATAGTCATCTAACTTGAGAACCTTTGGCTTAAAGGATCTAGTATCTAAGAACATTATACTAGCCAACAGCTAAAAGAGGATTGTTAAAAGTATTTAAAATTAACTATCAGCCTCAGGGGAATCTTTTCCACTACTGAAAATTGTCAATACCTAAGTAATTTCCTCGAGTTTTACAACAGAAAATGCTATGTACACCTCAAATAGAGATAGTCGCTTATTGCCTCCAATATTTCTTCATATATTGGGCTTATATTTTTTTAAATCTCTCTCTCTCTGTCTCTCTCCCTCCCTTCCCCCCCTTTCCCTCCCTCTCTCTGTCTCTGTCTCTGTCTCTCTGTCTCTCTCTCTCTCTCTCTCTCTCTCTCTCTCTCTCTGTCTCTCTCTCTCTCTCTTTCTCTGATTTTCCCTTCACTCAGTTATACATGGCATCATATTTTGTTTTTGTTTTTGTTTTTTTTTTTTTTGCTTTTCACCCCATCCTTCAGAAGAAAATTTTAGGACTATACACAGTTTTCCTCTTTTGCCTCTCAAATACTTAATATATATTTTTACATATTTTGGTTTTATCTTTAGGGGTATGATAGCAAGTGATATATGATAGTGTACTAGACTTGAAATCTGGAGGATTCTTTATCTCTGGCCAAGTTTCTCAAACTGGTTATTTCTTATCTTTAATTCTAAGAAAATCTTCATTTTTATTATCAGCTGCTCCCTAAAAGAGAACATATGTCAGAGCAGGCCATGCACGTATTTCGGAGAATTGTGGGCACTTGGTAAGAAGAGTTAAAGGGAAAGTGAGTGATCTTTAAGGAGAAACAAAGAAAAAAAATGCTCCTGGTGAGTCTCTGGCATTTTACTTGTAAAATTATGATGTTAATTGAGACATTATCTTATGAAAAGTAATCCCTATATGAGGGGCCTCATCTATTAAAATATCCCATGCACAACCTTGACTCACTCAGAAAAGTACTTATTAGATACCAAAGAGTATTGCATCACTGTGCTGCTAGTAGATAGTCTGATAAGATGTATATCTTTGCATCAATGTATGTAAACTTAGAATCACTTTCAAAAGTAACATATGTAAAATAAGAACTAATGATAAAAATATTGTGTCTCATTAACACAGGTATTTCATCCATGGTGGAAATTTATATCTTGTAAATGCACTATTCTAAAGCTTGATATAGCCATTCATTCATTCATACATTCATTCATGCATTCATACATGGATGAACGCATACATTCAACAAAAATTATAATACATCTGTGAGATACTGGGCACTGTGCTATATGTACACAGACAAAAATGAAATAGTCTCTGCCTTCAATGAGCTTACATTCTTTTGGGAAAAAACATGTGCACATAAATTTAAATTAAAAATAGACACAAAATAACTTCTGGGTAGGAGAATTAGGACAAGCCTAATTAAGGTGGTAGGTGGTAGGAGGTAGTACCTAAATGAAGCCTTGAAGGAAGTCAGGTGAAATAAGATAATGTATGTAAAGTATTTCACAACCTTAAACTAACATATACAAATTACAACTATTTTTATTTGTATACTAAGTGCCACTTGGCCAAAACTAGCCAGCCATGGAACACCTTGATCTGTATTTTTTTATTGTACCCTTTGTTAATACGATAGCTAAGGTTGATCTGAAAGTAAAGAGCAAAGACACCTCCTCTAATTGTTTAAAGCACTTAATTGCTTCTATAAAGGAAAGTTGTAAAAATAAAATTTAATCCTCTATGTAGACTTATAACAGTAACCTCAGGCATAACTTGGGCTGATTACTAACTGGCTGAGTTTATGGCTTTAGATATCCTATTGCCATCAGCTCTCCCAGGCATTCAATAATTCCTTCAATATAAATGACTGGTAAAAGCAGACTGACACAGTAGAACTTGGCATTGTGTAGTGGGGAAAAATGGGATTTGGCCTCAGAAGATTAAAGTTCCAGGTATAGCCCTGTAACATACAAGCTATGTGATCTTGGATAAGTCATTTAGCTTCTCTGAGACTCAGTTTCTTTATCTATAAAAGTGGGACAATAATAGGCACAGAAACTCTGAGAGTCATGAGAAGTATTTTGTGAATATGAAATGCTACATAAATTTTATTATTATCATTATTTATTATTATTGTTACTACTCTTCCCAAGAGTAATTGCATTTTAAAGTATGTCTGGAGAGGACAGAATCCAATGTAGATGACTTAATGTGCTTAATACCAAATCATGAATCTCTAAAGACCAAACCCTCTGTTAATGGAATTTCAACACTGTAACAATTGAGTGGGGGAGAAAGTTTAAGAGAGAGGGATTTTCTCTCTAGCCCACAAATCATAACATGTAGACACAGCTTATAAATAAGCATGTTCGCTTAATGATGTCTGGAAAAGGCATTTCAGGGTGGGGGAGGCAGCAGGGATGGAAGCTTTTGTCATAAAATGTTGCTTCTGTCCAAAATCTAAACTATAAAGAGAAGTTCAGATCTGCATGCATAATCAATAATGCAGGGTATTCATGTAAGAAAGTTGACCTCCCACACCAACATCAGCAAACATTTGCCCTGTTAATGGTATGTCTATGCAAAAAATGACTGGGGGGAGGAGGCAAAGTGAAGCAAGCCAAGAACTCAGATGAATGCTAGGAAACATTAAAGAGAAAGCAAATAAAGTAATAGCCCAGTAGCACAAATCTTTTGTCTGGAAAGAAACATCTTTTTTTTTTTTTCTGGCTTGAAAATTGTCCAACAAAATTAACTAAGCTATGAACTAAAATAAATCATTTCCCCTAGATAGAGTAATTAAGGCACAAAACATTTATAATTTAATAGTTTCAACTCTAGAATTCCCCCCAAAATGGTTTAAACATTTTCACATAAAGAAGATAGCAGCCCTCTTTTAGACAGCATGAACCAATAAGTTCATATTAGTAGCAGCATGAAAATTTTAGAAGGAAAAGTTATTATCCTGATTTATCTACTTAGTCTAAGGAAAGGAAGAATATGCATTATTATTTGAATCCTTGCATTATTACATTTCTGCTTTCCACATGTCCCTCGCAAATAGTGGGTATGTAAAAGAAAGAAAGGAATTTACTTGTGACCATGTTGTTTGTACCAGGCACATTTTCTTTGTAGACTAGGGGAGTATCCCACTGAAATTCAATCTAAACACTTACACATAAGCACAGCTGCTGCTGACTGACTAATCTCCATCAAAGCATCAAAGAATTTAAATATAGATACAATTTGAGTCCTTTTCCTCCTTTGAAGAGTGGAGCTGAGATGGATGAATTGATTCAAATCTTCAAGTTTGAGCAAAACTCTACTCACGAGATTTCCTCTGCCACATGTTGCAAACAGTGGTATCCCAACATTGAAGAAACTATTTTATGGTGAATGCCATGATGAATTCCACTTTATGTTGTGATCTTTCCCAAACTATTCATTCTTAGGCCTAGTGGCTAACGCCACCATTCAACCCGAGGGATAAAGAACAAGACCAAGTTGTCAGTGGATCTTGGCCCAAAACAGCACCACTAAAGTCACTCCATAGCAAATCAAAATTCAAAGATAAATTCATAGAGATGAACTATACTTTGTTGGAATTGAAATCTTAGGCTGGCTCCAATTCATACTTATGAGCCCAGGATTAAGCCAAAATTGGACTGTATCTGAGTACTCCTAGAATAAAATAGAGTAAAACTTCATAGGGGACAACCAGGTGGAACATTGGATAGAGGGCCAGGCCTGAAGTCGGGAAGATTCATCTTCCTAGTTCAAATATAGCCTGGCACTATCAGTCTGACCCTGGTCGCTTACCCTGTTTGTCTCAGTTTCCTTATCTGTAAAATGAGCTGGAGATGGAAATAGCAAACCACTCCACTATCTTTGCCATGAAAAATCCAAATGGGGTAACCAAGAGTCAGACATGACTGAAAAACTGCTGAACAACAACAAAAACTACATAGAGTACAACTTTAATGTTAGCTTGTATTGACCTCCTGGAGTGCCTGCTTTGTCTCATAGGAATTTAGGATTGAAAGTTGTCCCTTTCGTCTTACTACAACATTTATGACCTTGCAGGGGTCACAAATGCTTCAGGGGAAATAAAGCTAACTGCGTTCAAACTACTAAATATCCAGATGGCTAAAATCAGTGGTTAGAATATATCTTTGACAAAGTAACTGCAACAGCTACAACTTCCACTTACACCAAGACACTTGCTACATAAATAGCATTTTATCAGACAAACAACAATTTTGCAACCAAAGCAAGAAGGAAAAGCGAAAATGAGACAGTGTCACTGAATATGACCTCCATTTGTCTCCTACCTATAATTATTTTTTCACTGCATGACCCTGAGTAAATCACTTCATCACTCTAAAGCTCAGTTATCTCATCTACAAAATGGGAGTGCTAATTACTCCTATTCACAGGATTGTTGTGAGGATCAAATAATGCTATATACATAAAGAACTTCACAGACCATAAAGCACCACCTTATTGTTAGAAATTATTGATGCAAAAGTATTAAAAGTTTCAGAGATGAATACCCCCCCAAAAGAGAAGATGGATTTGCACCCCCTCCCAAGCATCTCTGAGCTTTGAGAGAACTTTTGAGTTACTAGATATCCCAGATATGGTCCAGAAAAGTGACTACTGATGAGCCTTTGTCATTTTGTTAAGTATTTTAAAATGTATTATTATTTGTAAGAAAATGATCAAAAATGTTCAACATATAATTTTGTTGGTGTATAGAAGTGTTTACACAAATGCACAGGCTGTTAAGTAATGCAAATTATCTGTAGTATCTACTACAGATACTACAGATCTGTGTCTTATACTACACTCTGTCCCTGGGAAGAACCCTGAAGACTAACTTTTATAAGAGTGGTGGGCCATTGGGGAGAGAAGGGACAGAGAAGGGAATGAAGACATATTTCATGGTTTTGTCAAAGACCTAACCACACAGCTATACAGCTATGGATCTCTATATGTTTTACATGTGTACTTGTACACATTCCCATTCCTTCTTGATCATTTTCTGATTAAGATAATTTACTCACCCTAGCTCAGCTCAAATCAGCCCATGTTTGATGTAGGATAAATAGCACAAATTTCTTAGAGTCAGTGCATTCCAGGTACCCAAATATGCATGCCATTGAAGAGGATACAATAGTTAGCTTCCATGATACCTCTTGACCAATGTTGATTTGCCATCCACATATATTGGCAATCATTTGCAATCTCATGGAACTGGTGATCAAATGAGATATTTGTAAAAAGTGCTTAGCATCATGCTTGACACATAGTAGGTGTTATATTAATGTGTATTTCATTTAAGAAGGACAGAAGATATTCTTTGCATCTCAGAACTACACAGACATTAAAGTGGACTTTGGTGTACCCCACATATCCTATAAATGTGAGGGTGGGCAGTGTGAATGGAAGCCCTGAAGGAATTCTAAAAATAGTAAGAGCTGGGTAAGAACCTTCATGAGCAGCATCCACAAAGCAAACATCTGTGTTTACTATACCATTATACTCTAAGAAAAACAGAGCAAGCAAACAAAAATCCATAAACTTTTTAGTTTTTACAATATTACATGTGATTTATGACCAGCTTCCAAGTAGAGCTAAAATCTACATCCTGCTAGCTGATTCAAATAATGCTTACAACCCTCTACCAAAAATACCTATAGGCTAAGAATAGAAACTTGGTTCTATTCCTATCTGTGTTGCTGACTCATTGGATGACCTTGGCAGATTTCTTTAGTGTTTCGGTAAGAAGATAGTGCATCATTTTCTAGGTTCTAAGGGAGTAAGAGAATATTTTGTCCATTTAGACAAAGAACTCATATGCCACATGAGTTTCAAGCATCAATGTGCCAGACATATGTAGAAGAGCTTAGTTGGATAAAGAATGGCTAGAAACTTCCAAGAAATCGAAAGATCGAGAGAGGATTTTAAACATTTTTACAAGCAGGTAATAAGATAAAATTCTGTACATTATAAATCAGGTAGCTGATATAAGAAACAGAAAAATACTAGAGTAAAACTTTAATTAAAACCCACTTATACTAAAAACCTGCTGTGGAGGGGAATTTGTGTTCCTGTGAATTTTTTAAACAAATTAGAAATAAGTGAGGAGAACAACGGGGCAAGAGGGAAAACTGATCAAGGACAATTTTGTATCTAATCAGCCTTGGAGGTATATCTTTAAGGCAACATTTCTATCTATTAAATCAAATATGTCACATATGCATATATAAGCATAAATTTATACAAATACAGTTAATGTCATAGTAGGATCTTGTATTCTCTACAACTTTCAGCCAATTGTGTCTCCACTATGGAATCTTAATTACAAAAAATTGCCTATTGGTAGAGTTGTGCATTGGTTCAACTCTTCTGGAAAGAAATTAGAATTATGATAATAAAGTGACTAAAATGACCATATCCTTTTACCCAGAGAAACTCTTGCTAAGGTATATGCTCCAAGGAGGTCAATAATAGGAGAAAAAGTCCCATGTACACTAAAATATTTTTATTATCGATTTCTGTAGTAGCAAAGAACTGGAAACAAAGTAGATGCCCATCAATTGGGAAATGGATGAACAAATTATAGTACATGAGTGTGATGAGATATTATTGCAGTTTAATAAATGATAACCATGGAGATACAAAGAAGCATGGAAAGCCTTACATGAAATAAAACAAAGTGAAGTAAACAGAACCAGTAAACAAATACCCCCAATGACTAAAACAATAAAAATTGAAATAACAAAACCAACACCAAAATATCAAAACCATACTGATTAACTATAATAATCAAAGTTGGAACCAAAGAAGAGATAGAAAAATGATCTCCCTTCCTTCTTTGCAGAGGTTAGGGACTATGGCTCAAGTAACATTAGACTTGGTTGATATGTTAATTTGCTGAACTGCCTTTTTGGTTTCTTTGTTATAAGGGATAACTCTCTATAAGGGGATTTGGGGAATAACACATTAGGAAATGAAGGTGATGTAAAAAAAAAGATATAAATAATTTGTCAACCTGCCTGATTTTTTCTCATTTATTTATGGAATGCCCTCACTATATGTGTTAAATTATTCTCATTAATATTTTACATGAATATGGAAGTAAATATATGGCTCATTCATTATTAGTATTCTCTTAGTTCATACTTTTTTGAATAATAGAGCTATCCTTCCCCCCTTATGTATTTAGTATCTTTCCCTGTTTCAATGTCTTTCAGATATATAGAAATTGACCCTTTGGTAATCTCAAAATTGTGTCGCCTAGAGTAGAAATCAGCTGATTTTTTCATATTTGTTTTCTTCAGTGCTATCTCCACTCCTCAGACAGGATGTCTAGGACAACGAATTTGGTGTAAAAATATCGTTGCTCCACTGTTTTTGGTAGGGAAAAGAGTTCATAATAAAAATCTTTGCAGATCTTTCCTGCTTTCATCTGTTTGCTATCCTTCTAGTTTTACTCTTAAATATCCTCCCTAGGTCTTTATTTAGTTGATTTTCTTGCCAAGCTTTCATTGAACTAGTTTAAAGTTGCAAGTATCAAAATCCTATGTAACAAATGTCAGATGTAAACAACAGAGATAATTTTGTTTGAGAACTCTCTGATATTTAATATCAAGCCAGGTAGGTGGTACAGGGAATAGAGAGCTAGACCTAGAGCTAGGCAGACCTGAGTTGTGACCAAACACTTACCAGCTGTGTGATCCTGGGCAAGTCACAACATCAGTATGCCTCAGGTTCCTCATCAGTAAAGGGGGTAGATAATAGCATCTACCTCCCAAGTTGTTGTGAGGATAAAATGAGATAATATTTATAAAATGCTTTGTACATTTTAAAGCACCATGTGCTTATTGTTACTATTGTTATGCTTACTAAGCAAAGCAACAAAATGAAGAAATATGCTAGTCAGAGGGATTTGCCACTATACTGGAAGCAGGGCCAAAAGAGAGTCCAAATTGGAGAGAGATTCCCTATAAATGGTGAAGTCCTATAGATGGCGAGGTCCTCAAACAAGAGATGCTTTTGTTTGTAAGTGAGGGTGTTGACTGCAAGATTTGCTACAAGACAAAGATTCCTAAATGAGACAGTTATTCAATTAAGAGTTTGTCTTCTCTATACAAAAAAAAAACAAGCAGATGGAATACCTACTTTCCATACCATGATATAGAATTGGATGGATAAACCAAAGGAATTCAAGTGATAATGAATTGAACCCTGAGTTAAGCAAGAGAAGGAGAGCAGACTGGATTGCCTTTAGAAAATGGCAGAGTTATTTTAATGATTCTGTTTCTCCCTGAAATAAAATCTTCTGTTTTCAAAACCAATGAGGTTATAAAGATGCCAGTTACAAATTACTATATTGCCTAAAGTACGAAAGATGAGAATATTCCGAAGGGTGAGGGAGAATCAACTTGGGCTTAAGCCCAAGACTGCACCATGTTATAAAGGAAGAATTATGCAGGAGAAGAAACATGAAGAGTATCACCAGGAGAAACAAATGATGAGAAAAAAATAGCAGATTACTTAGAGGAATAACTAGTGGACAGCCGACATGCTCCATTAACACTCACACTATGTCAATGAAACTAAGGGAGTAGCCCAATATGTTGGGTGGCCCCCAGGTGGATGATTTAAAGGAGAACATAGACAAGAGTTGTGCTGAAGGGCTGGCACAAATACATCGAGTCACCGGAGGGAAAACCCACGTACAAAATCTCACAGATGCACTGGAGTGCTAGAACACTGGAAACTAGCCCCTGTGCAAAGTACCTGGGTCACTGGTTTTGAGGTTTTACATAGTACTAGAAATATTTCCTTCCCTTAAGGAAGCAGCCCTGTAACACTCCTCACTGAGAAAGCTTCATTACAAAACAAACACTTTCTACAGAAAGGTTAAAAAAAATGAAACTACTGGGGGCAGCTATCGGTCAAATTCATACCTATTTAATCCTGTATGCAGGCAGAATCAACCCCAAATTACGTGGGAACTTAACACAGCTAGTACTTGGGCAATAAGGCAGCCAAAAGGGGAGGAAGTTTGCTTTGGCAGTTAGTGTTTAAAAAAAAGACCAAGGACTCACATACATACATTTAGCCCATAAATCCTCCTCACAACTATCATCAAAGCTCAAATGATTTCCAAAGGGTGTGCTGATGGTTGATTGGACTGTGAATAATAGTGAACTTATATGTGTAATGCCATTCCCCTCTCCCTATCACTAGTTTAGGAATAGCTGAGGCTTAATAGTCAATTATATGAAATTTTCATTTGCAGTCCCATGTGCTGGATCTTGTCTCTTATCCAAAGTGTGCCATGGGAATTTTGGCAAAGAATGATATTGTTTTAAAAGCAAAACATTCTATTCTCATCTCAAGCTGCCTTCAAGGGACTTGATTCCCCTTCAAGATAGCCCCTTCGTGTTAATTCTAACCTGATTTCACTTTTGGGGGACTTGTTTCCCCTTCAAGATTATCCTTTGGTGTTAATTTTAACCCAACTTCACCTGTGTGAAAATATTCAGAGAAGTGAGGTTTGAATGAGATGAGACATAGTATAACTTGCCAAGGGCAGGGGTCCACAATCTTTTAATGGTGAAAAATCATTTTAAAGAATCTTAAAATTTGTAGGGGAACATGTGGGAAAGCTGTAGTACACACATTTCAATTGGTGACAGATTTTGCATAATTATAATATGTAGGTGGACATTTCATTTATATAATACAAAATCCCCCAAAACACTTATAAACTGACTTCAGAAGCCCTTTTCAGAATGTGTAACTTTGGCTTGGGAATTGAAATGAAGGATCCAAGGAGTTCTTTACAACTACATACTATCAATTTATTACCAGGAGCTTATCATATTTACCACCACTTCACCATTGAGGAAGAAGTTGTCCTTCATTTCTTCAGGGCTAGGCTCTCTCCCAAGGAATAAATACATGGCTGTAGGCCCCGGAGAAAGGGAAGCTGCCAACCACTTGAGAAAGACAAAGCCAATCAAGAAAAGGACATCTCTGTGGGGTCACGGAGTACCGATATGGGCTCGGGGATTTGAGAAAGGCAGAGTGACAGAGATTCATATATATGGTCAACACGTCTTCATCAAGTTCCAAAAATGGATAAGTTTCTGCCCTTATATAGCTAATATTCCATAGCCCTGTGGTCAATTCCTCTCCAGGTTGCACTCTGGACATTGTCCACCACTGAGGAAGCTCTCTTCAGCCCTGGAATTCACACGTAAGAAGTTAGCATCTTCTCTTGAAAGCTTCTGATTGGATAGTTTCTCCTAGAATCTCCATTTAAGAAGGGCACCCAAGCTAGCCATGTCTCATTCCTCTCCAGTCTGCACTCTAGACTTTCTTTATTTTACACTCTCCTTGGATGCCTTTGTCTTCCTCTTCCCCCTTTTAGCTTCCTTGTATGTGCTTTTTTCCCAATTAGAATTAAGTTCTTTGAGGGCAGAGATGCCTTTCTACTTCCCTTTGTGTTCCCAGAGCTTAGTATTCCATAGCGCCTGGCACATAGTTACCAACATGCTTGTTGGCTGTGGTTGGGTGACGGCAAATATAGTTTTCCCACCTGAAAAGAGGGACTGAAAGTCCAGGAACTTTTGATCCTCATGATCTTTTAGACTATCCTTCTAGCTTGGAAAAACCACATTTTCCATCAGCCCCTTTGTTGCTTAAGGAGCTACAATTCTATGTGTGTTGAGAGATTGGGGAATAGTACATACAGTGATTAATTGAAGTGACAGTGCAATGGAAAAACCATTGGCTCTGTAGTCTAAGGACCTGCATTCAGTTTCTCATTTGATCCTCTCTAGGTCTTAGTCTCTTATCTTCTCTCTAGATAAGACCTCTGCTAGACTTCAAGGCTACTGCTTCTTTTTTTTTTTTAGAGCACAAAATGGATTTACCCATTAATAAGATTAATCAACATAGATACAGCTTCATTCACTAATTTTGGCTAAAAGAGCTGGACACATTTAAAGAGGCAAGTGTGGCTATTATTGTGCCAAGTTCTTGTGTCAGCCCTGAGACGTAGGCCTTAAGAGTCAGCCTTCATACGAGTTAAAGTAAGTTCTACTTTAAAGATATATATGTGTCTGAAAAAATAAGGCAAGTATAAACGTTTTTGACAAGTAGTTTGACATATTTTTGAATTAGTAAATACAACTATGCATAGCTAGCAATTTGGACTGCATTCAATTTTGCATATAATAACAACTAGAATTTATAAAATACTTCTCTAAGGCTTACAAAGCTTCACAAATATTATCTTATTTCATCCTCAAAAAAAAAACAGCCCTGTAAGGTAGGTGGTATTATTATGCCCAGTTTATAAATGAGGAAACAGAGGCTGAAATATTTAGTGACTTGGCAAAGAATAACAAAAGGATTTAAATTCAGATCTTCCTGACTGCAAGTCTAGTTCTCTATCCACTGCACCATCTAACTGCTGCTCTGCATTATAAAGTGATGAGAAGGATCCTTCCTAAGGACACAGGAATGTGAAATTAGATTGAAGTTAGATAAGAATACATTTTTCTCTGATCCAACTGAAATTTCACTTCAAGGGACTGAAGAAAAGCAGAGACCCCCAGGCCACTGGGGCTGGGGAACTTAGGAGGAGATTAGATTGTGAGATGACAGATGTGTGAGGTACAGATATAGATGTATTTCAGTAGTTAAATATAAACAAAAATATTTAGCTATAGAAATGTCTATATCTATACCTGTACATATATCTCTGTTTATCTATTTATCATCTCCGTATCTAGGCCCTCTTGTATGCCACACTTGGGACCAGACAAGTAGATTTCAAAGGGTTGTGAGGGTCAGCTCTGGCTGTCATGAAATTTGGACTTTAATTAATATTGAGGCCCAGAATTTAAAGAACTTTATATGGAAGGGAGCTTCAAAGGAAAGTAGTCAAATACTCTATATCTAGTAGACAATCAGTATTAAAAACTGGAAAATCTTTTGTAAGCTGTTAACTTTTTTACCTGCTACCATGAACTTTCTACTCTGTTTTCCTCTGAGACTTCTCAGAAGCTCCTTGAAGACAAAGGATATTTCATTTTTTTCTCTTTATATATTGGAACATAAGAGGCAATTAGTAATTTTTGCTTGCCCTTCCTTTCTCCAGTAATCCTACCTATTGTAGTCTATTTTGACCGTATTCTAAGATATAGAAGAGGTGCTAGGCCCAAATCAGAGCAGTCTTTCATCCTACTTTTTTTTTTTAAAAGGATATATGGCTAATAACCTCTGCAAAGTACTGCATTCTGCTGAGAGGAGGCCCCTGGTATGCAAGTAGATTAAAAAGGAATCTAGCCTATACCTTAAGCCATATAAGTTTGACTAATGAGAAATATGATTCCATTTACAATTTATTACTTCATCAATAACCACTACATCAGTGTCACAAGGATTCTCTGGATACTGAATTTTAAGTTCCCTCAATTACACAATTTTAATAAATCCAAATGGGAAACACTCTGATTTGAATAAAAGGCAAGTAAAACACACACACACACACACACACACACACACACACACACACACACACACAGAGAGAGAGAGAGAGAGAGAGAGAGAGAGAGAGAGAGAGAGAGAGAGAGAGAGAGAGAGAGAGAGAGAGAGCGCACTCTTAAATCAGGCTGGATGCTTCAGTCAAATAAAGGCAGGCACATATATAACAGGCCTGTGCATGTATATGCACTCTCACAACTACATACACATAAGTACATACAACCACTGTTGCAATTATGCAATTATGACTAAATATTAGAGAGGAGAGAAAATGTTAAGTCAAATAGAATTTTTTAACTAAAAAGTATGTAATGAGAATTTTGGTCCAGATTTATGATTTCATCAGTGTGTAGTTTACAGTGGTATGCTAGTAAATATTTAACATAAATATTTAACAACTTTTCCCTAGGTAGTGCAGTAGACAGAGCAACTGGAGTTGGAGTCAGGAATGACTTGATTTAAATCTAGCCTCAAGAACTTTACTAGATATGTGACTCTAAGTCAAGTCACTTAGCTTGCCTGCCTCAGTTTCCTCAATTGTAAAATGGGAATAATAACAGCTTCTATCTCTTAGGGCTGTGGGGATCAAATGAGATAATATTTGTAAAGCACTTAGCATAGTGACTGGCACATATTAGATGCCTCCTGAATGCCTCTCCCTGCTCCCTTAGTAGAATTTGAGGGTGGAACTCTGAGAATATTTATGCTCAGGCATTTTGGGTGCTATATTTGAGCATCTGTTTTCAAAATCATCTATCCCCTCATGCACTGGCTATTTCACTAATTTCATAAGAATTAAATATAACAGATTAGGAAGTAATCTGCTTTTCTTAAACCTAGAGTGGACTTGCCTTCTTCCCTCTAGATCTTTCTGTGGATTACCCTCCCTTCTTCAGAGTCCAACTCAAATGCTACCTCCTCCATCAAGCTTTCTTGAACCCCTCTACAAACACATTGGATGAAAATGATATCTCTCTCTCTAAAGTTTTGATAGAATCCTTACCTAGTTCTCTTCTTTGCATTCATCTTACTCTATCTTAGTTCATAGTTAGGTAATTAATAATAATATGTAATGTTTACATAGCATTTCATGGTTTGTTTATAAAAGGCTTTCCATATCTCATTTGATCTTCTTTGAGGTAGGTGCTAATATTATACACATTTTACAAGATAGGGAAACTGAGGCTTAGAAAGGTTAAATGATTTTCCCAGAGTCATGGATCTAATAAGAGTCTGAGATGGGATTCAAACTCAGGTCTTACTGACTCTAGGAAGAGCACTGGAATCACTATACTACTTAGCTGGCTCCCATTCCCTACAATAGCTTGTGAGCACCTAAAAACAATATCTCTTCCAAGGCCACTGTGTATTCCTGGTGGTTAGTATGTAGCAGGTGCTTAATGTATGTTCAGAATTACAATTCTATAATAGAAGGGAACTTGGAGGTCATTTTCCCAATCCATATACTTCACAGATGAAGAAACTAAGTCCCAGAGACGTTGTTTACCCAATGTCAAAAAGTAGAAAGTGGCTGGTCAGGATCTCTGACTCCAGACTGAGCCCATTTTCTTCACCAGGCTACTATTTTCAGTCTAATAATTACTAACTTCAGTATGAGTAACTTCAAGGTGACTTAGTAAATACTAATACTTTCTCATAGCCGTTTTAAAATTGTATTAGTATCTTGCAAACTCTTACTATTTTTTATATACCAAAGGAAAAATATATGTATATCTACATACATGTGTGTTATTATATGTGTATATCTACATATATGTGTATTACATATGTAGATATACATATATAATAACATACATATATGTATATCTACATACATGTGTGTTATTATATGTGTATATCTACATATATGTGTATTATATATGTAGATATACATATATGTATGTTATTACATATACATATAAATAGCACACATATATGTGTATATATGTATACATATATACATGTATATATATATACATATATACATATATATTTATATATATAAAATTGAGGAGGGAAGGGGGGATGCAAAGATGACTACAAACTTTTCCCCATTCTACAATCCCTCATTTCTTAGCACCAAATTATATTCATAACAAAACCTACAGATGGTATCATGATTATTTAAAGGTTAATTTTTAAGTGATGAGGGCAGTGAGCACTGAAAGGGATGTTGGCCTGCGAACAAGAGCCAAAAGGTAAGTAACAGGAACATATTATCCTAAATTCTAATTCTGACACCACCAGTAGACTTGCCATTTGTCCTTGGACAAGCTGCTACACATCCGTTTTCTTTTCTAGGAAGTGGTGATAATTATACTAATGTACCACACAGGACAAATGTGGACAAATTACTTAATAGCTATAACATGCTAAATAATATTAAATTTAAATCACTACAAGCCCATCTGTTTCTAGCATAGGACTGATATGGCAGGAGAAATAAGCCCTTCAGAGGCGTATGATACTGCTCAGTGGTCAACAGAGTTCCACACGTGAAGAAAGACTTCCAGAATTCATGCAAGGTGCCTTTCCCTAAGTGCTAAACACAAAACAGCTCCTCCATTTATCATCAGTCTGAATTTGCATAGATTACAGGCCTATTTGAAACATATTAGGCTAGTCCTAGAAGCCCAGAGTCATGGTGATAATAGGCTATCCTTCATAATGTTTCTGAATTTTACATGTTAGAGAGGAGAGAAAATGTTAAGTGGAATAGAATTTTTTAACTAAAAAGTATGTAATGAGAATTTTGATCCAGATTTATGATTTTATCAGTGTGTAGCTTTATAGTGGTATGCTAGTAAATATTTAACAACCTGATTTCTGAGAAAAAAAATGCCAGACATGCTTTTATGTTTAATCTGAATAATTAACATTTTCCATCACTTTTAAAGTCCAGGCAATCAAAAAACAATAACTCAAACCTTGATTTATAGCATTTTCTGATTTTTGAAGTGTAAATTCTCACACTGAAAATTCAGGGTTAGAACTGTCTTCAGTATACCCTTGGCAGAAAGTACCAATCAGATGAGTGGCTCCTTTGTTATAGGTAGCTTCTGCTGTTTACTTCGGGCACAGAGTTTAAGTTCTTGCTCAGGGTCCTAAAATTCCTCAGATTTAGAGCTAGGACTTCAGAGGCCATCCAATGTAGTCCAACCTCCTCATTTTACAGAAGAGGAAACTAAGGCTCAAGGGAGTTAAGCAATTTGTCAAAGGTTTCACAAGTAGTATATCTCCAAGGTTGTATATGAGCCTACTTCTTTCTGATTTTAAGACTAGTTCGCTATTTACTTTTAGAATCTGCCTCTGAGTATATAGGATTATTGAAGAAAAAGGGAGAACTAGGCTTTTTTTCTTTTTTCAAGTGTGGTCCAAATATAAGAACCACACCTGACAAAGCATCTAGTTTTAAGAGATTATGTGAGTCTTTTTAACACTTAGCTTTTGGGCAGAAAACATCAGAAGCACCAACTATTAAAGCAGGAAGGAATCATAGACATTATGTCCACCTCTTCATTTTATAGTTTAGGAAACCAAAGAGGCTGATTTGGTGAGGGTTATACAGCTAGTAACTGGCAGGGTAAATGTTCAAACAGGATTTGCTAACTTTAATTCTGGGTTTCTTTCATCCCACAATGTCAGAGGTACATTCTAGGAAGTCTGGGGCTAGTTTACTTATTTGAATCGTTTCTTTTAAAATCATATCATGTGATTGCTCCTAGGCATATAGGCTAAGGAGGTCAAATATAGAAAAAAAAGACTCATGTGTGCCACAATATTCACAGCAATGTAATGGCTTATTTTTCTTATACCCAGATCACCTAACATCGAAGCACTCTGTCTCTGGGAATAGACTTGCTATGTTCTACAGCCATGTGGGTGTGAGTAGTGTCCTTTGATTAGCTGCCTAGAGAGAAAAAGCTGCATCTTTAAAACTGCCAGACTGGCACAATCTTTCTTTCTTTCCTGTGCAGTCTTTCTTGCTATGGCCAGAGGGTCAAGATCACAGTCAGATCACTCACTGAGTGGGTGCCATGAATTGAAACAGGAAGAGAAGACAGCCTCCCTCTTTCTTTCCTTTTAGGCCCTGCAATTTGGAGTGTTTCTCCAGGAGGTAATCCCTGCTGGACCTAGGAGTTGAAGTAATGGTGATGTTGGAGCCAGGATTCTGGGAGAGATGTTGCAGCCAGCAAGCCTAGAAGGAAAACCTTAAGAAGCCAAGGTGCCTGGGAGTCCAGACCAAGGGAGAGGGAGGGGAGGTTGGACTTGTAACTCTACTATATAGCAACTGAATGATGCTATAAACCTAATCTTCTTTTCTTTCCCAAAGGGAAAGTTAGTGTGGGATGAATTAAGTCACACATGTTGGGTAAGTTTTTATATTTATTATCATATCTTTTGAAATAAATATGCCTATGTAAAAGCTAGTATGACTCTTAGTGGCTACATTACAACTGGGATGGCATGGGACCTACCCTTGCAATCAGGAGAACAACATTGGTGGGGCTTGGAGACAATAACAGAGAGCCTAGATACCCCCCAACACTCTTAATTATACCAAAGGACCCTGTGGGATGGGTGAAACATCACATACCTGGCTTTCAGGTAGTGGAGGTTAAGGTAGTCAGTTCTGTGCTAGCTAAGAACTCGAAACAAAGTAGATATTGGGAAATATATAAACAAATTATAATACAAGAATTTAATAGAATATTACTGCACTGTAAGAAAAAACGAATATGAAGAATTTGGGAAAACATCAGAAGACAAATAAACTGAAGCTCGCGTGTGTGTGCGTGCGCACACACACACAATGAGCATAACACTGTAATGGAAATAAAGATAAAATGAAACAATGTTTCAAGTGAAATAATGAATGGATCAAAGTGAATGAAAAGAATTTATTAAGCATTTACTATGTGTCAAGCACTGTGCTCAGTGTTGGAATATAAATGCTAAAGTGAAACAGTCCCTGACTGTTAATGAGCTCTCATTCTAATGGGAGAAACTTTCTAGAAGTGGATTGGCTGTCAGGGAGGGGTGTTTTGGTTCCACATGTCACAGTGATGGTAGGTGAGGTTGACTGACATGCCCTTTCCAGTGTCAGTGGCAATACTGATTTAATAAGTTTCCAGAAGCAGAAATGGAAAATGGGAAGTGTACCATGACTGCTTAAAAGATGACCAAAGCAGAATATGAAGCATATGAAGGAAAGGGTTGATCAAATGGAAGGATTAGAATAAGTATTTACACAATACCTACCATGTACCAGGCACTATGATACTATTTTTTTAACAAATATCTCATTTGATCTTCACAACAACTTTGTGAAATAGGTGCTATTATTATTCTGATTTTACAGTTGAAGAAACTGATGCAGATATTAAATGATTTGCTCAGGGTCACAGAGTTAGTCAGTAGCTGAGGCTATATTTGAACTGAGATCTTCCTGACTCCAGGCCTCACTATCTAGTAAATAACTAGTTGCCTCAACATAAATGGAATTGCCTATATATAATGGAGCAACTAGCCATGTGAGTATGCATACGCATACTCGCCAATCAAGATACTATGAATCCCAGACTTGGAGTTCCAGAAATTATCGGGTCAAGTCCTACAGGGTATAATCTATGGTTGTCCAGTGGTACAGAGGGCATAGCAACAGAGAATGAAAAAATACCGCAGAAGTGGAAAGTGATATATTGATTGGGATGGCAAGATACATTAGATAATCAACAAGCAGTTACTGTTCTAGGCACTGTGCTAAGCACTGGGGATAGAAAGAAAGACAAACCAACCTTGTCCCCAAAGAAGTTATTTTAAAAATCTATCTTCTTTTCTTTGCACAAGTGAGGGCCTGTGAGTATACAACACTGCATTTATTTTCAGACTTAATTTATGTGTTCGTTTTGTAAAATCAATCTCTCTCTCTCTCTTCTTTGTTATAAGAGATGGCTCTCTGGGTAGGGAATGTGGGAGATATCTGTACAGAAATGAAAGTGAAGTAAAAACAAAAGGCATCACTAGGCATCATTAGATTTTTTTAAAAAAAAAAAAACCCAAATTCTCAGAAACTGTTCTCCTGGGGAAAAAAGGAATCATCATATATTTCCCCATGCCCCCCAAAACACATGTGCGCACACAAACACACACACACAGAATATTTTATTATGAAAGATAATTGTCAGGTCAGAATTTTTAATGCTTTAAGTTTGGAGGAAAGGGATAAGTTTGAACTCTGCCACAGATAAAGTTTGTATGGACTCAGGAAATTTAGTAGTACCTACCTTCAGTCATGGCTCTGGGTTTATTTGGAAACAATTTGTCATAAATGCCTATCTGGGACCAATCTGGTAAAAGGATCTACCATGATTACTTTAGGTATGTTATTTCTTAGATAAAAAGAGCCTGCCAGACAAAGCACACCATTCAAAAGTCTACAGCTAGATACAATTGACATCTCCTTTGCTATTTGCTGTTACCTCTGATTGTATTGAAGGGACAACACACCCTTCCATAGTCCAGATCAAGGGTGGGGAATTTGTGGCCTTGAGGCCACATATGGCCCTCTAGGTCCTCAAGTTTGGCTCTTTGACTAAATCCGAACTTCACAGAACAAATCCCCTTAATAAAAGGATTCGTTCTGTAAAACTTGGACTCAGTCAAAAGGTTGCACCTGAGAACCTAGGCCACATGCAGCCTCAAGGCCACAGGTTCCCCACCCTGAGTCTAGATCATGATACACTAGTAGGGAGAAAAATCGGTCCAGATTGATGAGACCCTTTTTTTCTCTTTCCCTAGGAAAATGTTGATACACAAATCCTGTCCTACCAAGATGTAAATTCTATATGTACCACATTTGACAACAGAACACAAAGAAAGTATAAGAATTTAGTCAAGCTCTTCCAAACCCTATGAGTTGGGGAATTCTGATTCTTATTCTGAACATCTTATCTAAATCTTATCTAAATCCTTCTTATTATAACTTTAAATACATTTTTCTTCTTACTGCTATCTGGGTAGACTAATGCGACTAGCTATAATAGGTAAGAAACCATTAAAGAAATCACAGATAACAGCCATAAATAACCATCCCAGAGGTAGATGAAGGTGATACTGTTTCTCCAGTAACTACAAAATAGAATAGAAGCATGAAAGTATGGGCAAAGCTCATGTAATTGTTTCAGAATCCCTAAGACCTCTTCTTATCTATTCAGTCCATGCCTTTGCATGGAACTAAGGGAAAGAGAAGATCTTGAGGGAGCAGGAAAGGCTAGCAATCTATATATTCTGGAATGTGAACTCATGATGTATAATATAACTCTTGAAAGAACAGAAGTTCTTTCTTATGTCTGTGTCTTATTTAATTTTTTTTTCCTTCTGCAATCTCACCATATCCAAAACAACACAAGCTAGCAATGTACGATGTTCTTATTCTCAGCCAGATCCGTTTCCTGTCGATGAAGCATTGTACAAAACTACTTGATCACTGTTCAGTCAACAAGTAACATATGTACCAACAAAACAAAACATAAAATTAACTCCAGGTTTACGACCACAACAAATCCCTGAGAAACTTCTGATGTAAAATTACAAACTGTTCTCATGTTTGGTGGGACATGATGTTTTATAACTGTGCAGTAGAAGGTGATGTGGAAATTCCAGGCATTTTTTCAAATATATTTGCCAAAAATGTGTGCAAAGGGTTCCTTTTGTTTTTGAGTCATTTCAGTCTGACTCTGTGTGACCCCATTTTGGATTTTCTTGGCAAAGATACCGGAGGAGTTTTGTGTCATTTCCTTCTTCAACTCATTTTACAGATGAGGAACCGAGGCAAACAGGGTTAAATGACTTGCCCAGGGTCACGCAGTTAATAACAGGCCAAGGCCACATTTGAACTCAAGTCTTCCTGACTCCAGAGCCAGTTCTGTATCCATTGTATCATCTACCTGCCTTGAGGAAGGTTCCAGAATGCATTTTTTTAAAAAATATCAGAATGCTGCTAAAAGTATCTTGCAAAAATGCACTCAATGTTATTCATGAAATTAAACAAAAAAACAAGAAAGCTGAATACCAACTTGCTTCAAAGCTCATAGTGAAGTTTTATCTTTTATATATCACAAACAGCGATTTGCACATGTAGCTCATAGATAAATATTTAAATGACAAATTTATCAAGATTTCCGTCTTTAAGAGGTACAATTTTCACTTAGTGGCTCTTGGGACATATTTCCTCTTGGAGGTGGGGTAAAAAAAATTAGAAGTCTAACAGTACTGAGATTCTTAAGCTGGTCAACTGCTTAAGTGCTTTCAGTGACAGGGAGCTCACTACCTTACAAATTCTATTCATTGTTAGAACTGCCTTCTTTACAATGAGGTAGGATGAGGCAGTGGAAAGAGCACTGCTTTTGGAATCAGAGGTCAAATCAAGGTTCTTCTATTACCTGTATGACCTTAGAAAAGTAATTTAATCATCCTTGACCTGGATTCTGTGCTAGATGTCTTCCATCACAGTACCATATATCTTCCTGTTTTATGCCTCACCTGAAGTTTATCAGAAGAGAGTCACTGAAAAGGGTTATTTCTGTTGTTACATTTTCCAAGGAATCTTGAATGATCTTGATAAGTAAATGGGAGATATTTTGTTGTAAATGTGCCTCAAAGGTAACATTTTATTCTACTAAGACTATTCTTTCACACCCAAACAATAAATACAATAAGATCTTATATTCTCTGAAGTTTTCAGTCAATTGTGAAATGGTAGAAATACAACCCATTGTTGATATTGTTTGTAAAAGTCTGCACTTTCTGATGTAATGCCCTTATTGAGGACGCTTTCTATTTATTTATAGGTGATCTTCATAAAGAGTGGACATGTAGCTTATAGCGGTTTTATTCTTAGTCACGTTTTTAAAAAATCAATAATGTATAAGATTCCCCCCATCTTAAATATTTTTTCTCTTTTAAATACCTTTTAAATAAGTCCCTTCATGCTTTCACAATTGTGTCATCTCTAGTTGTATCATCTCTACATATAATTTATCCAAATTATTTCTTTTTCCTGTCTTATTCTCTTAAATGTCATTAATGTTGCTCTTTAAGAATGTCTTAGGGAAAAAATGTCTTAGAGTTCACCTATGATGGTTCCACTATTTTTGATGGAGAAACGTTTGTTGAAATCATTTTTCCAAATCTTTTCCATTTTTCTTCCATATTTATCCTTGAGAGCCCTTGGGATGACTTTGTTTTAGTTGAATATCTTGCCAAGCTTTCTTTAGATCTGTTTTACCTTCTGTGGCTTTATGAAATACTGTTCATTATCATCTATCATCTTCTTCATAAGTTTTGACAGATGAGTTTATACTGTAATCAGCATTGCCTTTGTAAGCCATCTCTCTCTATTGGGCAAGTAAATCAAATGTTTATTATTGACTAAAGTGCCTTCTGGGCTTTTTTGGTCTCTCTGCTATAGCAAGGACAACCTTCTGGATGAAATCATTGTAGTTGATGTTAATGTTATTTCTGTTGTCCATTTCCCATTTTAAATTTTCCAATAGCCTGTATAAATAATTCAGGGTTGATTATTACTAAATGTACTTCTTAGAGTTACATAGAATATCTTTTCTTTCTTCTACATGAAAAGCCCGTGGTAAATTCTTGATTGAAGGGGGCAAGAAGAAGGGAATATAAATTTACCACGTGTCATGCGCTGTGCTAAACATTTCACAAATATTATCACATTTATTCCTCACAACAAACCTTTGAAGTAGATATTATTATCTCCACCTCATAGTTGAGAAAACTGAAGCAGACCAAGGTTAACTTAATTGCCCAGAGTCACATGTTAGAAAGTATCTGGAGTTGAATTTGGACTCAGTTCTTCCTGATTCCAGGTCCACTGCACTGGCCATTTGCCACCCACTGATTGATGGAAACTCTTCAAACATTTTTAAGTTATCATTTTCTCTATAAGTCTTTCCAAATAAAAATGCTTAGTTCATTCAACTATTACTCATAAGACATGTGATCTAGACCCATTATCATCCTCATTGCCTCATAGATTCCACCTCACTGTACTTGCCTTTATCACTGTTGCTTTTTAAATATGATTTTGGAGATCAAAGAGCTTATAAGAGCGCTCTTCTCTTTCTCATTTCTGGACCCTATATTTCTAATGACAGACAGTGTGACATAGTGAATCAATAACTGGTCCTAGAAATAGAAAAAAAACCACACCTAAATTCAAGTCACATTTCTGAAACATATGGATTTGCTGACAAAGGGCAAATCTTTTAATTTCTTGATGCCTTGATGCCTCTAGGATTATACACTATAGAACAATTACTAATCTACTTTGGTAGAGGGGGTTTCCTCAAATTATCTCACCAGAGTTCCTCATATCAAGGAACTGGACCAAAATTATTCTATTAATGTATCCTGAGATTGCATGTCTTTTTGGCAGCCACATAACATTATTAGCTTTAGGTTTATATAAGGATTCCAATCCACACACCCCCCAAAAAAAAACCCCGAAACAAACAAAAAATAACCCCACCTAGGTTCTTTTTGCTTTAATTCCAATTAAGTCAGGTCTCCTGTTCCTGCCCTTGTACCTTATGTTTTCTAAATGCAAATGCCAGCTTTACATTTATTCCTATTGGAGTTCATCTTGTTGATTTCTGCCTATCACTTTAGCCTAAAAAAAAAATTTAAATCTTGATTTCATTATCCCATGAATTATCTAACTTTCCTAATATTCTAGCATCTATTTTTTTGTCTTCAAAATATTCACCCCAGACATTGGTTGAAACTTGAATAAAACATAGTAGACAAACAAGTAAACAGCTCTATGGTACATACTTTCTCCCAGAATTTTTTTTGGGGGGGCAAGGGAGAATAGGTTAAAACTAGAAAAACTAGACATAATCCACTAGTTTTCCATCTTGTCACTAGGATAATGAGAGATTTCTGTCAGCTACATCAGTAAAATAAGATAAAATATGTCTTTGTAATTCTTCTGACTTACTAATCTAACTACCCAAATCTAGGCTGATTTGTTTTCCATGAAGATCTCTAGGGTCTTGTCTAGCTATGAAACTTAAGGATCTGTATCTCTGACATGTCCTTAGGTGATCTAGGTTGTTCACAATCTAACAGGTTGCTCTGTAAAAGTAGGCTGAATTTTTGAGGAACAACTAAAATAAAGGAAATAAAGAAACCCAAAAATTAGTGACTTGAATTACTTAAGTAAAGAGAAAGTGCGTTTTAAAGTCACTACAGAGGGTCTGTCATTTAGTCGACAAGTATTTATAAAGCCTTTGCTTTGTGTCAGGCACTGTGCTAAGTGCTGGAGACATGGAGAAAGGTAAAAAGAAAAACCGTAATTCTTGCACTCAAGGAGCTTACATTCTAATGGGGGAAACAACATGCAAATAACTATGTACTTACAAGAAATGTATAGTGTACACTGAAGATAATTTCAGAGAGAAAGTACTAGCAGTGGTAGGGGGGGTTGAGAAATTTCTTTTGGAGAAGGTGGGATTTGACTTGAGTCTTGAAGGTGGTCATGGAATCTGGGAGGCAGAAGAGATAAGGGAAAACATTCCAGGTATGGGGGACAACCAGTGAAATGCATAGAGTTGGTAGATGGAAAATCATAGGTGAGGAATTAGCAAGTAGGCTTTTGTAGCTTCATTGTAAATTATATGGCAGTGAGTCAGGTATAAGAAGACTAGAAAAAGCAGGAAGAGGTCAGGTTTAGAAGGGCTATAAATATCAAAAAGAGTATTTTATATTTGATCCAGGAGGTAGTAGGGAGAGATTGGAATTTACTGGCTAGGAAAGATGACATGATCAGACCTATACTTTAGAGATTCATTTCAGTGAGAGGGCTATAGTCTTACAATCTGCGCAGGAGGAAATAGGAGGAAGTAGTCAGTACACTGACTCTTGAGTCACACTACTTTGGTTCAAACGCCACCCCTGATGCTGGGTACTTATATGACCTTGGCTAAGTCATTTAAATTTTCTGGGCCTTTTTCTTCTAACAAGGGGTTAGATTAAATTGCCTTTGAGGTCCTTTCCAACTTTTGGTCTGTGATTCTATATTCATTTGAACTCTGTTGAATTAAAACAAAATTCTTTAAGTCAGTTTCCATTAGTTTGACACGAGAACAACTCTAAGGATAGAATTATCTTTCTAGATACTCTAAGGTGTAGAGCACCTAAGCTATCTATAGCACCTAAAAGTGTACAAAGTTCATTCTTGTATAAAGGGGGATAGGGTGGGGAGGCTGGCACCAAGTGAATAAAGAAATAAAATCACTACATCTACTTAAAGGTATAAGATGCTATGCCTTGACACATTTATCAGTTCAAAACATATTTTGATCATTCACTAGGTGTGAGCAAAGCATGGGCACCTCTCTAGGTGTGAGAGGAGGTCTGGATTGGCTAAGGGATTTGGTTTTGCCCTTGGGGTTTGTTTTATACAAGATCTAGTCCAGAATGCGAGAAATTCAAGTGAATGACAAGCCAGGAGAGAGTGTTTCTTCCTGAAAAGAAACTGCTTGGGGTTTGGTGGAGGAGAGAACCATAACTGCCCCGCCCCCGTAATTTTTGAAGGACACAGATTTGGTATTCTAGCAGTGTCATTGCAGTAGGTGATTGGGGTATATCTTCATTGGGAGGAGGATGTCAAGATCAGACTGAATGCAGACTTAAGGTTCTACCAAGACCCCAGTAGAAAAGCTACACCATACCCAAGGGGAAACATCTGGAGGATTTCAGCAAAAGGACCTCCAGAAGATATGCTATCAATTCTTTTTTTTTCTGTCAGTCAATGAACAAGCATTTATTAAAAACTGCTACATACCAGACCCTGTGCTAAGTTAGGGATACAAAGAAAGGTTAAAAAAAAAAGAGTCTGAGCTCTCAAGGAGTTCACTTTTTAATGGGATAGACGTATGCTATCAATTCTTGAACCCATTTCTCCCTGGACTCTGTGTACTTGCAGAATATATGTCATGAACTTGGGAATGGGATGTTCTGTATAAAGTATGCTACCATAGTGATACTCACTTCTAAAAGCTAAATAAGGATGGCTGAATAAGTAATATCAACTGATAATCAAGGAGGGAACCATGGGATAGACACTAGATGGAAGCTTATTAGCTATATAACATAAGAAAAGACACTCCAGAGTTAACCTTAGATCCTTGAGGACTCTCTGTGATCACCCTTTCTATTCTCCAGAGACTCAGCTGGCTAGTGTGAGTGGGAGCTGGGATAGTTGCCCCAGAGGAATGTGTTATACTTCATAATATTCCTATGAGTTAGGTGGTACAAACATTATCAATTCTCATTTTACTGATGGTTCAGACTCTTGCCTACAATCACACAGCTAATAGATAGAGGGATTGGGACTCAAAACAAACTCTTCTTTCTCCGGTCTTGTTCTCTTTAAAGTACACGATGTTGGCTGACATAAGAGAGGACAGAACAGGGCTCCTTCTTGAACAAAGTAGAGCTGTGCTAGTAACTTCAATACCAGGACACCTTAAAAATAAAGAAACTGGTAAAACCAATGACTAATTTCTTCACTCAAATATCCTGCACTCCTCTACAGGAAGCTCCAAGGCTTTTTAAACTATAACTTTTGCTGAAAGGTGGCCTTGTACTCCAAAAACAAAATAAAGGAACCTTGGCACACCCAGAAAAGGAAACTGCTACAAGCATTGATTCTTTTTCTGGAAATTAATTCAGCAGTTGGATATAAAATTATACATTTGATTATGTAGGAAGACTTAAAATTCAATATCTAATTGACTTGATGGCTTACCTCTAAGCCCACTTCCAAATATGTTCAAATGACCTGAGTGGGATTTTTTCCCCACATGTTTTATGTAAAATTAAGAGAAATGTTTGAGAGATTTATCAATGACT
Organism: Phascolarctos cinereus; assembly: GCF_003287225.1. Lineage (NCBI taxonomy): Eukaryota > Metazoa > Chordata > Mammalia > Diprotodontia > Phascolarctidae > Phascolarctos > Phascolarctos cinereus. The sequence continues at coordinate 128,248,859 of NW_027555958.1, forward strand.
ATCCCCATCTCAACGACTGGATCAGATTCTTAGAAACCCATTTGATAGATGCTCACTGTCCTTAGTTGAAAGCTTAATCCTTTTCTGTTCTCCTCCAAACTAGCAATGATTGTCTCTTAAGTTTTTTATACTTTCAACAACTCCAATGGCATTAAAGTTTTGTTAAGATGTGTAGTCAACTCTCAGAGAACTACAAGCTGTTAAAATGATCATCTGGGAGCCCAGCTGCTAAATGTGTTCTTGTAACCTTTGTAAACTGTAGGCTGAAGACAGTGCCAATCTCATTTTTTTCTCAAGAGATAGAGAAGGTCCAAAAATTTATACAGTGAGATCAGGGTCAATGTTATTAGAGGAATTTCAGGCAATGAATTATTATTTTAGCACAGAGTTCAGGGTATCTCCTTACAAGTTTTTTTTTCTTTTCAACTGAGCAGCTGTAAATGTTAAGGTATAACAGAAGTTTATAAGAGTACAAGGACAAATCTACATACCAGAAAGTAAGAGGAAAAACCCTCTTGTAAGTTTTGTGATGTTAGCAGGTTAACAGTGATCATACCCTCTCAAAAGCCTTTCATTTTGATCTTGTTAGGAGAAGGTAACTTTTCCTAGGTCACAAACCAAACTTGAAAGAGTTTCAGAGTTTTTACTTCATGTATTTTTAATAATTTATGCTTTAATTTTTTTTTTACAACTTGCAAAGTAACTTTTTGGAAATGTTACTGTTCTTCAATTGTATTTTAAATTACTGAAGGTGGCATTGATTTAAGAATCCTGGCAAATTAAAACAAACAAACAAAAACAAAGGAACAAAGACCTCTTCACAGGGGCTCTAAAAACTTCAAAAAAATCATCGCACGATACTCCTAAGACCAGTTCTTAAGTATTCTGCCTTATATTTAATTGTCATTGTTTTCCAAGCTCCTCTGAAGTTACAATTCTGGTCCCTGTGAACTTTGCTCAAGTATGTATTTCGTAAAAGGCAATCCGCTGCATTTAGCAAAAGACAATAAGAATGTCACTATAAAAATAAGACAGGGTGGGGAGAAGAGGGAGATTGTAAATGAAGACTAGGGTGTGGAAGGAAGCATTGTTTCCAAGAAAAAAAAAATAAAAACTCTTCAAAATAATTTCGTAGAGAGAATTAAAAGCAACCAGGCAAATATAAATTCAATTCATAGCTCTACAACTCTGATCCAAAAGTTTGTCAGTTTTAGACTGCATTAGAAATGAAGCCCTTTCAAATGGACAATTGCTCCCCCGAAGTTCCTTGGTAAGATCATAAGAGTTTTAAACCTTTCTCTACAGGGCATCTCACTGGATTGCGAAAACTTTTTGCACTTGGAAAAGTTTCCTGCCTGTATCATGTTTGTTGAAATCAGCTTTTTGGATGTATGAAACTATTGGGATCCCTTGGAGTATTGCCTGGACGCTCAAAAGTACTGCATTTTCATGGGGGGCGGGGAGGAGGGGAGAGAAAGAACCCCAACCACTTTCCCGGAATATTAGAGAAGAAAACTTGTTAGGGGCTTCTGCCTTTCCCCACACACACACTCCAGGTCTGGATCCCTGCAAAATTTACTCCCCATTGGGAAAGTTTCTGACTCTCCTTCCCTAAGTCAAGACACTACCCTCTCCATTTCCCCCACCCTTCGCTATCCTTAGAAAACGAGTGGTAAGCTGGGGGGGGGGTGGCAGTCTAGGGTAGTATGTTAGGAAAAGATGGTGATGACTGCCTGCCTCGACTGTACCTCTTTGCGGATGAGTCTGCTGCAGATGGGATGGGGCTCGCTGCTGTTGCTGGGCTCCGATGCTGTCAGGACTGCCTAGCCCTGTGAACAGCAGGAGGAAAAAGTGCCAGGCGTGCCCCGGCATCGCGCCTCGCCTCAATCTGCTGCTGGTCTGCCGCTGTCTCCCTTCGCTGGGTCTGTGCAGAGACGGAGCCTCGGCTGTCTGTCCGGAGAGAAGTGGAGAATAGAGGAGACCCCGCTGACTGGCTCGGGACAGTATGACTGGGGGCGGGGGAGGAGAGCGTGCGTGTACTCTGAGGCCCTCCCCTTCCCTGCTTCTCTGCCCCGCAAATGGACAAGAGTAGAAATTGCATTTGTCCTCCCCCGAAATAGAGACCCTAAACTGCTTTTACTCTGCCTCTTCTGGCGTCATACTTAGAATGGTCTGTGAGACGCACTTCTTTTGGTAAAGGACCACTCTAACCCTTGCTTCCTTGGAAAAAGATGTGGACAGGCATCAAAAGAAAATAGGGTCAAATTCTCACAGTCTCCGAAGCCCTGTGCAAAATTGAGTAGCTGAGCCTCTGCTGGTCAGGATAGAGCCAAGATGGGTTTTGTTCTGAGGTTCTCCACTCAGAGACTGACTACCTGAATGCTCCTGGCCCAAGATTCTTGGGCAAGTCACTTAACTTTGTGCCTCAGTTTCTTCACTGGCAAAATGGGGAGCTAGACTAGATTAGATCATTATTCAGTTAGCAAGCACTTAGTAAGTGCCACAGTGGATAGAGTGGAGTCAGGAAGACTCATCCTCCTGAGTTCAAAACCAGCCTCAGACATTTGCTAATTGTGTGACTCTGGTAAAGTCAAAGAACCCTGTTTGCCTTAGTTTCCTCATCTGTAAAATGAGCTGGAGAAGGAAATGGCAAACCACTCCAATATTTTTGCCAAGAAAATTCAAATAGGGTCATCACGACAGGACTGAACAACAATACCAAACAAAATATCAAGTACTGTGCTAGGTACCAGGCCACAGGTTCCCCACCCCTGTAGGGCACAAAGACAGAAGTAAAACAGTGCCTATTCTCAATGAATTGGTTTTCTTTCGGGGAAAGAAAAAGTGTGCACATGGGAAGATTCAATATAAAGTAAAAATGAGGTGTGGAGAGGGTGGAGGAACAGATCAGAGAGGCTTCATGTAGGAATTAGTGCTTGAGCTGAATTTTCAAGGAAGTAAGCAACCCTAAGATGTAGAAGTGAGAAGTCAGGCGCATTGTTGGAGTGTTTCCTGCCTCCACATCCTAAGTGGTAGCATGTTAAAGACGGGGCTAAATTAGGCTGGAGAAGCTGAGGACTTGAGCATAGATAGGGAGAACCCAGCAAAGAGATGCCTCTGGGATATCTAGAAATTTCATGTCAGAAATAGACTTTGGGGACTAGTTCAGTCACCCTCTACTATACTAAGCAACTGATTAGAAGGAGCCAATCCTTTCTTACTGATAGTACTCCCACTGTCCTCCTAGCCACTTCCTCATTCTGAGAACATGACAGATAAATTCTCTCCACTACATCGATATTTTTCACTTTAATACTGTGGCTTCCTATCTTGGTCCCTTTCCTTCCTTGTCATTTCCCCAACACTCTTGCCTCCTTAATATTGCCTCCATTACATTTTTTATGTGGAAAAAAGAAAGTATTGTTTTCTTTCCTAGGTAATACAATAGAAGTAAAGGATGAACCTCTGGGTACACATAGGATCATAAAACCGTAGATGTAGAGCTAGAAGGATTCTTACAGGTCATCTAGTGATACCCTCTTTTTACAGATAGGGAAACTGAGGCTCACTGAGATCAATTGAGTCATCTAAAGGTTACATATAGTTCTTGCCAGAGTCAATAAGCAGATTTGGAGTTCAAATCTAAATCTTGTGACTGCAAATGCATGTTTTGCCCCCATACCACACTACCTAGGAAATTATTTTTTTAAAACTATGGCACTGGAAACTAACATAATGTTATACTTTGCCATGAGGAAGGACAGGTGTAAAGAAATTTGAAAACATCCAGAAAAAAATGAAGCAAAGCAAGATATTAGCAGAATTGTAATACTATATATATTGACTACATATACATGTTATATACATATATACATACATATAAGTATGAATGTGCTCAAATGTCAGACAGGAATTTAGAAAGCATTATTAAAAAGCATGAAGTTATAGCACTTCTAGGGCTATATCCCGAAGAGATCAAACAAATGGGAAAAGGACCCACATGTACAAAAATATTTATAGCAGCTCTTTTTGTGGTGGCAAAGAATTGGAAATTGAGAGGATGCCTATCAATTGGGGAATGGCTGAGCAAGTTGTGGTATATGAATGTAATGGAATACTATTGTGCTATAAGAAATGATGAACAGGCTGACTTCAGAAAAACCTGGAAAGACTTATATGGTCTGATGCTGAGTGAAGTGAGCAGAACCAAGAGGACTTTGTACACAATAACAGCCACGTTATGCAATGACTAAGAATGTTAAACTGAACCCTTCTCAGCATTACAAGGATCTAAGACATCTCCAGAGGCCTCAGGATAGAAAATGTTGTCCACATCCAAAGAAAGAACTATGGAAGTCGAATCGCTCTCACTTATTTTTACCTTCTGTTGAGTTTTGTTTCATCTTTCTGATGGTTCCTCCTATTGGTTTTAATTTTTACTTACAACTTCACTAATGTGAAAATATGTTTAATGGGTATGTAAATGTAAAGCTTATATCAGATTGTGCGCTGTCTTGGGGAGGGGGGGAGGAAGGGGGAGTAAAATTTTCAACTCAAAAGCATATGGAAGTGATTGTTGATAAATCAAAATAAATTAATAAAAAAGCATGAAGTTAATTTCAACTTTTGTATTTATATTAATAATTTTGGTTAATATTTATAATTTTAATATACAAAGTTCAAAATAAAAGTTATCTAAATATTTTAAGTTAAGTCATCATTCCATCCACAGATGGATGATAAATCTATGGATACAGAACAGAACATCTCCAAGACAGGGGTTACCAGCTTTAAAAACTGATTATTACATTACACACCTTAGTTCTGAAATATGACTATTAATATTATTGAGGCATAGCTCTTCCTCTTGTTCTGGGACCCCAAGAGAGCAAATGCCACCTAGGGATAACAAAGAGGTAAATTTAGAGTATCACCAAGAAACAGGGAGGCAGCAACCCCAAGAATAACTGGATCCAAGGAGTTATGAGGGAAGGTAGTCTTTGAGGCTGAGAACTAGTGCTCATCTAGCCCTGAAGAATAGCTCTCATATGCTCCTGCATCTACCCATTCCTTCTAATCTTCCTAACAGATAAGGTTGAGAATGGGAGTGTTGGTGCTCTTTCCCACTCTAACCCAGACATTCTAGATCGTTAGGGCAATAGGCACTATTGGTTATACACAGGGCCAAATAGTGAAGCATGGAGGAGAGTCTTACAGGGTTTAGGAAAACTCCAGTGAGGTCCTTAGAGTTTCCTAATGATGCCATCTCAGAAAAGCTTGGCTTGAGCCTAGGTAGGCATGGTCCCAACTGATCAATATCCAGGGAATTACTGGCTCCTCTTTGCCCCTTTTACTTCTCAGGTCTTACTCTACTAAATTAGCACTCAACCTAGTGATAAAAGATGTCAAACATCTCTGTGGCACTGCTTAGCCTCACTCCCCCAGTCAGGGACAGAACACTGAGCAATGCTGTGGTAGTTCAGCTTCAAATGGAGAAGATGGGCACCAGCTTGGGGCTGACTCAATTTATCTTCCCATCCAGTCCTACATTCCAGAGAATTTGAACAAGGTTGAGACCTCCCCCCCAACCAGAGACAAGGCCTTCCCGAACACTTTCAAATATTTTGCTTGCTTCTCTGTGTCCCCCAAAAGGTAAGGGCACTTCTTGCCATGTTTTCCATTACCACAAGACCATAGGCAGCCGCAAACCCTACCCCAGCTCTAAGCAGGACCAAAACTTCCTACTCAGCACCTGGTTCAGTAGCTACAGCTCACACTTAGGACACTTACTATTTCCACCTATGAACAGAAAAATAGTAAATCAATCTGTAAGACAGTAACAAAAGAAGTTCTGAAATGTAAATACCTAAGGAATAAAACTCCTCCAGAAAATCAAGTTGAAGAATTAGTGGATGAGATGGAAGAAGTCCAGGCAGAAAAATTAAACTGAATAAATGGATTCTGTTTGGGGTAGAGGAGACTTAGGAAAGATACCATTAAGATGAAGTAAAGGGTTTCTCTTTTGGGGTTCATGACCATGAAGAGAGAGAGATGACCTGTAACAGCATGGAGAGAATTACTCCCAAACAGAATTCATCTGTTCCATAACCACACAGAGCCTAAAGGAAATTAGAAATAAGTGTTCACACGCTAGGCCTACATTACTCATCCCTACTAACCATGTATAGTACCTACCCACTGTTGGTCACTCAATGGTGTATGATGTCATTCGAGTGGCCTTGTTTCTATTTCCTATGCTACAAACAGGAAACATCCTAAGGAGGGGGATTCTTTTGGTAAATAACATTTCAAATTTGAATTAGTAGAGATCTGTAGTCAAATTTTTGTATCAGAAATCTTTTTTTTTTTTAATTACAGAGTGTTATATGGTTCATCTCAGGATTTTACAAGGTAGACCAGGGCTATGTCTACAAGATACAAATGGTGTGGTTGTTGAAATTTATTTATTTATTTTCTCCTCTGAATTGACACATTGATTATATTCAGTAACTAGACTACCTGTTTTATAATCCTGTAGACATAACATGAAACTTTTAATATAAATTAATAATGTAATTATAATAGTCTAATGTAAATAATTAATATAATTTACATACTCTCCAACCTAGAAGTTTTTTTCTTCATTTATTAGGAATGTTTACATGAGCATGAGACCTACTTTTTGAAAATGTATCTATTCTTATTTCTTATATTTGTACTCAACTTTAAAGCATGAATTTCAAATGTTAATAAATTATAAAATTAAAGTAAATATTTAATTGCATTGCCAAAATGTCTAGTTTAGCAATACTCCTCCGAGCTAGTAAACTCTGTTTTTGAATACATAATAATAACTTATTTCAGAATTTCTATTTCTGAGACTCCAAATAATGGTTTTTAAAGTCTAACTTTAAGGCATTATAACTCATTATTTTCCAAATTTGTACTTGGTCCAAAAACTTTGACCTATGAAACTATAATTTTTTTTGGAAAACATTTTAAAACACTACTTTACAGTTAATTGCCACACATTTACAACATCCTCATCTTTTGTACAAAACCGTGTAGGTGTATACTTGATTGTTTTATAGTTTGAATTAAAGAAATTAGAGGTTTAATAGCAACGCTTACTAATGATAAAAAGAGAAGTTCTTCGGCTTAAAACATACAACAAGGAGAAAAAGGAAAAACAAGACCAATTGAGTATTCATGACAGACAAAATACTTTTGCAGTATTTGCCATCAGGCATCACTTTTAAATTCTTTACCTTGACCATTTTCTTGGAGTACTTTTTTTTAGTATGGAGATTTCCTTTAACTGAAGTTTATAGATTTAATCATTCATTTCTTTGTAGTCTTCACTCAATAGTACTAAGGAATTTTCTTAAATTATTTTTAATATAATATTTAACCTTTTAAAAATATATTTAACCTTTTCCCTCCATCATGTGTTTCTTTTCCTTTGTGGTAGACCTATGATCCTTAAACTATTTTTGTGTATCCTGACATCAAGTTAGCTGGTTTGATTTGTGTAGTATTCATCTATTCTTTCAAAATTATTGCTTTTTCTTTCTTTCTTCTCTACTGAAAAAAATGTTTTACATGTTCATAATACCAGGTTCCAAATGTGTCCTTTAAAAAAAGAATATCTAATACTTTGGAAAAATTCCCAACCCATGTTCTAGATTGTCCACTATTTTTCTTATTTATTTTGGCTGTGATATCCTAAACTGTGTGTCCCACAGATACCTTGAACTGAACATGTCCAAAATTGAATCATTATCATTTCCATCCAAACTCTTTCCTCTTCTGAAATTCTTTATTATTATCTAGTGTACTACCATCCTCCCAGTTGCCAGTACTACCATAGTAGGTATTATTCTCAACTCCTCATTCATTCTTGTTTCCTATATTCAATCAGTAGTTATGTCATATCATTTCTGCCTTCCTAATCTTCCTGTATATATCCCTTTTCTCCCCTGACAACACCACTATCCTAGTATAAGCGCTCATCACTGCATGCTTGGATTCTTGCAATACCATGATGATTTGTTTCCCTGTCCCAAAACTCTCCTTACTCCAATCCATATTCCACTCAGCTATCAAAGTGATCTTCCTGAAAGCAAAGAGTAAACCATGTCATCCACCATTAGGTAAATTTCAATGTGGTTTCCTATGAACTCCAGGATCAAATATAAAATTCTCTGGTGTTCAAAGTCCTTCATAACCTCCTACCTTTCTAGTCTTCTTACACCCAACTTCCATCCCCTCTCTACTAGGTACTGTGCAAACAAATTACACTGTCCTCCTTGCTTTTCCTTGCATAAGACATTCTTTTCTCTACTCTGTATATTTTCACTAGCTCTCTCCCATGCCTAGAATCCTTTACCTATTTGGTTTCCAAAGCCCTTGTTAGCTGGCCTCGTTTGAACTTTCCATTCTTTTTATAACTTACTCTCTCTTATTTGTACATGATATTTTTGCAAATTATTCGCTTACTATAATTAGACTGTGAGCTCTTTGCCAAAAAAAACCCCATGGACCAGAAGATGAGCCCCTCAGGTTAGAAAGGCCTGGTTTGCTGTGGTCCACTGGATCATGAAGACTCTGACACAGCTGAACAATAAGTATTTTTGTCTTTGTTTTTTGTTTTGGGGGCAATGGGAGTTAAGTAACTTACCCAGGGTCACACAGTTAGTAAATGTTATGGTGTCTAAGGCCATATTTGAACTCAGGTCCTCCTGAATCCAGGGCCAGTGCTTTATCCACTGCACCGCCTAGCTGCCCCCAACAATAAGCATTTTTTAAAAGGAGTATTATCAGTAACAGTAATAAACTAGAAGCTTTTCCAATAAGACCAAGGGTAAAGCAAGAAAAGATGTCCATTATCACCATTCTTATGCTTTATTGTATTTGAAATGCTGGTGATAACATTTAGACAAAAAAAAGAATTTGAAGAAATAAGCATAGGCAATGATGAAGTAAAACTACCCCTTTTTGCAGATGATATGATGGTTTGCTTGGATAAACCTAGAGATTCAACTAAAAAAACCAAATGAAACAATTAAGAACTTTAACAAAGTTGCAGGATATAAAATAAACCAACACAAATCATCAGCATTTCTTTATATTACCAACAAAATCCATCAGGAAGAGATAGAAATAGAAATTCCATTTTAAATAACTGCAGACAGTATAGAAAACTTGGAAGTCTACCTACCAAGACACACACAGGAATTTAATCAACACAATTAAAAAAACTCTTCACAGAAACAAAAGTATTTTCTCCATAATTGGAAAAATATTAATTGCTCCTGTGTGAGCCAAACTAATTTAATAAAAATAATACTATTGCTAAAATTATTTAATTAATACCAATCAAACTAAAAAACTAATTTGTAGAACTAAAGATACAATAACAAAATTCATCTGAAGGAACAAAAAGTTAAGAATGTCAAGGGAATCAATGAAATAACTGTGAAGAAAGAGAGCCTAACAGTAAGCATTATACTTTATTTTTTTCTTTTTTAAAAGAAGTTTATTCATTTTTTTTCAATTCCAAATTTTTTCCCTCCTAATCTATGGCCTTGAATATGTGAGTATCCAAGTATGTGTATGTTTATAGATATATAGGTTATATATATATATATATATATATATATATATATATATATATATATATACACATGGAAACATACATATACATACATATATGCATACATATTTGTTTGTACCTACTTTGATAACTTTATTATGGTGTATCATTAACTTGAGCTGTTCTACCCAGCAACAGGAAAACTTGAATTCAAACCCTGCCTCCGATACTAGCAAGGCATGCATACACACACATCACACACACACACACACACACACACATATATAGTATATACACACACACACACACACACACACATATATATATATATATACAGTATGTATTACAAGTGTGTTGATTTGATTAAAAGGGTCTTACTGAAGTCTTCATATAAATTTTCTCTCTTCATCCTCTGTAACAGCTGTAGGATTTTAATTTGCAATTACTTCATGATGTTCTTTTTGTAAATGATTATTACAATATGAGATGACCAAATGTCCCATGAAATTGTTGTTGTCTTTGGACATACAATAAAAATCAACCCAGGAAATTCCTCTATTTGTAATCTTAAGGAACACTTTTGAGTCAACCTTGAATTTCACTAACATTTTATTTTGAATCCTGGTTTCATTTATCACAAAAATGTAAAACTTTTTACAATTCAGATCCTTATAATACTATGTCTATTTTAAAATTTAGATTGTAACAGCTAAGCTAATGTTTATAGATAGTATAAAAAGTGGTGTGGTTCCTTGGGTCTGCCCCCTTTCCTGTTAGTCTGCCACCATCACTGAAAAGGAGTAAGGGGGCTAATAGTACTGAAGTCCATTTGGTATTTTTCCCGATTTCATGGTTGACAAAGAATTCTTCACCAAGTAGTTGGTATACTCATAGTGAGCCTTTTTGTACTGAGCTATTTTATAATTCTGGCACTTAGAAGGTATGGATAGTATATTGCCAGGACTATACTCAAAATCACTTCAGCAGAGGAGAAAGAGGAGAAAGAGATGCAAGAAGAGAAACTGATAGCTTCATAGAGCTTTAAAGTTTGTGAAGCACTATACATATATTCTCATTTGAGTCTTCTTGCTGCAGATGTAATCCCCATATTACAAAAAAGAAACTGATATTCAAAGATGATAAATGACTTGCCCAAGACTATAGACTAATAAGTGTCAGAGGCATGATTTGAACACAGGTTTCCCTGTTGCTGGGTATCAGAGCTTTTATATTCACTTTCACATCATGGTGAGGTTATATAGGACTTTGTACAGTAGGCATAACATGGAATATTAGTAGTAAGGTAGGGTAGCTAAGTGGTGCAGTGGATAGGGCACCAGCCCTGGAGTCAAGAGGACCTGAGTTCAAATCTGAACTCATACCCTGGCAACTCACTTAACACCAATCACCTCTCCCCACAAAAAAAAAAAAAAATCAGTCAATCAGCATTCATGAGCTAGCTGACAGAATGTTGCACCTGGAGTCAGGAAAATCCGAGTTCAAATCCTGCCTCAGATACCTCCTCACTATGTGGCCCTGAGGAATTTGCTTAATCCTTCACAGCCTCAAGTTTCCTTATCTGTAAAAGAGGGATAATAATAGCACCTACCTTTCATAGTTGTTGCTAGGATAAAATAAGATATTTGTAATGCATTTTGCAAACCTTGAAGTGCTATAAAAATGCTAGCTATGAGCTATGTATGAGACACTGTTAAAGTGCCAGTTAAAGACTTCCTTAGCAAAAGTAATCCTTTAAATACCTATTTTGAGAAAATCCTTGGTTTGGGATTCAATTTGGGCAACTTCAGTAATATAAAAGCAATATTAAGATTATATGTGTGCGTGTGTGTGTATATGCGCATGCACACAAACATATGGAAACCTGTCAGTTCATAAGGGGAAAAAGAAAGGAGTGAAGTAAACATATGTTGGTTCCAACAGTAATGTTAGGTGAACTCCTTTTTGAGAGGCTACAGATATGAGGTACAGAGACTAAGCAAACATAGATGGATTGTAAGCAACCTCGTCCAAATCAGAGAAATCACAGATTCATTCGAGCATCTGAGTAAATAACAACTAAATGGAGAAAAAGAAGAAAAATGTGAAGGAGGTAACAGAAGAGATTGGGAAGACACAGCATAATACTAGAGGCTAGAATTAAAAATAATGCAACAATAGGCTCAGTAGGAGGGAGAAAAGAGGCTTTAGAAAACTGTTGCTAAACCTTAGTAGGAAATGACAGTGGCTTTATCATTAGGGCATGGAAAAAAATAATATATAAACATTTTAAAGCTTACTAATACAGGAAAAGGAGCTTTTAGAGGAATAACTTGTATGATCTCTGAAGTCTTTTTTTATGTCAATTGTCAATGCTTTCAAAAATTTCAGTTTAAAAGAATAAAGCCCCTTTTTGCGTCTCTAGAGAGAGAAGAGAGAGCTTTAATACAAGCCCCTGCTTAAGCCTAGGGCTATTGGTCCAAGGGTTCTCTTTCTTCCTTCCTTATTGCATAATTCACTTCTCTGTAGGAAACACTTGCTCAGAATGCAATAAAATTGACCTAATCTTTATTTGTAGCCACATTCCATTAGAAAAATACATACAGTAAATAAAGTTTAAAGTGGAGACTAGTAAAGGTAAATGATGCCTTTTTTTTTCAGGCAGTGATGAGGCGTAGGAGAGGAAGTAGAGAGCACATTAATTTACCAGGTTCTCATACTGGGGACAATTATGAAAATTAGAAAATTCTGTTTAAGCAGATCACTCCTTAAGCAGATCAATGGGCCATATAAGGCTTCAACTGTTAATTATTATATTCAATTCAAAGTTTTAACTTGCAGTTGGTTGAGTGTCCACACAGGGCTCAAAAATTTCTCCACATCATCCATAGTTCCTACTTTCTATCATCCTTAAAACTTTATGTCAAGCTTGTGGGGGGAAATTACCTTCTGATCAGTCCCCTTGCTGAAAAAATGAAAAATTTAGGTAAGGCCTGGAGTTCTGGATAAGACTTCCAAACGATATAGTGGTGAGAAAACATCATCAGTGAAAATGATTCCATAGCCAGATCCTGAAGTGAACCAGATTTCAGAAGAATTGCATTAGATCTTTAGCTGGAAAAAGAGAGTTATCAACAAAATGAGATTGCCAAAAATGTAGAATAAGAATAAATAATAGGAATAATTTTTGACATAGGGAAGAAATAAAGTCAGAAATTTACTGCACAGTAAATGATTCTTTCTCAATCTATATATATCTGATTAATACTTGATTGGGTTTACTTTGTGACCTTGGGCAAGTCATTTAACATTTCTGGGGCTTAATTTACTCATCTCCACAAATGAAGGCATTGGACAAAATGATCTTTATAGTTCCTTGCAACTGTAAATACTATGATCCTATGATTTCTAAAAGAAATGTGGAACTCAACCAAGCACAGCTTTGGATTTAACCCAACCTTATAAATTCAATTCTACTCAAATCTAAAATGTATTGTAGGAAAGACTACACATTCTCACTTTGACAAATATCTAGTCATTGCAATGTACACAGAAATTATGTGTTTACATTTTATATGAATGTTGGGTCTATATACATTCTCAAAACTGGCTTGAGAATATTAAATTTAAAGTTGAGTGAATAAACTATAGTCAATCTGCATGGTAACAGGATGATAAGAGACCTGAAATATTGTTCAATGTAGTCACATAAATCCATAGAACGATTAGGAAATAGTTTGACATACACAGGATGGTCTGATTGGTTATTAGAATGTTTCATATACATGCATATATATGCTAAAATACATACATACATATATATTATACATTGTTTACAAATAAGTTGTTTTAAGAGTTAATTATTATAGGTTAATTGCTTAAAACTCAGAATTTACCATTATCATCTTAAACCTCTATAACCTTCCCTCTGTAAACCAATTGACTGGAGCTGGGGTGGGAGTGATAGTTCCTAAATTTGACTCAGTAGGCCACCAAAGTTAGTATGAGTATGGAAACCAAATAAGATAGAGAAAGTAAGGCTAGGTGTGATCTATTTTGCTGAAGTGAGTAATAATATTAATGAAACCTTAGGTCCTTGAAGTAATCATAAAAAAAAATCACATTTATATAATATCTTAAGGTCTAGAAAGTTTTCCTTAAAACAGCCTTGTAAGGTAGTTATTCCAAAAGTTATTACCCTCATTTTAAATATTGAGGACACCAAAGCTCTGAGATCATAAAAGTAGTACATTGTTAGCTAGTATATCTTCCCTGATATTTCCTAATTTCATATCCAACATTCTCTTTCAGGATATTATTCTGCCTTCTAGCTTGAACTCTAGAAGCACTTGAAGGGTCTTTATTGTTGTTTTATTTTTGAAAATATATCTAATTGATGCCTCTTTTCTTTATATCACACTCTTTTCTCTACTACCTTCTCTAGAGTGAACTCTTCTATGGGACAAAGAAAAATAAGCAAAAACACCTCACAGTGACAACATTTAACCATGTGTGCCATGTTCTATCCTAGTGGTTTTAGACCCTTACCTTTCTCCAGTTAGAGCGTAGGTAAGCTTCATTTCTTAGACCTTCATTGGTTTTTCAATTACTTAGCATTTGCCTTCCTTTTAGTGATCTCTTTATTTACACTGTTGCTTTATTTTCTTCCTTAGTTCTGCTTATTCATTCTGCATCAGTTCATACTAACCTTCACACATTTTAAAATTCAATGTATTTGTCATTTATCAGTACCTAATAATACACTATTACATTCATATACCATGTCTTAACCTATTCTCCAAATTTCCAGTTTTTTGTTGCAAGGAATGCAATTATGAATATTTTAACATATATCCATTTCTTACTGTGTTCCTATGTACTTCATCATGTCCCAGTAACATCCTACAAGATTACATCATTCCTCCAACTCATACCTGGTCAGTATCCTTTGCTCTTGCCACCTGAAGCCTGGCCAATTGGAGGGACTAGAGGGAGAGAAGCAAGTGCCACACATACCCCATTATCCAGTTAAAGAGTATACCCAGGCCACCATCTCTTTCTCACCCATTTGCATTCCTCTAGACTTTCTCTTGCCTCTGTGCTGGGTATCCCTCTTACCCCTCTTTTCACCCTCTTTTTAATATGTTGCTTCCCCCACTAGACTCTAGCTGACTCAAAGAACTCTGTTTTTTCCCTTATGAAGAGGAAGAGGGGGAAGATAGAGAAAAATAGGAAAGGGAGAGAGAAAAAGAAGAGAAGAAGGGGATGAGGGAGAAGAAGAAAGAGGGAAGGGAGAAAGAGACAGGAAGAGAGGCAGGGGCAAGGAGAGGGAGAGGAATAATCACTGAGGGAACACAATCTGAGAGGAAAAGGTTAGATCAAGAGCACAAGTGAAGAGATTAGCTTTGTCAAGAAGGCCTGCCTAAACTTTTAGGAATTCAATAACTGTAGTTGAAAGTTGAGATGAGTCCATTGTACATCAAGAACTGGTACAACAAAGGATGGAGATATAGTGTAGAGGATAGTTACACTATTATTGTAATCACCGTACTCATCACCAGAGGAAGGTACCTGCAATTATGTTTACCATGTTCTTGGTGGGTTCACAGGTTTAGAGAGAATAGAGAAAGCTTCAATAAGAATTTAATAAAATATTTGACTAAAATAATCAATAAATCCATAGTCAAACATCTCTAGATGATTTTAAACACAAGAGGAAAATTACTAATTTAAATCATATTTATTTCAGCTGGCTCTTTCAAAGACCTTAATTTTATGTAAGTTAGAAAATTAGTCATATGAAACCTAATAAACAGCATTAAACTTGACTTAGAAGTTTATAAAAATAGTCTGGTTTCCATAAATCAGTATCTGCTCCTCTGTCATGGGGGGGGGAGAATATATTTAATAATTATTTAGACCATTTGCTTTCTTTTAAAAGTGTTGATGTCTTTTTACATCATAGTCATTTCTAGATATACTTCCTCAACTCCAAGCATGTGAGTGGTTGGTAGAATAGTCTTACCAATATAAGTTATAAACTCAAAAAAAAAAGTCTCTGCTATCCAAATGCTTTCTTCAGAAAATACCTTAGAATCTGACTAAGCTTATGCTATATTTTAATTTAATTAACGCCAAATGTTTCCATGAACTTTAGAATAGCATTGTATAATTTTAGAAAGAAAATTGAAATCACAAAATGTTTTTAGGATTTAACATATTTATTATGGTACTTCTGAAAAGTTCCTTTTTTTAAAGGGATATAAAAATGAAGGAGTTGAGACTAGATGGCCTCTGGGACACTTTCCAGTTCTGACATTCTATAATTCCATGCTTCTGTCAGTTATTAGTGAAAGTTATTAGTGACTGTGATACTCAAGGCTCTCAGCTAAGGGTGGAAAATGTGTTGGAATATTTCAACAGCTCATTGGAGCCATGATCTCATCAATGCAGGTATTCCCTCCAATAGAGGGGATCAAAAATCCATCCATGTTATCTCATTCAAAATGTTTATTGACTGATTCAATGATGTTATTTTTAAGCCCTCTTACAAATTCCCCATAGAGAATTTACCCAAAATAGTAGAAGGTTTCTTCTGAGTCTTTAAATATTGCAAGATAAACCTACAAAGTCCTTTTCTGATGCCTAATGGTGTCATGGAGATTATTCAGGCTCTTAAAAGTCACTCTATTGTACTGCAAGATTTACCAGGTTCTGCCATGTTTGAATGTCTTCAAATATAGTTCCATTAATGGACTATTTTCTATTTAAGAATCACCCCCAGGTAAGTATGGCAAGTTTCATCACCGGCGCTTTGGCCACTAGGTGATTAATTCCTTGGCCACTAAGGCCCTTAGTCCTTTTCCACTTACACAGTGAAGACAATGACAATGGAGTGATAGGAAATGGGCAGAGTGTGATAATAACCCATCATTTCTATAATATAATCTTAATTGTTGGTACATTAAATGTGAGATCTATGTTTAATAATTGGCAATCTATTGGGAGAGCTGAACCACATCACTACTGACATTTTTGTGATAAATCAAAATAGTTGCAGGTACTTTTTTGGAGAAACAAACTAAATATTTGATGGTGTTAGTTTTATTAGTTTCATTAAGTACCCAAATGCCTTTCAGTGCTATTTAAGAACAGTTTTTTTCAGCAACTATGTCTCACTGTGAACTTAACTTTAGTTTCTAGCCAACTAATAACTCATTCCTTTTTCTGCAACAAATTGAAGTTTAGCCATGCCTCCCACATTGTACTGACGAATTTGGTTTTTTGAGCCAACTATTTTTGTTGTTGTCATTCAGTTGTGTGTGATTCTTTGTCAATTAATGGACCATAGTACGCCAGGCCCTTCTTTCTGTCTTCCACTTTTTCTTGAAGTCTGCCTGAGTTCATCTTCATTATTTCCATGACACTATCTATCCATCTAATCCTCTTCCATTCCCTTCTATATTTTGCCTTCAATCTTTCCCAACACTGGGGCATTTTCTAAAGAGAACCTCTTCTCATTATGTAGCCAAACAATTTCAGCTTCAGCTTCAGTATTTGACCTTCAGCCTGAATTAATTTCTTTACATATTGACTGATTTGATCTCCTTGTGGGCCAAGGGATTCTTAAAAGTCTTCTCCAGCACCACAACTTGAAAGTGTCAATTCTGCAGCACTGAGCTGTCCTTATAGTCCAATCCTCACAGCCATACATTGCTGCTAGAAAAACCATAGCTTTGACTATATGGACCTTTGTCAGCAAGGTGACATCTTTGCTTTTTTAGTATGCTGTCCAGAGAAGCCATAGCTTCCTGTCCAAGGAGAAAGTATTTTTTGTTTCATATGGCAATCACTATCTGCAATGATCTTAGAGCCCAAGAATATAATATCTGGCATTGCTTCCATTTCTTCTCACTCTAATTGCCAGGAAGTGAAGGGACCAGTGGTCAAGACCTTAGCTTTTGTTTTGTGTTAAGCTTCAAGCCAGCTTTTACTCTCTCCTCTTTCACTCTCATCAAGAGGCTTCTTAATTCCTCTTCACTTTCTGTTACCAGAGTGGTATCATCTACATATCTGAGATGGCAATCTTACTTCCGGCTTTTGATTTATCTAGACTGGCATTTCACAACTGTAAGGATTCACATTTATCTCTGGAGTGTCATCTTATTAAATTTGCCTGCTGTTTTTCCCTTCCACTATATATTTTTGGCTTCTGGCTTTGTTGTCCAGCCTATTAACTATCCATCCAAGTTCTGATAAATACGTCATCTTTGTTTTAACCCAGTGCCTAACTTTTAAACACAATTTAAATATTCCCATCTTTGTGCCTTTACTCCAATTGACTAAAATTCCCCCTCTGCTCCTATATGCCCTTTTAATTACTATTTATTCTTTAATATCTGATT
This sequence comes from Phascolarctos cinereus, assembly GCF_003287225.1. Lineage (NCBI taxonomy): Eukaryota > Metazoa > Chordata > Mammalia > Diprotodontia > Phascolarctidae > Phascolarctos > Phascolarctos cinereus. Next base: position 128,266,856 of record NW_027555958.1, read on the forward strand.
CAAGGTTTCTTCCTTATAAAGTCTTTTTCAGTATGCAAAATAAAAATAAAATAAGCTTTCTTTTATCTAGCATTATTTGGGAATGGGATGATAAATTATTTTATATACACATGAAGTTCATACATTAAAAATTAGGTTTTATAAACAATTAGAATTGATGATGAATCTTTGTTCATTCAGAAGATGTTTTGAGGTCATGATTATAAACATCAGTTATGCTTGTGATATAATCATAAGAAAAAGTTATTTAATCTTTTTAGTAGAATTTTAGGTAACTAAGATAATATATGTACATATATGCTACACATATGAGAATGGATATTATTTAAAAGATCATTATACTAGTTTTCTACAATGTGTATATTAATACAGATTCTAAGTACATAGATTATATACTTTGGGCTTTTATTTCAAAGGCAGACTTTGGTTACCTTAGAGACATTTTTTATGGGAATATATAATTACCTTAATTAACTTTATGGTATAGGACTAATTAGTTGCTTGATTTCTAAAAAAATCTGCCATTCATTCAACAAACAAAGCTGGCTAATCTGGGGGGGAAATTGATTCAAATTTTTAAGCCCTTTAAAAGGTTTGGAACATATTTTCAGTGATGAACTATGGACAAAAAGAGATATACAGGATAATGTTTAGGTAATAAATATTTGGAAATAGATCTGGGCCAGTTACATAAACAGAGTTAAAGGAAAAGATATAGATAGAACAAGTGCTTCACTCATACTCACCCCTAAAATTCACTTAACAACAACAACAACAATCCTAGTACAGGGATTATCAATATTTGTCAAGGATCCCTATGGCAATCTGGTAAAATCTATGTCTCCCTTCTTGTATTAATGCTTTGAAATGAATTAAAAAATGGGATCACAAAAGAAAGCAATTAAATTGAAATACATTTATCAAAATGTTTTTTTTAATAAGTTCATTCAGGTTAAGAGTCCCTGACCTAGAGGAAGGCCTCTAGTATATTGGTATATCTACTATAGAAAATTTATAAGTGGGGCAACTAGGTGCCACAGTGGATACAACAGTGACCCTAGGGTCAGGAGGACCTGAGTTCAAATGTGGCCTCAGACAGTTGACACAGTAGCTATATGACCCTGGACAAGTCACTTAACCTCAATTGGAAAGAGAGAGAGAGAGAGAGAGAGAGAGAGAGAGAGAGAGAGAGAGAGAGAGAGAGAAGAGAAGGAAGAGAGAGAGAAGAGAGAGAGAGAGAAAGAAAAGGAAGGAAGGAAGGAAGGAAGGAAGGAAGGAAGGAAGGAAGGAAGGAAGGAAGGAAGGAAGGAAGGAAGGAAGGAAGGAAGGAAGGAGGAAGGAGGGAGGGAGGGAGGGAGGGAGAGGAGGAAGGAAGGAAGGAAGGAAGGAAGAAGGAAGGAAGGGAAGGAAGAAAGAAGGAAGAAGGAAGAAGGAAGGAAGAAGGAAGGAAGAAGGGAAAAGGAAGGAAGGAAAGGAAGAAAGGAAGGAAGGAAGAAAGAAAGAAAGGAAAGGAAGGAAGAAAAGAAAATTTACAAGAGATCATGGAATAGAATTCTACAATTTAAAAAGGTGAAATAAGTTCATATCTATACTAATAAAGGGAATACCCAGATGAAAGGAATCATGGATTGATTTAAGTGGCAAGCAATAAAGGGGTTATTAGTACAGCACTAAGACTGATCCTCTGTTATTTCTTGCTCTTACTACTTGAATGATTCACCTCCTTTTTCCGATCACATGTTGTCTAGATGTTTTACTTAGATAACACTAACTCAGTTTCTGGCCTCAAGGAACTCAATTTTACTATGGGAATATGATATGTCCATGGATAAATAAGCATAATTTAATGTTGGGAATAAAAGAGAAAACCAAGATCAAGAAAAGTGAATAATAATAATATATGAAGAAGAACAAGTGATAACTGCTGAGGGTGGGAACAAGGGAAGCTTCAGAGATGCGGTACATGAGCTGGGTTTTGAAGGATAATAAGAATTTCAAAAGATGGAAATAAGAAAGCACAATCAGGGCCTAGGGAATCATTTACAAATAGGAATAGATATGGAAAGAGAAAACAAAATGAGTAACCAATACTATTATGGACTCAGTTCTGTAGATAGAAATTCACTTTTTAAGTGTAAATAATTCATTGTATACTTATTGGGTTTTGTGTTTAAAATTAAATGATCAATAAATTATAGTTAAAGTAAGTTGACCTTTTCTTTACAATTGTGTATTTGCTTTCTGCTACATTTTTAAAAATAGAATCAGTATATTATAGTGAAAAGAATACTGGACTTGGATTAGGGAAAGACCAAATTTTGAATTCTCTCTCCCACACTTACTAGTTGTATGATCATGGGTAAGTTACTGGATCCCTCTAAGCCTCAGTTTCCTTATCAGCAAAATGGGGATAATAGCCTACCTAGCAGAATGTTGGGAAGATCAAATGTGATTATGTTGGTAAAGTACTTTGCAAACTCTTAAGTGTTGTACAGATATCATCTTTTACTATATGTCAGGCCATCTGCTACAAAGCTACCAAAGTGATTTCCCTAAAGCACAGGTCTGACCATATCATTCCCCTACTTAGTAAATTCCAGACATTCCCTATTTCCTTTAGGATCAAACAATTTACTCCAGTTGGCATTTAATGCCTTTCATAACCTGTATTCAAGCTAATTTTCTATCCTCATTACACATGCATGTACATTACAGTTTAAACAAGCCAACTTTCTTACTGTTTCTTATAAACAAAAACCAAAGTGAAAGAATCACTTTTCTTAAGGAGTATGCAATCTAAGAAAATATATACATGGATAGGTACATAAAAATACATACAAATTATTTGCAAGATGATTTGGTGGGGGCAAAGTATGAGCAGCTTGGTAAGAGGAAAATTAGGGGAAAAACTTTATATAGAAAGTAGTACAAGAGCTGAGTTATGAAAAAAGCTCATGTCTTTGTGCCTTTGTGTTGATTATTCCTGTGGGACTGGACTCCACTATCTCCTCACTTCTATCTCTTAAAATCTCAAGTTTTTTTCATAACTCAGCTCTTGCACTACTTTCTATATAAGTTTTTCCCCTAATTTTTGTATCCCCAGGTACCACATGGAAGGTGGTTAATGAATGCTTATTGGTTTCTTATTTGGCATATTTTTGACTGAGTTTTGTTGTTTAAAATGGATATGTATTGATTAAATATTGCTACATATGTATTACTATGAAACAAAGAATCCATTTTGGCCAATATTATACTCTAGACAGATCAGAAATCAACAGTAACAGACACTTTCTAAGATCACAAGAAAGTTTGAGTCATTACACAGTGTCAAAAGGTGGTTTGGAGAAGTGACAAACAAAATGAAGTAAATACCACATTCTGTGGATTACAAAAACACCATAAGCATCCCATAACCAGGGTGAACTGATGACGTGCTGGTTTAGTGCTTACTTTGGCAACAACCAGAGAAAGTTCAGTACAGGTCTCTTTGAAAGAAGAGGATAATAGTTCTCACTGAATATGCATAACTTGTGTTCTAATTAATCAATATCTATGGGGTTCAATGGCGAATAAAATATATAAAAGAGAGAGCCAGAGCCAGAGCGAGCAAGCGACAGCGAGAGAGAGAGAGAGAGAGAGAGAGAGAGAGAGAGAGAGAGAGAGAGACAGAGACAGAGACAGAGACAGAGACAGAGAGAGTGAGAGTGAGAGAGAGTATGAGAACACACAGGAAAAAGCGACCTAATTTCTCAGGCCAACATTCATATGTGATAGCAACCCAAACTTTGATGAGATATTCACCCCTAATTAATTATCCACTCTTTCAGATCCAGCAACAGTTCAGCCATCCAGACTAAGAAGGCAAGAAAACTCTTCCTTCTATATTAAAATTGCCAATAATCTAGGAATTGCTTTCAAGCAGAGAAGTGTCTATCTAATCCAAGCACAGTTTTCAGAACATACCCACCAATCATCTTCATTTTTGTAAAACATATCTATGTTCATCACAAAAAGGCTTGACCCTTAGGAAAGTCACGGGTGAAGCCTGAAGCACAGGGAATATAATTTAGTTGATGTAAATAAAACTAGAACCAAACATCACTAAATCCTTTTCTTACTGGAGGTTGGTTAGTTGTTGGCCTTCATTCTGGAAGAGGATCAAAATGACAGCACTCTATTAGAGTCAAGTTATAATGCATCCAACTGTGGCTAATCAGACCAACACGAGCTTGAAATGCTTTACCACAGGTCGGGCACAAATAGTTCATGTGAACATTTGGAATGGGTTCTCTAAATTTGTGTATCATGTTTCTTTTGAGCTATTTCAATTCTGCTTTGCTCATAAAACACAGGCTTTTCTCTGATGAGGACACACCAGGCCAGGAAGTCCTGTGCCAGTGTCTCCCATGTCACACAATCAATTCCAAAGTTCTTAAGAGAGACCTTGAGAGTGTCGTTCTATCACTTCACCTGTGAATGTGACATTCACATCAAATGTGAATGCCTTCCTTGCATGAAGTCTCCATAAAAGAGTCTTTTAGGCAAACTTACTGTTAGTATGTGATTTATAAGATCATATAATTTAGAACTATGAGGGACTAAACATATCACCTATTCCAAACTCTTCATTTGACAAATGAGAAAAATAAAATTCAGAGATGTTAAGGGAATTGTCCAAGGTCATATGTATGGCTGGAGGAGCAGGATTCAAACTCTGATTTTATCAATGTCAAATTCTTTCACCTGTGAAGATTGTATCACTCCCATCTTTTCCAACACATGCACACGTACACACACAGACACAGACACACACACACACACACACACACACACACACACACTCCTCCCATTTCATTTGTTTAGAATATAGTGATATAGATTTAAAGGAGTCTTAGGGATCATTAAATCCAACTTCCTAATTTTACAGATGAGGAAACTGGGCCTAGAGAGGTTAAGACCCTTAACGAAGATTACACAGGTGGTAAATGGTAAATGGTAAAGAAAAAATACAAACGTAGGAGATAGTCGTAAGTCATTTTGGTTAAAAAAAACCACAACATTTGGTCACCATTCACTGTTAGCAACTGGTGAGTTTCTAACATGCTTAAACTAGTTCAGGGGATTATATTACTTGGCTGACTAAAAAATTATGTTACTGCAAGGCATACAGGCAATGAAAGAAGCAGATGGGCAATATCTAGCAAAATTTTCTTTGCAGACATTGCCCATCTGTTTCCCTCTTTGTGCTTCCACTTCAAAATACTCTTGGTGTCCTAGAGGTTAATTTAGTGTCATAAAATTAGTATTCCTATTTGTAATGGTCAAGCAGGAAAACAGAGATGGCCTTTTAATTATAATGTAACAGGTATTTTTAAAATAGCTTTGGATTTTGTTTTAAATGTTGTTTCTATAGTTTGAATATACTTGTTCAACTTTAAAACTGACAAAATTTTAAGCTAATTTATAAATCACACAATACACATGAAAACACATCACACATAAATATAACATTTACTATAACCACTTATATAGGAAATCACTGATTATCAATAGGAGAGTCATTCACAAATCAATTGTACAGTAAAAGCAAAATTTTTAAACACCACATTATTATCATTGTTATTCTCATAAGAAAAATTAAATGAGATTTACTATGCAAATAAAATAGCTCTAACCTGTAAGCAAACTATTGTTTCCAAAGAATGAGAAATGGATAAAATAATAGACATCAACAAAGACCACTGACATTTCCTGAGAATGTTCAACCTATGAAAATAAGTCACAATAATAAGTGAATTAAAAGAACTTGGAAACAATTTAATATGACCAAACATTTGATCCTCTTGCCAAGTGAGGAAATTTGGCAGTAAAGAGCAATTCAAGTTTAAAATATAAACTCATTTGTAAAATCTTGTAGAGGGGGTGGCAGAGGAGTATATACAGTAGCACTTAATAAAACAGGAATAAACAGTAGAGGGGAAAATGGTATCATCAAAAATCAGTTAAGGATGAAATTCGGAGGATAATAAGTGGATAAAATCTGTCACTGTTCATCTAACAATTTTTTTCTTCATTAATGACACTGGAGATTTTGCATCTTGATTCTAACATCACAATCATTAGTGTATCAGAAGAAAGTAGAAATGACAATTTCAAAAACAAAGATGGGAAGAACAATTGAACTAGATCAATTTCTTAAAGAGAGCTTCATTCTGGAGATGATACAATTTTGAAAATAGGATATATTTCAGATATCATAAGAAATCTGAAAAAAAAGGGACAATTTCAAATGGTAAAAAATTACAAATGATATAACTACTAAGAAATGCATCTGAGAAAAATATTAATAACTTCTAAATAATAGTCATAATTTCCATCTCTAAAAAATCTCTGAGGAAAATCTGCATACATACTTAGGGTACCATCAATGAAGGAATGAGAAGGGAACAAGTGGATTATCTTCTACAGTAGATCTATCTTTATAGTCACACAACTGTCTCAAAGATACAAAGAATATGATATCCTACTGTCCATATCGTATTTCAAATTTATGAAAACATTTGATCTGGTTGAGCAAAATGAGGCCTTAAAGCCTCTCCTCCAACAAGGTACATCACATATATATGTTAAAATCATTCAAGATTTCTTGAAATGAAAATAATTTTGTTCAACAACTCTCTCATGAATATTGCATGAAGCACGAAACAAGGAGATGTATGGTCATCAAAGGCTTGTTTCTCTGCTGTGGAGGATTTCCAGCACAAAGTCCAAATAGTGTAGGGATTCTCTAGAGGTAGTTAGGTCTCCCAGATACTCCCTTTTCTGAATGACATTGTCATTAGGTCAAGTTGTAGAAAACTGGAGCATCTCCTTAGAAAATATTTTCATACCATTTTGACCTGATTATCCAAAGTGCATATGTGTGTATGTGGCAGAGGTGGTGGGGGGAAGTAGGTTAACTATTTTAGGAACATACAATTTTTCCCTTTGTGACCGTGGTCCAGTTGCTTCATCTCTCTGGGCATCAGTTTCCCCCATCTATAAAATGAGAGGATGGTACTAGATGGCCTAAAAGTTTCCTTCTAGCTCAAAAATCTGTGATCCTTTGATATGTTCATTCTTTATATTTTTATTCAACTGCCTTTATCATCTAATTCCTTAAATAGTTGCTTTTTAAACTTTTTAAGATTTTGAAAATAGGTGGGGATAGGTAGAGCTAAGGTGGCAGATTAGAGACAGCAATCCATCTGAATTCTTTCAACTTTCCTTTCCAAACAACTTTAAAATAATACCTCAAATCAACTTTTGGAGTAGCAGAACCATTAAAAGGTCAAGGTGAGACATTTTTCCCAGACTAAGAAAACTTGGGAGGTCCATAGCAAAAGTCTGTGACATGGGGTGAAGGCTTGTCTGGAGCATCCTCATGTGGAAGCAGCAGCAGCTGCTGCTTTAGGCACTCTCAGTCCAGAGATAGTAAGGGAGCCAGACAACTGCTCAGAAAGAGATTATAGGGGACCCTTTGCTGGCAATGAGTGCAGCTGGCACTGATTGGCAACTCTATTGCCCATGAACAGCTCTGAATCAAAGTTTAAGGGCTACGTGGAGTGTTGAGAGCAAAAACCCTGGTCACAGTTCGATGGCCAAGAGGAATGCCCATGGCAGGGGACCAGGGTTACCTAGTGACAGTTCCAAGGTCAAAAGGAGTGCTAGTGGTTGTGGCTGCAGGGGACCAGCAGTCCTTTCTGGGTAATGACCAGAATGCAGACCAGGAAAGCAATGACCATACCTCTCCCAGGATCATAACATTGCAGAAGCATAAAAATCTTTCAGACCCCCACAACTAGTTGAGGCAAAAGACTGAACTTGGTACAGTGCCTCCCCAACCTCAGATGATCAGAGTCCAATTTTGACAAAGTTCCAAGTCAAGAAATTGGTTTGTAAAATGAGCAAATAACAACAACAACAAAAAAAGAAATTGACCATAGAAGATTACTACAGTGTTAGGGAAGACTAAAACATCAACTCAGAAAAAGACAACAATGTGAAAACACTTACTAACAAAGCCTCAAAGAAAAATGCTAATTGGACTCAAACCTAAAGAATCTCAGGAAGAGTTTAAAAAAGAGAGATAAAAAAGTAGAGGAAAAAATTGGGAAAAGAAACGAGTGGTGCAAGAAAATTATTAAAAGAGAGTTAACAGCTTGATAAAGGAGGCACAAAAATACTGAAGAAAATACCACTTAAAAAAAGCACAACACAGCTGAACTGACCTAAAGGTAAAAGCACAAAATTTCAATGAAGAAAATAACTCCTTTAAAAGCAGAATAGCCAAATGGGAAAAGCCATACAAAAATCTCATGGAAGAAAATAATTTCTTAAAATTTAGAATTGGGCAAGTAGAAGATAATGACTCCAAGAGACATCAAGAAACAATAAAACAAAGTCAAAAGGAAGGGAAAAAAAAGTGGAAGAAGAAAATCCTGTGAAATATCCTATCAGAAAAATCAACTGACCTGGAAAATAGATTAAGGAGAGAGAATTTAAGAATAA